>NW_025767567.1:0-449267 GCF_003918875.1 Haliotis rubra
CCCGCGCAATGAAAAACTGGCAGAACTGCAAGGCTCCAGATAATTATTTTGACTCGGGGTATTTCACTCCACCAAAGTTAAAATTGAGGATTAAAATACCAAATGAAAACAAAGGAGGAGTATTTCACAGGTTGCATGGTTTTATTACCTTCCTTACTGATTGAAACAGTTTTCCTTTCAAGAAATGTGTGACGAGTTTCTTTTGGTTAGACATACTTACTGCAGTCGACAGGAAATAAATGACAATGCGCATTGAGCTATTGCGCATTAAATGTTTTCCTACACTGGTTTAATTCCATCACGTAACCTACAGTAGCCCTAAAGCTGTATTATTACTGAGACGGACCGAAAACGTTGTGATAATAATGCTGTTTAAGGGCGAGCTTTTTGAACAAATTGTGAGCCGAGCGTGGATAAGAAATATTAAACGGGGATCAAACAGAAAACCTCGACAATATTCACTTCAATACAGACAATCAGCACTATTCGAGATCTTAAGATCGGATGTGTAGGACTGAAACAGTATTTTGACAGGTTTGGTTCACGCATGTAAACTGAATCTGGCTCGTATTCTGAAGAAGTCATGCGTATCTTTCACTCACTGATTTGACTTTTTATGTGTATATCTGACTTATCAATGGGTAATTTACGCAGGCACGCATTTTATTTCGACCCCGGGAACTGTACAATGTCTGTCTGGCCACAATGTAGTTGCTGGATGGGAACACTAATTAACTTGGATAATTCGCGTTGAGGCATATCAAGCAAGTGTAACAGGGCAATGTGCTGGTTGGTTGGTTGTGTAACGCCGCAGTCAGCAATATTCCAGCTATATGGTGGCGGTCTGTAAATAATCGAGTCTGGACCAGACGAACCAGTGATCAACAGCATTAACATCGATCTACGCAAGTGGGATGCGATGACATGTGTCAGCGAACCAGACAACTCGATCCTGTTAGTCGCCTCTCATGGAGCATTGTGAATAGAGAAGGAGCTCCAAGAGATAAATAATGTCCGAGTTGTTCACAAATTGTGAGGACGAGTTGACAAATGATTACAGCATGCACATAAAAGGATGTATTGAGGACGGAAAACCGACGACAATATGCACGTACTAAAGTTCATTGAAAGTATACATCTATTCAGAAGAACATAAGACGGAGACGTTTGTGCGTCAAATGGTAACAATGCAACCATCCAGTCACATTCGATGGGTCCTCTTAAAATTGCTTACCAAGTATAATATGCAGGATAATATATTTTCCGTTTATCAAAATCACACTTAAAAGTGTTGAAATACCATCATTGAAGATCATTACTCTATGATTTCCTGACCTATTGCAAACCAAACTGTTCCAGTGATAATTTTAAATATTGAAACTAAGAGTAACATAAACGTAGAGTAATTTTGCTTGAAAGAGGCTGCAATATTATTCAATAATTAACACTCTTATACTGATGTATTTAGAAAAGAACTAGTGGCTGCATCGACAACAACTGGTGCGATATCTTCTGGTTTCAGCTGAAGAACGATAACAGCATACGTCAGCAAGGTTCCAATAATCTACAAAACACGGTAAAGACGACACTTGTAAAAGCAGCCATGAAGAAGCTCTGTCACTGAAGGGTTTTGAAAGTGAGAAATAGTACAAGGTTATGTTTGTTCAAGTTTTTTCGAGATCCATCTTATAACGACGCTGCGTTATCCGAGGTGTATCTGTCGATATCTCTGCAATGGTGAACGTGGGATCTGAAAACTGTTGGGATTGACAGATCCGACAAGTGAGTGATTGAGTGAGTTAATATTTAACGTCACATTGGCAATATCTCAGCCATATCGTGACGAAAACATGTCGACGATGGACAGTAAAAATACTAGAGTATCACAAATATGAATATAAAACTAGCATGTAAAACTAAAACATTTTAATTAAAGAAAACAATACAATACAAAAGCACGGGCTATATAGATCGCCAACAACTGAAGGTAGATCACCATACTAGGAACCATGGGGACTTACAGTGCCTTTTGCTACCTGCATGGACCCTAGTTGGATTTACACCATCCCTTCAGCCGCTAGCGATGGAAGATTTAGCCAAAATTTGAAATAACAAAAATAATAATTAAAAGTATGGTTAAGCGAAGTTTTGGGACTTACGTACCTCTGTCGGACAATAATTTTACGATACTTTAATCCTCTTTGAGGATACAGCCACCATCAATCCCGATCTACCAAGGAATGTATGGGTGTGTCCTTCAAATACCCTACACAGGTCGAATTGGCATTTAAAGAAACAATTTTGTTTCGTATCCAAATAAGACACTGTATCTTGAATTCATTTGCACCCATACTAAAGACCCCAAAACGTCTTCATTTGAAGAACCGAAACAAGAGCACGGGCAAAACGTGCAAGTAAGTCCTTAATGTGGCAGGATGAGTGTTGCAAAGATGTTCTAATAAAGTCCTTAACTCATTAAGCCTGAGAGACGCATATATGGGGCAAATTAATCAGCTCCTCACAGAGAGTGACGTGTTTATGGGGCAGGCAATTAGCAGTTTCTCACAGCGAGAGCCACAAACAGTTGTCAACAGAAAGCACCTCTTATTCAACGAGAGACGCACATGTGTGTTGTACTTTTAAAAATCGCACTGTACCTATTATTTTAACCAATTTAGCAGTACTGAGCGATCCCACCTTTAGTATCAATGAGAAGAAGTATTTAAAGTGTTTTGATAACAATTGCTAATTATTATCATAGGCTTGTACAGCGTTTAGCAAATGAACGCATGTCGGCGAGAAAGGGGATTATGATGTTTTTACAGAGGTAAGTGCCTGGTACTCTTCCTTGGGAATGGATACTAAAATACTTCGTATGCACCTTGATTGAATGAGATGTAATGGTTTAGAGGTTACTAAAAATTATATTTCCTTGAACTACCCAACAAATAGGAAACAATATACGAAAGTTCAAGGACATACAAAGAATTCAAACACAATAGAATAGTTTGAATTTACTTTTTAGGCATCAATACGTTTTCATGTTTCATACACTGAAACATAATGTATAAACACAAGTCATTATACATCCAAGCTCGAATAGATTAAACATAATTGAACTTACTAATTTGAAGTTTAGTGAATTGTAACTAGTTGTTTTCCATAATCTAAAGTTCGTAATGTTACCTAAGCGAATATATAGTGACAAGTCGCGCCTTTGCATCGAATACATATATACATGTCAGTGTTATTACAACAATGAAATGTTTTACTACGTTTGTTACAAAAGACAGTAAGTTGGTAATTCAAAACATTGTCACACATGGACAGAAGTAATATCATAAGTTATTACATGTAAGCCATACAAAGGTATTTCAAGCATTTTTGTTCAAGCTGTTGGAAGTTTCATGTTGATTTGAATTGTCAGTTTTCTATGCAATTTACATGAGCATTCTGTAAAACGTTTGTATTTGATCTGTGTAATTATCAAATCCGGTGCAATTACCACGTGTATCAATCAACTCAGTCTCTATTGATCCATCGTCAATAAAAGCTGGATAGTATATCAGTTACGGTATCGATACACATGCGTATAATCATTCACGCAGATTACAGTAATGAGATAATTGAACGCTTCTTTCGACCTTGAAATAACCCGGTAGAATGCATATGTAGTTACGTCCTTGTTGAAAGGTTTGTCCCGTGACAAGTGTAAAATAAACAGATGCGCTGTTATATCATTGGACATCTTGCTTTATGGAGTCACGCCCCTATCTGTGATGTTTATACATGCATGCTCATCTGTAATCTTATGAACCTCGTTTGCATTCAGTAAAGATATAGGCACGCCCACCTTTATAAATATTATGGGGGTGTCAACTGCAAGTTTATACTTATACACTATAATAATTCAGTATAGTGTCACCATTATATTTACATGTACAGCAAACCATTATAATTTATGTACTAGTTGTGTGCATAAAATGTATATGAAAATAAATACTACCTCTACTCATTGGTTGGATTTCAATCGCTTTGTTTTACTTATCGAAAAACACTAAAATGAGGACAAATAAACTCGCCAAAGTGACTATCTACTCCTAGTTGTCTTATTTGTATATTTCATACATCGTTACCGTGTGTATATTTACCAACTCAAACAGTGATAGCTTGAGTTGATAAAGCCGAAACCCAGCATATAGACTGGTCAAGGATATAGCCAATAACCAATCTCTATCCAAGCTGCAGAGTGACCAAACGTGCTCTTCAGAAATTTCGCCCACGCCACATCACCTGTCCTTTCCTCTGTGACAGGTATCTCATGATACGATTGGTCGCAGATAACATGACCAGCCACTATATTGAACAGTTGAGATACCGGTGTTTATGTTTACAATACACAAACTGTTATATGATAGCTTGAGTAAATAAAGCCGAAACCCAGCATATCGACTGGTCAAGGATATAGCAAATAACCACTCTCTATCCAAGCTGCTCAGTGACCAAACGGCTCTTCAGAAATTAGATAACGCCCGAACTGTCCTTTCCTCTGTGACAGGTATCTCATTATACGATTGGAAATTTGATGACGCCCTACATCACGATGACTCTTTGTTTTATGTGACTCTTTGTTTTATGCGAGGAATATGTAGTATACATTTTGTATATATATGTTTGTATGGTCACGTATCTTTTCTGCATTAAATCTGTATGAAATAAAGTGCAATGCCATGAATGTGCTTTGTGCTAGTCACAGACTAGCGTTATAGTACTTTCATTAAAATAATTCGTAAACACTAGAAATGTATCGGCAAAACCGCTATTTTCGTCGAAGATTATAAAGTATGAAAGTAAATTCTTCTTTACAGTATGTCATTGTCATAGATGTTTTGTAAATTTAAACCTCACACAATGATATAAGAGAGAGAATTTGTTAACGTGTGTCTCATCTGTTACATACAAAGAATACATGTGTATGCATATTGTGATAAAATATAAATGTACAAGCCGACAAATGGTCTACAAGAGAAACTTGCAATAAAATTAAATAATGCTTGCAATACACGACATGTATTCACACCTGATTTCTTTCAACATATATCTTTACGACACAATTAAACAATAAGGACTTGTTTTTATGACTAGACAGTTTCCTGTGATCCCCGAAACCTACCAGGGAAATCAGGGGTGACTAGCACTAATTAGTCTCGGCACAGCGAATGGGCAATCAGCGAGGGCTTCCAGGTGTTGAGTAGTGATGGGGCTCTCGGGCTTAATGAGTTAATGTTTAATTTGACGACGTCAAAAAGTTTTATTTATTTGAACAACAATTTAATCAAAAGTTTCAATATCATGTAGACGTAGAAGATATGCAGAATATCTCGCCCATCTGAGTGTGGGAAGAAGCCGAAGTCAACATCGTTCCTGTGATATTCTCTTGAGATGAGTGAGTGAGTGAGTGAGTGAGTGAATTTAAATGTTTACATCCCGTCGGCAGTATTACAGCAATATAGCGACGAAAACAAGGTAATCATTTTAAAATATCTGTCGACAAAGGACAGTAAAATAAGGGGTATATCACAGGTTTAAAATAAAATCAACCTGACCATGATTAACATAAGAAAACAGTATATTCAATATATTCATTCTTGCCCATTAGGGCCAGTCTAAAAACCACTAACAACCAAAGGTTGACCACCTTACTAGGGATCAAGGGGACTTTCAGTGCTTTCGCCACCTACATGATTTCCCAGCAGGATTCACGCCATTCCTTTGGCTATCTCTTGAGATGAAGTGAAAGCAGGATGGACAACTCTAATTCATCGCGTGTTGGCACGTGTCTTCGTACATATGTGCGTGGGCATGTGTATGCTAGTGTATGCCAGTTCAAACTGATGACTGTCATGTATACAGTAGTAGTATAGAGAACCAAAAGGTCATTGCTTTATCCCCTAATGCCCTGCTCGGGGCAGGGTAACAAGTAGAGTCGTCTGTTAACTAGGGGTGGGTATTGCAGAGAATTATTGCGATATATTGCGATGCGAAAGCATGTATTGCGTTATGTATTGCAATATATTGCATGAAGTATTTTTAAACAAAAAGCTACTTACAATCGAGGTAATGCTTGATTTATAGAGCAAATACACAGCAAAATCACTATGCTTGATTAAGCTTTAATAACAACTATTATTCATGATTAAAAATAAAAATCTGAATAATATTTGGCACAAATGAAAAAAGGAAATATCCAAAGATTTTCGAGTGTTACGAAGTTTTCCGAATGCAAATAAAAAAACCGGTTTTCGATCAGCGTATCGCAATACGTATATCGTTTTCATGTCTGAAACGGTAAATACCGGTAAACCGGTTATATTGCGCAGCCCTACTGTTAACCTGTTTTGGTATGAAGAGACCATGCTTCTGAATAACACTCAATAGTCCACAGAGATGGTCTGTACAATGCTTAACAAGAAACTATATTTATACATGTACACTACACGCTGCTTGTGTGTGCAAAGTGATCCAAAAGAGAAGTAACTACGAATGTGATGTATCAAAATACCCCGATGAAAAGGAAAGTCTTACAGTGAGCACAGTTGACCCATCTACAGTAAACAGTCCATAAACGGAGAAGCCAATCGGCGGTCCTGCAAGTCGATTTGAAAAGACGGATACCTGAAATATTTTGGAAAAGAAGTTTGAATCTTCAAAAAATTTCTCATACCCCATATGAATAGTTTAGGGATTCAATATAGGCTGTGACTGGGCCCAGGTGGGAAATGAGTTGGACCATTTCATTACCAGGACCCGTTATGATCATGCGCCTAATAGATTGAACAATGTAATGTTATTCTTTCATAACTTAAAGGCGGTAATGTCTCTGAAGCTTGAGACATAATTACAGTCACATCTTTTGAATATAATACATGGTTAGGATATTGAAAAATTCTATATTTTAGCCTCCGAGCTGAAGAATATATTGCCATTTCTTAAAATTTGATGTCAGGAATTAACATAACGGGTATCCGGGTAGGGTAGGGTAAGGGGGTGGGGTACCCGGGTAGAATATTTGGACCCGGCCCAGCCCTATTCAATATAATACAAGTATTACCTTGACCTTACTTTTTATGTCATGGTTATTACAGAAATAAAAGGTTTATTTGTAGTTTTGCTGTCGTTAAAGACCGCAGAGGGAATATTTTATCGTGGCTGTGATCGAATTTGGACCAGAATAAACAAATGTATTATAATGTTTGTACTGAACACAGAAAGTAAATTGTACATAGATATTCCTTTCCCTACATGTTGAAAACTGCACCTATCAACATTTTTACATGCACTTACAATTTGCAGGGTCTTGGGCGATAGTTCTGACATATCCAGCCGCAACAGGTCGTCAAAGCAACCATGTGCCTGAAAATATATTGACATAAAAGTATACTGACATCAAACGAGTCGATATGAATTTCTGGTAAAGATAACGGTGAGTTTTAGAGGATAAAGAACTAGAAAACAATTACCGCCATCACCAGATACTATTCTTGACCACCCACTACTGATATGTAATTCGAAACACCGTTTTCTACTTCTTTGCGGCATATGGAGAACCGGACTAAAACCGGAATCCCAATTGGTGGGGACAAACATTCCATTTGTAGCTACACTTGACATGTAGCTCTTGAAGAGAGCACTATTTAAATCATTGATATTGACTGCTGATGGACATCCAAAGTTATGTCAGTTGATCTACAAGCTTGTTATATTTTCCATTAGTCAGTCTATTTCAGAAATAAACCTTATAAGGGGACGCTGGCTGTGTTTTCAGTAAGTGGCAATGGTGTATTGTCCATATTTTACCGCGACATATAAGTGGGGACCACATTGGGCATACCTTACATGGACGGATTAAAAAAAAGGTATACTCTTGATAAACAGACCGAGTAGTATACACAATGGTGGAACTGTCGCAATACAACCTATGGTGGTATTTCAGTCAAATAATGCCTCCACCGATGGTTGAAAAATACGAAAAACAGCATCGACCATCATTCGATGTCCCCTATTTTTATGTATCTATTTCTAAAAAAATTAAAGTCTTAAAATCTGTAGGGCAACCAAAACAGAGACAAAAACACGCATGCAAACACACATACGAAAACACATATATATTTTCTAATCCATGTAGAACGGGTGTCCAGGGTGGGGAGTTTCTGTCTTCTCATCGGCCTGTCTTCTCGAGGGCATACAAACTGGTCTTCTCGTCGACCGGTGTGCAGTGTTTCCAGAGAAACCCGGCGACTAGCGAAATGTAGGTCCACTTTGGGGCTGATTTAAGCATCTGTCCCACCTAATATCCAGACGGGTCTCTTCTTGTTCCTCCTCTACGCTTTCTGTTTCCTCCCGGAGTTCTTAATTGTACAGCCTAGACAAGATGTCGACCAACATATTTATAGTTTGCTCCGCCCGAGCAGACAACACCATCGCGGTTTGCTCTGCATGGGCCTCGATCCTTCCCAAGCAGTCGTAGAAGTCATGGACGGTGGGCGACGTCGACGGTTCTGCAGCAGGCAATATGGTTGTGTTGGAGAGTGACGTCGGATTTGGAGCTATCTCGCTGTCGGGCAAGAGGGGCGACGGTTCTGCGGCGGGCAATACAAACTGGGGGAGGAGGAAATGGGCTTTGTAGCTATTTGCATATCTTCTTCTGTATTCCATATTTTGCATAGTCCATTGGAACCGATTCCAAATCGTTTTTTCATTTCTTGTGCAGAGACCTGTCCACGCATCTTGCGAATCTCTTCCACTTTGTCTTGTGATATTTGTCTTTTCGGAGGCATTTGTCTATATTTGGAAACTAGGCAGACTAGGTACAAACTAGGCAGAAACTAGGCAAACTAGGCAGGCAGGAAACTAGGCAAACTAGGTACAAACTAGGTACAAATTAGGCAGAAACTAAGAAAAACTTGATAGCGAGTTCGGCCTTAAACCGAAGTAAGATCTTCAACGATGACTTGGCAGCATTGCACATGAACAAGAGTCACATCAGATTCAATCGACCGGTTTACATGGGGATGAGTATTCTCGACTTGTCCAAACACTTGATGTACGACTTCTACTACAACTAACCCAAGAAGCAATACGACGATAGATGCGAGGTGTTGTACACTGACACTGATTTCGTAGTTGATGAAAATTCGTACCAAGGACGTGTATGAGGACATGGCCAAACACATCCACCTGCACGAAACGAATGACTACCCAAAGACCACGCCCTACACAACATGGTGAACAAAAGGTACTCGGGGAAAATGAAAGACGAGTTACGACCCCGATTGTTGAGTACATCGGATTCAGGCCTAAGGTGTATTCCATCAAAAAAGCTGACAGCAGCGAGATAAGAACGGCTAAATGTGTGAAGAAATACGTCGTGAAAAAGCAAATCAAACACGAACAATTTAAAGAGGCCCTGTTTGATAGATGGACGTTGAAATAGTCTGAGAAGTGACAAGCATAGGATATGCGTTTTGTAAATGAACAAAACATCATTGTCACTGGATACAAAAAGATGGATTGCTAACGATGGCGTAAAGACTTACGTGTATGGACACAGTTGTATTAAAAGGAAAATACCCTAAATAATCAGATTTATTACAGCCCCTGAGGATATTGGAAAGCCGGATGCCGTTTGCAATCTGGGGAGGATCGAGGACCCCATGGGGAGGATCGAGGCCTGTGCGGAGCAAACCGCAACAATGTTGGTTGACATCTTGTCTAAGCTGGACAACGACGAACTCCAGGAGGAAATAGAAAGTGTGGAGAAGAAACAAGAAGAGACTCGTCTTGATATTCAGAAGGTGGGGCAGATGCTAAAATCAGCCCGAAAATGGACCTACCTTTCGCTAGTAGCCGTGTTTCTCTGGAAGGTTGTCCACACGACCTGGAAACACTGCACGCCGGTCGACAGACAGGTTGACGAGAAGACAGAAACATGGAAACCAGTTTGTACGTCCTCGAGAAGACAGGCCGACGAGAAAACAGAAAAGCCCTACCCTGGACACCCCTTCTACATGGATTAGAAAAAATATATGTGTTTTTGTATGTTTGCATGTGTGTTTTTGAACTAGAAAGAAGCTATACCCGCTTGGTTTTCTTCTGACGTTGGCTGGCGAAACTCGCCGGTACCCTAGAGATTTAGGCTGCTATAATTCTGTGGATATAGAAAAGGACATCAAACGATGCCTCCGCTCGTGGATCATGATTTTTAGAGGACGCTGTGAAATGTTGAATTAGCCATAAATAACGCTCCTAAAGGACCTGTAATAGAACCCCTACGGTATTTTCCAAATGTTGTAGATTTGTTCTATCGAGATTGAAAGCAAGACAATGGCAAACACGATTGCTTTCTATGGTATTGTCTCCATTGGTAGACAGACATTTCGAGACTTCTGTGTGTGGACTGAAAATATTTTGGTGATATTGGAAATAACATTTAATTCTGAAATGACAACCGAGAGAAAATGCATAGTTTTCCCCATTCAAACCAAGCCTCGTTTCACAAAGTGACAGGTCAAAGGTACATGGTCAAGGTCAATGCCTTCAATAACATATACGTCTGTCCCAAGCATTTGAAACAGCCGTGCGGTCAATGGTGATGCAGTCGGCTTGTTGAACTTACAGTCTGGGGATGTCATGTCGCCGCTGTTGGTCCTAGCAACGGCCACTGTGGGTTTGCTGTTTTGAAGCATCCTACGATGTTGTTCCTTAAGGCATCTCTTATTGCGGCTAAGTTCGCGTATATGACGGCCACCGGAAAACATAAACCTTTCCAATATGGTTGATCTTGGTTATGCACGTGCAGTATATTCATATTTTGTCGTGGTGTGTGGTCCTGTGCATAGAGTGAGTGAGTGAGTGAAGATTTAACGTCACATCGGCAATATTTCAGCCATATCGTGACGAGAACATTTGATATTGAAAAAGAATATATATAGATAATATAAAAACCTGCCGACAAAGGACAGTAAAGCAACCAGAGTATCACAGATATATATGTAAAACTAGTAATTGAAGCTAAAACATTTTAACTTTAGGGGACAACACAAGATAAAAATGGGCTATAGATCGCCAACAACTGAAGGTAGATCACCATGCTAGGAGCCATGGGGACTTACATTACTTTTGCTACCTGCATGGACCCTAGCTGGATTTACACCATCCCTACAGCTGTTGGCGTTTATGCCGAGAATTAGCCATACATGAAAATGACAAAAATACTACGATTAAAACACCTGGTATACTTAAATTTACTTGAAATGTTTTGGGACTTACGTACCCTCTCAGGAGGACAATAATTTTACAATACTTCAACCCCCTTTGAGGGTACAGCCACTCACAATCTAAGTTACTAATCAAATCTACCAATAATTAAAATACAGATATATACAGAGCATATTATTCAAAATTCATTCATTAAGTCAATTTCTTTTAAAAAAACAATAATTAAATGAGAATAACAGTAGTAAAAAGATCCTTAACTGTTTTCACATTGAAGTATTTATCCCTTATGATGGAGAATTCAACACAGTCAAGCAGGATATACTTGACCGTGGTTCTCTCATCACAAGGGATACAAAACGGAGGATCCTCACCTTTCAATAGGTACGCATGCGTGTATCTAGTGTGGCCAATACGACATCGTCGCATGATGACCTCTTCAAATCTGGACTGACAACCCAAGTAGGTGTAACCGATAGTTGGTTTTATTTCATGTAATTTATTGATACCTACTTGGGTGTCCCACTTCTTCTGCATCAGATCACGGATATAAGTTCTAATGCAAGCTTTGTAATCAGAGTAAGGCATAAGAAGTGGTGTCACAGATTTGTTGAGTGCTGCTCTGGCAGTAAGATCGGCCATTGTATTCCTCGAAATGCTAACGTGGCTGGGTAACCAACAGAAGACGATGTCGCATTGGTCAGTAGCAAGTTCATTATATAACTCAATAATTTCTATTAAAAGTGGATGTTTACAGGATAAGTTTTTAATAGCCTGAAGACAAGAAAGAGAGTCTAAAAATATTTTGTATTGTTTATGTTTGGAATGTCTTTGGATATATTTAAGAGCTGTTAAGATGGCGTTTGCTTCTGCTGTAAAAATAGAGCTGTTATCAGGTAGTCTAGAAGATATTGTTCGGGATCCAATGACAGTGGCACACGCCACTGCGCCACCGTCCTTGGACCCATCTGTAAATAAGGTTTTGTATGGATTATATTTGATTTTTAATTGATTATATTCTTGTTTATATTGCCTGTGCATAGAGCCCAGGTCACTGATCTGATAAAGTTAAGCATCGTCGAGCTCGGAGAGTCCCTGGATGGGTGACCGTGTTTAACAGCTCCTCCATGGTGTAGAATTCAGCCCATTACAAATGCCCTTATTATATTTATTAAATGTGGAGTCTTCTCGATAAATTGAACGTTTTTCATCGAACATGCTCTTTGGGCTTCATTTGCAACAATGGGAATTTCACGGACATCCCAATTCACATCTTAGGCACCAAAGCTGAACGACTGTTCCGTTATGTAGACTTCTGTTTCAAATGTAATCCACTTTTCGTTGCAAAGAGGTTAGTATTTCGCTGTTGGAAACGTAATCCAGAAACAAGCAGGATTACGAAATTTATATTGTTGCTGGTTTGGCAATATTCCAGCTACAATGCTGCAAGGCGCATAGATAATGTGCTTCATACATAATACAGGGAATCAACCCGAGCCATCCATATACGTGACGAAAACAATATAAAAAAAACAATATAAAAAAATGGTTACACCACTGCCTGAGGATTCATCTAAGCTGATTAATGTTATGTAACCTTCCTTCACTCGGCTTCGGTACAATTACATGTACTCCCGCCAAGGTGTTCTGACAACTTCTACACCATGTACAGGCCACATTAATCTATTTTACATTATGCAAATCCTACCTTCACACTGAGGCTGGCAGACATCAATGTAGCAGCAAATAATGTTGTTACTCCTGTTGTCGTTAAGAAAAGTGCAGTCAGGAACTCCTCAGCGGTGAGCCCTCCTCTCACTAGACCATACAGCAAGAAACATATCACAGGGATCCACACGGCATTGAGGTAAAACAGAAAGTGAGTTATCATGCAGTTAGACTTATCTAGTATTCTCGTTAAGATGATGTGCTGTTGTCTGATGGCTTCACATTTCAAATCTGCATTTTTGTCTTCCACCATTTGCACGACGGCTTTGTTGAGGGCATCGTATTCCTTCTTCAGAATATAAAAACACAATGAAAAGAACACCATGACGAGAAGGAAGGTCACAGTGTTCAATGCGTTTGAAAGACAGACGAAAATCATTCCAAACATTCTTGAGATACCTTCCATTTTGCTGAAAGGAACACTGAGTTCATTGACGAAGGGTGATATGAAAATGGTGAAACAAAGTATATACACTACAACCGTGGACAATCCATAGATACAAATTGTAGAAAGGAAGATGACTCCCCACACCTTCACTTTCTTCAAATTATATGCAATTCCAAATTGTTTCTTATAGTCAGACAGTTCTTTCAAGAAGGAATCCATATGCTTCGTGCTTGCGTACAGAATGGTTGCAGACAAATAGGCGGAAAATAGGTAAAAATTGAAAAACGAAAGTTTGGCCATCAAACTTTGCGAAGACCCTTCTCTAGATTTAAATATGAAGTAGAATCGTATGCCACTGGTCCATGTTAATACCTGGAGCGTTATACTGTATATCCATTGAGCAACTGACTGACAGAGCCGTCTTCCAGGTGGCACATAGAGACCAAGGACCTGTAAAGCCAATGATAGAGCTTTGAAAGAGATCTTCACCTCTTCGTCGATAATAAACTTTACCTTCATGCCTTCAGTGACGTGCTTGACATAAATGTTTGGCAGTCCAAGTCCCAGAGTTATACTGGTGTTGATTGATCCAGTTTTACCAAAAAGCTTTTAAGTTGATTGCAAAATGTGTGACATTTCCCGTCAATCAGGAAATAGCATATTGTAAGTGGTGCAGCTCGGCAACGATTACTCGTCTGTCAATAGTCTATATCACGTTTATTTGAGAATAGTTGATTCTAGCAACCTATTAGTCATTATCGAGTTATCAGCAGCAGTTCGGAAATCGCAAATGCAAACTTGTTTGGATTTCCATTACTGGTATTTTTACCAAATTTGATGATTATTGTTGTATCGTGGGAGGTATAACCAGGTCCGCTTAGCACAACAATGACAAAAGCATGTGACATCAATCATCCTTTATGTAATGTTCCCATTAGCTCCAGAAGTCACACTGAGGTCCAGTATGAGTTTAAAGCATAAAGTATCCAGCTCTAACTCACATTTGCAATTTTGATAATGTTCACTTTAAGAGCTCGTGTACTGGCACACATACATTCATACCAAGGGTTATACTCACATAGTATCTCTAAATATAACTTCATCAATAGACAGGGTATGCTCGTACAACACTGCCAGCCTACACTTTTAGGCGAGTACACAAACTACAATGTACGTGATCTAAGTCACCAATTGTCGGGCTTTTTGTTGAAGTCTTGCTGACTGAGTGGGTTACATCTCTTACTTATGTACTAGTGATTATGGTGCCTTACTGTGAGAGTTTGGGTTCCAATCCCAGATGGGACTCAACCCCCAAAATACTAGAATTTGCAGAAACGCTAAGAACGGAGAAACGAAAATACCCGCTATGACATTTCGTTCATGACAAGTCATGTCAGATGAGCTTAAGTCATCCATTCTTTAAAGGTTTGCTAACTCATTGAAGTGAATAGATGATGCATTGCCGATACAACACACAGGTCACGAAGAGAATTCATGGTTGAGTAGTTTGATGGGAGACTGTGCCTCGTACGACAAGCATGTGTTATTGATGATCAATTCTAACCCAGATCTTCACGGGTCCCCTGTTTAGTGAGTGAGCTGAAGGTATATATGTCGCCTGTCGATCAGACTCCATATTTCCATTCTGTTAGCAGTTGGGACTTAATAAAATACTGCTATTTTGTAGCATCCCCCCTCCCACCAAGGATTTTCACACACATTATTTTCATCCCTAATGTGCCTTTAACGCATATTTAAATCCGTTTCAGTGGATAGAGATTTGTTATTCACAGTGGCCACAAAATGCTGAGACCAAGTTAAATTCTACCGCATTCACTCTAAGAAACAAAACACATCGACTATGTGTCAGTCAGGGCTATTGAGAAAAATGGAACCAAGTGTCTGATTCAGGTTTATCCACATTATCAAGTACTTCCAAATGTATAATTTCAACGACAGTTCAGATCTGATAATACTATTTGCAATGCAGTGAGGTAGTATTGTACGTTGTAATTCACTCACTTATGGAGCTGTACCATACACCATCTACCATAGCAAAGCTTTGCATCGCGAAAAGAATGCATTGATCGAAATGTTTTCATGGAACAAGAAGTGTTTATTTCAATCTTGTAATGTCAGTATCTTTTTGGGCTCTCTTCGTCGTGTTCTATACGACCGAGCGGGGAGGTATTCCAGAAGGGCCTTTCCACGTCACACTTTGTCCATTTGGCCACACAGGACGTTCTGAACATGAAGAGTGAGTGAGTGTATTAGCGATGAATGAATTTGGTATTACACCGTTTTCAACAGCAAGGGGGATAATTTACGTGTGCAAAATCCTGTATGTTGAGGAACATTGCTGTCAGCAATATCGGCTTCTTCGTGAACACTAGGTTGTAGAGTGAGTGAGTTTAGTTTTACGCCGCTTTAAGCAATATTCCAGCAATGTCATAGCAGGGGACACCAGAAATAGGCATCACACATTGTACCCATTTGGAAATCGAACCCGGGTCTGACGAGCGAACGCTTGAACCACTAGACTACTCAGACACCCACTAGGTTGTAGAAGTTAACAAAAGTAATATGATAACAAATTTGGAAACTTTGGAAAAGGGATGCCGACAGTTAAACTAGCACTGACTGGTTACAAACAAATGGGCCAAATGAAGGCAGGGAGTTATAAAGAGCATAAAAGCATTGGAAATAAAAGAGATAAACGGAAAGTGTTACCCTGCTTGGGAAATACATGTAATGCATAACTTGTTTTCACAAAAAATGGATGATTGGAAATCGTGTGCTTAAATGTTCTCAAACAGTTGTTGAATCTGTGTAAATGAAACTTGACACAGAGAGTGTAGAACGAGTATCAATTTATGGTGGATTATCAAAATGACATCATGAGCTGAAGTGTCTGAAAGTGACACATGCCCAAACTCCATGTGTTAAGTCAGATCCACTGGTGAGCTCGGAAAGTGTGCAACCTAATGTTGACAGTGGTGGTGTGGGGTCTTGTGCGCAGGTCAAATCAGGTGAAGTTAAGCAGCATTGGTCAGAAAGAGTCCTTGGATGGGTGACACTGCTTGGGATATATAACATTGTCCCAAGAAACGTAAGATATGAGAATCATATTACATTGCGTAGATAAAAAAACTTCCCCTGTCGAATATTTAACCGTTCAAATCAACCAGGTTAATATTTGCACACTTTTCACCGTTTTACAATTGAAACGCTCGGTCTTCAAACTGGACATATACTGACCCGCAATGAAAACGCATAACTGATTTTGACGTGGAATAAAGTGAAAAAATCTCAAAGGTTTCGATGCAAAATCATTTTTAGTATATGACATGGGTAATAAACAATGATTATGGTTTTGAAAAGTTGGATATCAGCAAATGCGAGGTACAGATAAAGTCAAACAAGGTCACCCCCTTTAAACACTGTCAGTATCTTGTGTGTCCTCCATTCGCCCTGACTCAGGCATTGAGACGATGGGGCAATGAGTCACAGAGGCGAGCAATGAAGGCCATGGGAATGTTCCTCCATTCTTGCTGCAAGGCCAGTGTGAGTACTGCGACGTTGGCTGGCGATGGCTGACGGTGATAAACACGTCTACCCAGTTCATCCCACAAATGCTCAATAGGGTTGAGATCTGGTGAATACGCTGACCAGTCCATCACATTAATTCTAGCTTGCTGAATGAATGCTTGTGTCACCCTGGCGGCATGAGGACGGGCGTTGCCATGTTGGAATGTTAGTGGACGTCGAGGGCGTTGGTGACGGCGCAGCAAAGGAACCACTACGGGCCTCAGGACTTAATCCACATAACGCTGTGCAGTCTGATTACCTTCGATGACAAGCAGATCACTCCTGAAACGCGCGTTGATGGCCCCACAAACCATTACACTATCACCACCAAATCGATTTCTCTGTCTGACATATGGGCCTGCATAGCATAACGTTCCCCACGACGTCTGTAAACACGCTTTCTTCCATCCTCAAATGACACATAATACCGTGACTATGGAAGAAAAGTGCGAATTGACGTCGGGCTTGGCGGTGACCAGCCTGAAGCACAAGGCCACGGTATGAACGTCGACAGTTTAGTCCGGCCTGTCTCAGGCGTCGAATGACTGTCGATGGTTGGATCCTTCTTCCATGGCTACCAATCGTTGCTGCTGCTGTTGTTGTTGCCGTTCTGAAGCGATCTCGAAGGTGCGCCAGTCGCATCTGTCGATCTTGTCTGGCCGTCGTAACCGGAAGTCGTCCTGCTCGAGGGCGGTCGGCAACCCTCCCTGTCATCTGGTGACGACTGCCAAGACGGCTAATGGTGGACTGGTTGACATTAAGGCGGCTAGCAACAACATTTTGTGAAATACCGGCTTCCAGGAGTCCCAGAGTATGTGCACGTTTCGGTCGCAGCATGTTTAAGACTGGCTACTGAGCTCTCTATACACGTGCATTATATGGGAAAGGCCTCACGAAGTGCACGTGCATTTTCATTGTCAGGATTACCTTGCTGTGTTTCAACGAATGATAAAAAATGCGTTTTCACGAATGTGTCTGTTTCCGGAAGCATGAAGTGGATTTGAACTAGAACAACTGTTCCTAATCAAGTCTTGAACATTCATTTCAAATATTCAGTGCATCATTAGTACTTCTCACTTATGTTTAAAAAAATGATCTGCAAAAAAAACAACGTATGCGTTTTCATTGCGGGTCAGTATATATTCATAGTCGGCCACTGCTCCTTCACCCTTATGTAACATTCTAACTTATCCCTGCTTGGTCTCTATGAAGTGTTATGGCATGAAGTGCATGCTTCATTTTAGTAACCTATGTAATTCTGGCTCTGTGACGTAACTGATGCACGGTATCTCTCCCTAGTTGAGCAGGTAGATGCCCATGTTGTTAATCACTGGGCTGTCTGGTCCAAATGTTTACAGACCGCCGTCAAATACATGTAATAGTGCTTTGTCTGGCGTTCAAGAAAAACGTAACAAAACAAACAAACAGAACCACAGAAACGAGCGGAAGATGTCTGAAGTGTAAACAAGTAGTGCTGATTATTGTATTATCGATAAACACAGTGGCATTGATGCACTGACGATGCCGCTGAAGTAGACATCAGTAGATGACATGTGAACACTGCATGCAGCATCCTGTCCCCTTCAAACATCAGTGTACCTTTTTGTATGGCCTTGACATCTTGTGTGGATTGCCCGTCTCCTGCCAAGCGGTAGATGAAGTCGCCTTCAATCGTTTCCTTTGATATTGGAGGCAGCAATCCACGATGGGAAGGTGTCAGCTGTAAATATCCTGACACTGGCCATATTGTGTCTACTGGACATGGAATGGAGACAGACAGCCCGACAAAATCATCATTTCGGTCACATATATGATTCAAGTCTGAAATGAAATATTTCAATACATGGAATTTGTGCAACTAACATTTGAGAATTTGCATTAGCGCGTAATATGATATGTGAAGATATTTCATATTACCATAATCAGTTTGAGTACGGGAGATCTCATGATATTTATGCAATGAAACATATGAATGAAGTATATGCTGTCATAATGTGTTGTATTCTTTACACTTTCACATAATATATTCTATCATTACATACAATTATGACAACAACAAAAAATAAGTTAATTTAATCTGTAGAACATGACGCTTAATGTCACATATAAGTAATACATGTATTATAAATATCTGGTATGTATTATCTTCCTGTAGGCTAAATTATCGAAACTTTTTTTCCACCAAACCGATTGTTCCTAAAATTGATATGATGAAAACGAAACGCATGACACTATTTGCTCATAATTTCTACATAGGTTTGAACATTTAATTTACTTTAATGCAGAGATGCAGAAGTTATGGCGAGTAGGGTGTACCACAACTCGACTGTTTCGTTCGTAAAAGGAATAATTAAAATGACAAGTGCCAAACAACCAAACACACCAGGTGGTCGAAAACCGGACAGAGGAAAAGGATATCAGGCATTTTATTAAATATTTTTTTCTACTGAATATAGCTTATTTCTGTTGTGGAACATATCAACTACCGGTATTAACACGGTTTTGATCCCCTCATCCCGCGAAATCGCAGAAATGACGTCATTACAGTTTCAGGAGAAGGAAAATTGATGGTAACGGGTAAGCGAAAATATTAAACTTAAAATCTTGAGCCACCGAGAGTGCCTTGGTTATCGGTACCTAAAATATATTACAGGAGGCCATGGCTTGATAGACTGCAACAACTGAAATATATCGATTCTTGATTTTGTCACAACACCGTGAGTCGTGACAGAAACAGTGCGGTTTTGACAGGCTGGAAAGAGGTCTGGTGGCGAGCAGAAACAGCAGTGACTATAGAAGATTAGGAATAAAAGTCTTCTTGATAAATAAACGGTTACATACCTCTCGATCAGTGCAAGTTTTCTTCCTGCTGGCGAAGTTTTTCTTTGGCGAAGCTCATATTTCAGCTTTAGTACGGACCATAGACGGTACTGGCTTGCCATGTTTACGTAAACTGGGTTGCGACTCTAGTTGAAATTCGCGAGAAATAATATTAGCGCATTCGAATGGCGGAACCATCACAGAGTATAACCTCTAGTACACGCACACGGTGGATTAGTACGGCGGTACGCCCCATTTAAAAGGTACTTTTCAGGATTTTCTCGTATATTAATTGACATATATTAAGCACTTTTTTCTAGGGTGTTTCTCGAGCCTGAAAATCCGGATTAGAATTGGGCCTCGGCAACCCGTGTTTTTCGCAGGAGGCTACTTACGAATTTAGATGGTCACACTGGATGCTGACGTGGTTGGTGCATGCCATCGTATCCCAACTGTGTTAATCGATGCTGACAGAGTCCCTGGATAGTCTGGTCCATATTCACTAGTACGACAGCCGCTAAATAACTGGATTATTGCCAGGTGTGGCGTTAGACAAGAAGAATCAGTCCCAAGTTTATTAAAAATGGTAAGCATAATAATTTTGTTATCAGGGCCTGCAATGAACTGGAGAAAATTCAATGCAAACGTCCAATGAAGGTGAATATTTAGAGTTATACCTCAAGGGCCGAACCATATTCTGCACAATAGCTATCAAATATACAAATTCCATTTCATTTTTATAAGAAATTGTTTCTTTATGCCTATGAATCAGACTTTCTACTCGGCTTGGCATAATAAATGTTTTCATAACTCTTTAAAAATTTAGTTTAGGCTGGTTTCCTCCCACTTTGCCAGTTTCATTGTCAAGCAATTAATTAAAGTCAATGGTGCAACAATGGGGATTAGAAAGGGATTAGTAGGGGATTAAAACTCAAGTCAGTTCAACACCTTACCAATTTATTTCATTTTACAAAATTTACAAAAATATATGATTCATGTTATAAATAAAGTTACACTATCGCATATAAAAAATTAACAAATTATACATATATAACTTATAGTCATAGAATGTTTATTTAACATTTTTTTCATTTTAAGAAGATTATTAGTGTTATAGGTTAAGTCCAGTTACAGATAAATGATACAGATAAAAATATTGATCTGCAAATATTGTGAACACTTATCATTGACAAAAACTGTTTTGCATGTGGTGAACACTGTTCATGGCTCACCACGCTCAGAAACTGGCAATAACCAGCCAGAAACGACTTTGCTAATTAGGATGTTAATTACAATCCGGTATTCGTTAACTGTTAACTGTCGGATTAACTACTGGCAAGGTGGGGTAAATCTTTAGGGTACCGGTATGTTGTCGATCTAATATCGTTCAATAAGAAATTAATAGCCAATTCTTCTCCACTGATTATTATTTACACATCTGAACTTGAAATGTAGGATACAAGTAAGACAGCGTCATGTGTTTAATATTTGGATCTATGAATGATGGTTAAGAGTGACAAAAATCTACCCCATGGTTACATGACATGTTTTACCAAGATTATCAACGAGCGTCATTCAAATCTTGTTCAGAAGTTGTTACAACATTCATGGCCTCGGTAAAGCTTTCATAACTATTGTAGCCATATGAAGGAAATTTCTAAATCTGACGCAAAAATAAGACAAAATAATGTAATTGCCTATTTGGACTTTAATCGTTCATCCCCGATGTTTCTAAGCTGCATATCTTTATGTATTAGACACCCGTGAAGATCCGGGTTATAATTGACCTTCGGCAGGTGAGGTGAGGTGAGGTGAAATTGGGTTTTACGTCGTGCTTGAGAATATTTCGCTCATATGACGACGTGCATGCGTGTGTAAGTGTATGTGCGGCTGCTTGTACTAGCCAAGACTTAAGCTGGTTTTATTGTGCTAGCCCACTGAGATACCATGCCGCAGTGAAGCAGGAATACCCCACTCAGACACATTATACTGACTCTGAGCCGACCAGTCCTTGTTGTACCCATTATGAACTTCTACAGGCACGTTTAATGGTAAAGGCACCTCAACATGTTCTTGTTGTTTTCGTTCTTTTTTTGACAGTGTTTTCCTTTCAGTTTCATGATGATTTTTTTGTTCAGGCATTATATTTGATGGCGGTAGAGGATCTGTTGAAAGAGCAGTTTGTGATGATGCTGATGACATAAGTAATATGCTCAGCATTTACTTGATATAATGAAATTTGCTCATCTGAGGTTCAGTTGATAGCGGTTTGACAACCAGTATCAACTTTGAGTGGGGAAGAGAAGACTGCATCTGAATAGATAGGTTTAGAGAGTGAAACAGATAACTCATTATCAACCAATTTCCTTGCATCTGCAAAGTGAGTGAGTTAGAATTTAACGTCACCTCGGCAATATTTCAGCCATATAGTGACGAGAAATGTTTTACATAAACAATACATAAAAGTTGCTAAATAATCAGTCATCGAAGGACTGTAAAATAACTAGAGTATCACAGATGGAGTCTAAAACTAGCATGAACATGTAAAACTATTTTATTGACGAAGACAATACAATATAAAAACGGGCTATAGATCGCCAACAATGCATCTGCAAAGGAAGTGTCATTAGTATGATTTAGTTTCAGGATTTTTGTCTGCCTCACAAAAGAAGGACATGTTTTGGAGGAGGCCATATGTTCACCATTACAGTTTGCGCACTTGATAGCATCAGTGCAGTCAGTGCCATCATGATTGTTACTACACCGGGAGCAAACCTGAGGGTTTCTGCAAGACCTTGCACCGTGACCAAATTGTTGGCATTTAAAACAACGGAGTGGATTTGGTATGTACACATCCACTCCGATGTTGAAGTACCCTGTTTTGACAGAAGATGGAATCTTTGAGAGAGCAAACATAAAAAGGTAGGTGTTTCTTTTAATGATGTTGTCACCTTCTCCCCTAGTGAACCGTTTTACAGACTGTACTCCTTCAGATTTCATTTCTGCCACAATCTCCTCTTCAGACATATCTGAGAGGCACTTTGCACGGTCACGTACGATGCCTCAACATGAATTTAGCGTCTTGTGGATTGATACGACAATCTCAGTATTGGCAAAATGATGAGCCTTGAGGAGATTTTGAGACTGTTGTCTCCTTGTGCATTCTACAAGAAGAGAACCAGACCGGAGACGTGTAACATTTTTAACAGTTCCACAAATGCCTTCAATGGATTTTGAAGTGAGGTGAGGTGAAATTGGGTTTAACGTGTGGATTTTGAAATAATGAAAGTATTGATTTTGAGGGGTGTGTCATCAATTCCATCGACAACAAGAAATCGTGGCCAAGAATCAATATTGTTGACGGATTCCTCATCAGAAGATGTTGCAGCATCAGTATCAATGTGCCTTCTTTTCGTTTTTGATCTGGAACCAGTGGGTAGTTGGGTAGCCATAATGAAAGATATATTCAACACCCTTGCTCCCCACCCACCATGGAATGTCAACAAGGACGGAATTGCAGCGGAAGCCAACTACAACACCAGGGCTACAAGGATGTTATACTCCAGCAAGAAAGACACAGGTAGCTATAATAGTCAAACAGAGTAAAAGGTCAGGCTGGTCCGGCCCTAGACAATTACCTGATAACAAATAGAACCCGGAGGTCATTGATGCCTTCTGGCATAGCACTCTAGGCAAAGTTGGAATATATTCTGAAGTTGGTGGTTGCCATATTAACCACATGAAATATCAGTATATAGAGGAATTATGATAATCCATCCTCAGGGCACGGCGTGACCAGCCGATTGATAGAATCGGGCCCATTCTACCACCCGTCTAGGTGAAGTAAGGGTCGAAGTGGTGTGTTGCGCAAAAGGAACACTGTTCATGGCTCCTTTGCCCCCAACCACCAGACTACAGTCCTCAACCGACACAGGGACGCAACCCACGGCAAACAGGTTGGTGGACCAAATATACCCCCGGGTCCACACGGGGGGTTGAAGAGCGCTTAGCGTTACCCAGCACCCACCACGAGGAGGTGGCTCTTCACGGGTGCCTAAATGAATTTTGATATATGTTTTGTAAATAGAGAAAAATTTATAATTGGTAGTTCAGATTATCAACTTAGATTGTTTGTGGCAGTATCCTCAAAGGGGGTTGAAGTAGCGTAAAATTATTGTCCTCCTGAGAGGATACGTAAGTCCCAAAAACTTTCCAAGTCAATTTCGCTCGACCATACTTTTTAATCGTAGTATTTTTGTTCTTTTAAATTTCGGCTAAATCTTCCTACCATCGCCAGCGGCTGAAGGGATGGTGTAAAAGTAATATAAGTCCTCATGGTTCCTAGTATGGTGATCTACCTTCAGTTGTTGGCGACCTATAGCCCATGTTTATATTGTCTTGTCTTTGTAAATGAAATATTTTTACATTTACTAGCTAGTTTTAGACCATCTGTGATATTCTAGATATTTAACAGTCCTTCGATAACTGATTATTTAATAACTTATATTTATTGTGTATTTAACACTTTTATCGTCACTATATGGCTGGAATATTGCCGAGGTGAAATATTAACTCACTCACTCACTCTAATCACCCTTTAGTGGACAAAATGATTAATTAGATGTCAGTTTTCTCAATTGTTTGGATTTCACAATAATGTACAGGTACACAATGCCCTGTGAGGTTGGGTCCGTTAAGCAAAAGATTCGCTCTGAGTTGGTGGGTGGGTTTTACCAAACTGGCCAACATCCATGACATGATGGCATGTATCACCTAGGTGAGTGAGTGTGATCCCTCGATCCCGGTAGGCTCACAGGCCTGTGTTGCTGAAGACAGGTATGTATTCTTGTGGTAAACAAATTATCCATTATGGTGGTATCGATGGATATTTGTCCACACTTAGATCGCCCTGGTTCACTAATATAACCCAATTGATACTACTAACAAAAACTAAGGGAACTGATTATAAAGATAGTGAGGTGAGGTGAAATTGGGTTTTACGTCGTGCTTGAGAATATTTTGCTCATATGACGACGTGCATGCGTGTGTATGTGTATGTGCGGCTGCTTGTACTAGCCCAGACTGAAGCTGGTTTTATAGTGCTAGCCCACTGAGAAACAATGCTGCAGTGAAGCATGAATACCCCACTCAGACACATTATACTGACTCCGAGCCGACCAGTCCTTGTTGTACCCATTAATGCCAAGCGCCAGGCAGGGACCAACAAGTACCATATTTTAACGTCTTTTGGTATGACGCGGTCGGGATAAAGATAGTGAAGAAATGGTTGATAAATAGATAAATGCCTATAACATTAAGTTTGGGCTTATATTGATCAATATCAGGTGTGTCCACCATGTCCACTATGTGATACATTCATGAGTCGCTGAAGGCAACTGTTGATTCTGTCGTCAAGGCTCGCCCCTTCCTCGAACAACAGGAATACCCGTCCCTCTATCGATGGTATATGTGCGAGAATACGACCAACAATTCAGAATGCGCGTAAGGATTGAGGTGCTTTGCTGAAAGTTCTTAAATCTGAAAAATCAATATGTAGTCGTATAATGATCATGAAAGATGTATATAGCATCGTGACAATGGAAAGTACAGATAAAGCAGAATTGTATTGCACGGCTTGAAATCGTTAATTGAGATCCATGCAATGTAAACCTACACACATGAGCGTTTATTTACGTAGTGGGTTCTATATTTCCCTAATAAGTAGTTTCTCCGTCGATATATTTGGCATTCCAGGTATATGTCATTTTAATATCCGCTTGATATGAAATAAGAGGTGATAAATAGCGCCATTAGTTTCAAAACAATATATTTTGATATTATATAACGGTTATCTTCATCTGAAATATTGTGCTTATACATTTCGCTTCACTGAAGAGATTCGGACTGTTATGCATTTATCTATTGTGGATTATATCATACACCGAAGGTACGTAACCTAACGCGTCTGAATATTTTCTCATCTTTGGTAGATACATTTAGTATATTAATAGCAGATTGCCAATAACACGTGCTTTGTAGGGGACAAACTTACAAATATGATTTAATTACACGATTCGATTATTCGGAACCCTTAAATTTCAAATTATGTAATTTGTACTATTAAAGGTATCACCTTATATTAGTATATGGCTAAAACATATTGACAAAATTGGTTTATAGAAAATAAATGTGAAAAATCGAAAGCTTTAGCCAGACACACTTGAATCTTATATTGATCTTTTCGTCACAAATGTGTACCTAAATAATACTAAGCGTCCTTCCGTGTAATACTATTTATGTTAAACGAGCTAATGATTTGGCATCACAAGAGCAAAAGCGAGTTTGATACTAAATCTTTCACGAGTTTTATACTAATGGTATTTCACGGAAGCAAGTTTAGTGTTCTGTTGATAACTCTCGATCAAAACATGATAGAAAATGCCTACAGTGTGATGACTTGTCACGTCATAACTGTAAACCATTATGACGTCATACTACACTTGTGTAATATTGCAGTAAATATATTACACTGCAGTATCTTCTATGGGCGAGTAATGATTGGATTTATTACACCTGAAAGGTTCCAGGTGACACATAGATGTCAGTGACCTCTAAAGCTCGTGACAGAGTATTGAAAGAGATTTTCAGTTCTTCGCCGAGAATAAACTTAATAATAATAATTAATTTGTATAGCGCCTATTTTCCAACTATGAGCTGCTCAATGGCGCTGAACAGGGTAGATAATTTACATATCATATGCTTGATTAAACAGGAAAGTTTTTAGACAGTTCTGGAAAGATTTGTGAGAGCTTGCTGTTTTGAGTTCAAATGGTAGATTGTTCCACAAGGTAGAGACAACTTTGGAGAAGGCACGATCAGCAAGTTTAGTGGATGTTGAGGGGACCGAGAGATTGTACATATTCTGAGATCGGAGATATCGTCCTGGTGTATACATCTGGATCAGGTCCTTTAGGTAGAGAGGGGAGTTATCATTGTGCAGAGCAGCGTAGGTCAGTGATAAGACTTTGTACATGACCCTAAGCCGAACTGGGAGCCAATGTAATTTTTTTAGAACAGGCGTGATATGCTCACGAGGTTTGGTCCTTGTAACAATGCGAGCTGCCTTGTTCTGGTACTTTACCTTCAAACCTATAGTGATGCGCTCGGCGAAAATGTATGTTAGTCCAAGTCACTGAGTGGTATTCGTGGTTTTGATTGATCCAGTAACAGGATTTAGGTTTCATGTTAATTATAAACAATCATGGGAATTGTAGTTTTTGTTATTCATGAAACAGTGTGTATTCTATACATTGCAACAACCACTGTGTTTCCAATTCTCTCTCCCGCGAGAGTTTAATAGTAGTTAATGGTATCGATAAACCAGTATCGTGTTTAATCAGTAGCAATCCCAGCGCCACCTTGTAAAAGCAGCATAGTGTGGATTTACCATCATCCTTTCAATGATATTGATGGAACACTTCACCTATTTGCATATCGTGTCATAATGTATTTATTTTACTGGAATATTTACGCAGTCGTGGTTTTCATGAAACGTAATCTGAGTACTAAATCTAATTGATGCTTTGCAAACACCATTAGTAGTTATATAATTCTTCTGTAATGAGCATAGAAACTGCTGGGAGTAGTTGTTAAAAAGATTTGTAATCACGTCAAATATCACAACCGATGAAGCTGACATTGTTCATTAAATGTTTATGTAGGTATTGGCATTTACTGAGTGTGACCTCCATCGGTGGTCTGTACACGTAGGTTACGGATGCCTTTGAAGAAGGTGGTATGTCCAAATATTGAAACTTTTGTAGTAATTATTCCTCTACACAATCCTGCAACTCTGGCAACAATCTCACGCTTCACATAATTTTCCCATGGGTTAATTGCTGTCACAAAGGTTTTCCTGTTATTTTGTTCCGCTTCCCTACGATAGATGACAATTACCATCCGCATTCGACTTGCTACATTTTAGATCAAACTTACTTAGTAGAATTTCTTGAAGTCTTTTTGCATGTCCCTCTCCCAATGTCAATGATCCTCTTATCAAATAGGATCGACCTTGTCTATTGAACGACAGTTTACCCAGGACATGTAAGATCACGTCCTTTCCTAATGTCTTGAGTGCCTTTCTAATAAAATAGTACGTTTCTTGTAAATGATGTGAGACAAACGACATGCATTAAAACAGTAGGTATTTATGGTATTAGACCCATTCTAAGTTAATGTTCGTTCGCCATGAATGTCTGAAGAGCCGCTCCGTGGTGTAGTGGTTAGAGCGTCCGCCCGGAGAGCGGAAGGTCGCGGGTTCGATCCCCGACCGCGTCATACCAAAAGACGTTAAAATATGGTACTTGTTGGTCCCTGCCTGGCGTTCGGCATTAATGGGTACAAGGACTGGTCTGCTCGGAGTCAGTATAATGTGTCTGAGTGGGGTATTCATGCTTCACTGCAGCATGGTATCTCAGTGGGCTAGCACTATAAAACCAGCTTAAGTCTGGGCTAGTACAAGCAGCCGCACATACACATACACACGCATGCACGTCGTCATATGAGCGAAATATTCTCAAGCACGACGTACATCCCAATTTCACCTCACCTCTGAAGCGCCGAAATTGTTGGTCCACTCCTAAGGAGAACAGACTTCCATCACGTATGTGGTATATCAATGTTCAATAGGTAAACATCTATATATTGATGCATAGACAGTGGCGTGCAAGGTAGCTTTTCTAAGTAGCAGGTAACAATATAGTTTTGCCAATGTACACTCACTTGGATAATGAGTTAGCTTGTAGTTTTAGAGTAAATCGCTTCCCCTGCTCATTCTGATAACCTTTGTGTTGTTATCAAGACTTTTCTCACAACTCGCAAGAGAATGGGGATTTCAGCATGTAACAACTAGTCCGTATCATTCACAGTCCAATGGTCTCGCAGAGAAATCCGCCCAGATTGTGAAGAGAATGCTGAGAAAGCGAAGGCGGACAAGAAGGATCCTTACCTCTGCTTACTAGAGTGAGTGAGTGAGTTAAAATTTTAAGTCACATCGGCAATATTTCAGCCATATCGTGACTAAAGCAAGTTATATATATATCAACAATTTAAGTGAAATGATTAAATTCTGCCGACGAAGGACAGTAAAATAACTAGATTATCACAGATAAACATATAAAACTAGTAATTGAATCTAAAACATTTTAACTAGAGGGGACAACACAATATAAAAATGGGCTATAGATCGCTAACAACTGAAGTTAGATCACCATACTAGAGACCATGGGGACTTACAGTACATTTGCTTCCTGCATGGCCCTAGCTGGATTTACATCATCCCCTCAGCTGTTAGCAATTGAGATAAATCTAGCCATACGTTAAAATTACACATATTCTACGATTAAAAAACGGAAAGTTGAAATTTACTTTGAATGTTTTGGGACCTACGTACCCTCTCGGGAGGACAATAATTTTACAGTACTTTAACCCCCCTCGAGGATACAGCCACTAACAATCTGTGTTACTAATTCGAACTTCCAATCATAAAATATTTAGCTATTTACAAATCTGTTAACAAATCTAATTCTTTTAAAAAATCAATAATTAAATGATAACTGATACTATTTAAAAGATCCTTCATAGTTCGTGATTGAAAATATTTATCCCTTTGTGATGGAATACTTCAACACAGTCAAGCAAGACATGCTTGACCGTGATTCTTTCATCACAAGGGATACAAAACGGAGGATCCTCACCTTTTAATAGATACTCATGCGTATATCTTGTGTGGCCAATACGACATCGTCGTATGATGACCTCTTCAAATCTGGACTGACAGCCCAAGTAGGTGTAACCGATAGTTGGTTTTATTTCATGTAATTTATTTATACCGACTTGGGTGTCCACTTCTTTGCATCAGATCACGGATATAAGATCTAATAGCAGCTTTGTAATCAGAGTATGGAATAAGAAGTGGTGTCACAGATTTGTTGAGTGCTGCCTTGGCAGCAAGATCGGCCATTGTGTTCCCAGAAATGCCAACGTGGCTGGGTAACCAACAAAAGACGATGTCGCATTGGCCAGTAGCAAGATCATTATATAATTCAATTATTTCAATTAAAAGTGGATGTTTACAAGATAGATTTTTAATCGTCTGAAGGCAAGATAGAGAGTCAGAAAAGATTATATATTGTTTATGTTTAGGATGCCTTTCAATATATTCGAGAGCTGTTAAGATGGCTTTTGCTTCTGCTGTAAATATAGAGCTGTTATCTGGTATTCGAGAAGATATTGTTCTGGATCCAATGACAGTGGCACATGCAACTGCGCCACCATCCTTGGACCCATCTGTAAATAAGGATTTATATGTATTATATGTACTTTTTAATTGATTATACTCTTGTTTATATTGTAATTCATTAGTTTCTGATTTTTTAAACTTTGTCAGAGTTAGGTCAACCTGTGGCTTAACAAACTGCCAAGGAGGAGAAGAAAGAAGACGGGAAGGAGCTATATGTTCTAGCTCAATGCCAGCAGCAGAAAGGAAAGGTTTCACTCTTATACCAAGAGGCGGAACAAGAGAAGGCTTTTTGTTATACAGATCTTCATATAAGGGATTAAAGACACAGTTGTATGCAGGGTTTGACTCATTGGAATAAAGTTTTGTAATATACTGTAAAGTTAATTTTATACGGCGTTGTGTAAGAGATGGCTCATCAGCCTCGACGTAGAGGCTGTCAACAGGTGAAGTTCTAAAGGAACCAAGACATAGTCTTAGACCTTGGTGGTGGACAGAATCTAAAAGTTTTAGATTACTGTTGCAGGCTCCACCATACACGATGGAGCCATAATCAAGTTTGGAACGGACCAATGATCGATATAATTGTAGGAGGGTAGCTTGATCCCCTCCCCACTTAGAATTGGAAACGACTTTCAACAAGTCAAGTGCTTTCATGCATTTAGTTTTAAGGGCCTTGATATGGGGAAGAAAGGTTAGATGCGAGTCAAAAATTAAACCCAAGAACTTGGCTTCCTTAACAACTTTGATGGGAGAGCCATTTAGAAACAGTTCAGGGTCTTTATGCGGTTTATATTTTCTACAAAAATGGATACAATTAGTTTTGGATTTAGAAAATTTAAATCCATTCTCAAGACACCATTTATCTATTTTGTTTAAACACAACTGCAGTTGCCGTTCAATAGTATGCATATTTTTCCCACGACAAGAAATATTAAAATCATCCACAAAAAGTGATCCATCAATTGAATCATTTAAAACCTTTGATAAACTGTTAATCTTAATACTAAAGAGTGTGACAGACAAAATACTGCCTTGTGGAACACCCTGATCCTGATTGTAATGATCAGACAGAGTAGAACCCACTCGGACTTGAAATTGTCTGTCATTTAAAAGTTGACTATAAATTGAGGCAAACGGCCCCGTAATCCAAAGTCATGTAAATCCTTTAAAATCCCATGTTTCCATGTCGTGTCGTATGCCTTTTCCAAATCGAAAAAGACAGACACTGCATGTTTTCTATTAATTATGGCATTCTTCACAAAAGATTCCAAACGCACTAAATGATCGATTGTACTTCTGTTTTTACGGAAACCACATTGTATATCTGTTATGAGGTTATTGGTTTCCAAGTACCAAACAAGTCGATTATTTATCATGCGTTCCATGGTCTTGCAAACGCAGCTAGTTAGTGAAATTGGTCTATAATTCGAGGGATCAGTATGATCCCGTCCAGGTTAGGGATGGGCACAATTATGGCATCGCGCTACGACAAAGGAAAATTTCCAGATGTCCAAATGTCATCCAAAATATGTAAAAGTGTCTCTAAACATGAATCCGGTAAGTGCTTTAATAGTTGATAATGTATACCATCAGCTCCTGAAGCAGTATCGTGAGCCTGGTCAAGAGCAGTGTGAAGTTCATGTATCGAAAAGGTTTCGTTATAATCTTCCCCATTATCTGAAGTAAAATTAATAGATTTCTTTTCTTGCTGTTTTTGATATTTTTGGAATGCAGGTACATAATTAGATGAGGAAGAATGTTTGGCCAAAGTCTCACCAAGTTTGTTAGCAATATCTGAGTTATTAGTCAATAATTGATTCCCATCTTTCAGATGGTGAATGCTAGATTTAGAACCCTTACCTTTGATTTTCTGGATCATGTTCCATACCTTTGACATTGGCGTACGTGAATTTATTTTTGAAACATAATTTTGCCAAGACTGGCGTTTGTTTTGTTTAAAAGTACGCCTTGCTTTAGCATTTAAAATTTTGAACTTATTTAAATTGTGGACCATAGGATGGCGACGGAAATACTGTTCAGCCTTTTTCCGGGCCTTCCTCGCTTGTTTGCAGTCAGTGGTAAACCATGGTTTACGTATGTGTGGATTGGAAGAGGACTTCGGAACACATTCATCAGCTATTTTAAGAAGTTCGTTAGAGAAGAGTGTAACAGGGTCAGGAACATCACGAAAAGCACCAGGTGTTAGTTTAGTAGAACAACGAATTTCATACAAATCCCAGTTAGCTTTAGCAAAGTTCCATCGTGATGATGGAGGAACATCAGAAGGTGTCACAGATTTCAATATGGTGGGAAAATGGTCACTTCCACAGAGGTCATCGTGAACTGACCATTCAAATTCACTCAGTAAATTAGAGTCAACAATGGATAAATCCAGACAAGAGTAAGTTCCAGTTCCTGGATGTAGATATGTATGAGAACCATCATTAAATATGCATAAATCGTTGTTTAAGAAAAAATCTTCCAGTACTCTACCTTTTGCATTGCTGTCATTACTACCCCAAAGTGGGTTATGACCATTTAAATCTCCCATGATGACACAGGGTTTCGGGAGTTGGTCATAAAGTGCCTGAATATCAGACTGTTGAAGACAATACGACGGTGGAATGTACAAAGAACATAACGTGAACACAACATTTAATGTCATACGAACTGCAACAGCCTGGAGAGGTGTTGAGAGGACAGGACTATGAATGACACCCTGCCTCACCAAAACAGACGATCCTCCAGTTGCTTTATCACCCGGGGGCGAAAAGTGGTGATATGAGTCATACTGTCTGAAATCAATTTTATCAGTGGTTTTGAGGAATGTTTCTTGTAAACAAATAGCAGATGGTTTTAAATCTTGAATTAATAGGTGTAGATCAGTAAAATTATTCCGAAGACCTCTACAATTCCATTGTATTAAATTTGGCATGCAGCTCATGGAGCTTCAATTGGAGATCGTGAGCGAGAAGGTGGTCCTTTACGCTGTAATGTTAGCGATGGAGTGATCTCCATATCCAGAGGTTCAAAGACGTTATGAACCTCCAGAGGAGCAGTCAGTGGTAAAGGCACCTCAGCATGTTTGAGGCCCTTTGATTCTTTTTTCTTGAGTTTTTGTTTTCCTTTTTGAAAGTGGCGGATTTCTTTTCACAGGTTCAGGTTCAGGTTCAGGTTCAATTGTAGGCTCAGGCATAGTCCTTGCTGGTATTGTTTCAGAAGACAGGATAGTTTGAGAAGCTGATGTGGACGAAGAAGAAGAAGAAGACATAGCTCCAGCCTCAACATCATAAAGAATATTCTGAACATCAGTGATCCAGGTAACTGCTGTTTGGCATCCCTGATCAACCTTTGGAGGTGAAGAGGAAACAGCAGCAGAGTATGACAGTGCAGAAGTGGAAGTGGAATCCTTCTCTATTAATTTCTTAGCTTCTATAAATGAAATGTCTTTAGTGTACTTAATTGTGAGGATTTTGTTTTGTTTCACATAACACGGGCATGATTTTGAAAATGACGTGGTCGCCGCTGCAGTTTGCACATTTGATGATATCTGTGCAGTCTGTGCTGTCATGTTTCTTACTGCAGCGGGAGCAAACTTGGGAGTTACGGCAAGATTTTGCTCCATGACCAAACTGTTGACAGTTGAAACACCGGAGTGGATTCGGTATATACACATCCACTCCGATGTTGAAATACCCGGCTTTGATCGAAGAAGGGATTTTTGAAAGTGCAAATGTGAAAAGGTAGGTGTTTGTTTTTATAATTCTGTCACCATCTTTCCTAGTGAACCTTTTCACTGATGTTACACCTTGATTTTTCAACTCCGCTGCAATGTCCTCCTCACTCATGTCTGAGAGACACTTCGCACGGTCACGCACAATGCCTCTACATGAATTTAAGGTTTTGTGCACTGAGACAACAATCTCAGTATTTGCAAATTGATGGGCCTTGAGCAGATTCAGAGACTGTTGTCTCCGTGCACATTCCACTAGCAAGGAACCGGAGCGGAGACGGGTGACATTCTTCACGTTTCCACAAATGCCTTCAATTGATTTTGATACAACAAAAGGGTTGATTTTGAGGGATTCACAATCAACACCTTCTACAACCAGAAAACGGGGCCAGTATTCAGGACTGTGTACGAATTCATCATCTGAGGAATTAGCAGTATCACTATCGACATGCCTTCTCTTAGTTTTGGATCTAGAACCAGTTAATTGTGGGGTAGCCATGATGAAGGAAAATATTCGACTTCCCTGCTCCCCACCCACCATGGAGTGTCAACAAGAACGGTGTCGTAGTGGAAGCCAACTACAAACACCAGGGTTACAGGGATGCTATACTCCAGCAAAATAAACACAGGTAGCTATTCTTGCCAAACAGGGTATAAGTCAGGCTGGTCCGGCCCTAGACAGATCCCTGAAGACAAACAGAACCCGGAGGTAAAAATTGCCAGATTGGCCCATGAGCCACCGCCTTCTGGCATAGGACTCTAGGCAATTTCATAGATACAAATCTATATATATATATATATATACATGCAAGTTGAATGTAAACAGCCAAGATCAAATATTATGTTGAATATGTGCAAAAATAATCTCTACGCACAGGGCACGGCGTGACCAGCCGATTGATAGAATCGGGCCGATTCTACCACCCGTCTAGGTGAAGTAAGGGTCGAAGTGGTGTATTGGGCAAAGAAACACTGTTCCTGGAACCAGTGCCCTCAACCACCAGAATCCCGTCCTCCACCGACACAGGGGCGCAACCCACGGCAAACGGGTTTGTGGACCTAATATCCCCCCGGGTCCACAACGGGGGTTCGAAGGGCGCTTAGCGTGACCCAGCACCCACCACGAGGAGGTGGCCCTTCATGGGTGCCCTGCTTACTAGAATTCAGAAACACACCTATTGATGATATTGGATCACCTTGACAGTTTCTCATGAGTACCACACCCATATCAACACTGCCTGCAAGTACATCTCAAACGTATCCTCCAGAAGAAATCCAACAGATGCTCAGTGAGAAACATCCTCGATAGTCTCCAGGGTATATGTTACGATGACTTTCCACTATACCCTGGATGCATCCACTGCTTGGCCCGATGATTTTATTACCTCCCTTTTCTGGCTTTCTATCCAGTCAGGTGTCCACGCTGGGAAGTTGAGCGTACCAATGACAACTTACTTTCGCTTTTTAAATCATCTAACTGATTAAACTTGGCAACATAATAATATATTGTTGCAGAGGTACTCTGAAAGAGGTAGAAGGAGTTCTTGTACATATGTTTTTAAGATTTCAGACGTGTCAATTTGTCTGTATGGTTTCACACACACACACACACACACACACACACACACACACACACACACACACACACACACACACACACACACACACACAACAAATGAGTCGCACTGCGAACAATCTTTCGCGGCTGCGACCGCTATCTTTGTTGACACTGGCAAGCTCGGATGTAACGGCGGCTTAGCTGATTGGCTACTGTGAGAATGCGGAGCCAGCAAAGGGAGGTAATATAATTATCCGGCCAAGCCGTGGATGCATCCAGGGTATAATGGAGAGTGATCATAACGTATACCCTGGAGATTATCGAGGATGAGTAAGAAACAGAAATATGTTGATAAGAACTCAGTACAAATCAGTATAGACAGTACAAAATAAAAACGGTCTATAGATCACCAACAACTGAAGGTAGATCACCATACTAGGGTTTATGGTTACGTACAGTACGTTTGCTACCTGCATGGACCCTAGCTGGATTAACAACCATCCCTTCAGCTGCTGGCGATTATACTGAGTTTTAGCCATTAATCAAACTAACAAATATGCTACGATTAAACGTTTGGTAGAACTCAATTGACTTTGAAGTTTTGGGACTTACGTACCCTCTCAGGTATTGGTGATCAGACAACTGTCGACTCGGGTCAACCATCTCCCATCCGAACGTCTAGAGGTAAAGCCGTTCGACGACCTCGCATATTCGATGATTACATGTGACCTTATGAATTCATGTATATATAGTTTATCTACATGTGTGTTTCATAATGACAAAACTAGACATATTATTCTATGAACGTTTAAAGTGCCAAGTGCACTTATATTCAACAAGTAGATGTAGGAATAATAAGTATTCAAATAATCAGCTTTTGTGATCAATATGAAGAGACTTCAAATATTATCACAAATTTCAGTATAAGTTTACACATATAAATAACTATTTTCGATGGAAGTTGTAATGATTGTATAATTAGTTGTCGGCTAGCACCATCGCCAGATGATATGCACACTTGCCTATCGATGTACGAGTTAGTTCTGTAAGTACAGTCGTTGTTGATTGGTCGTGCCTGTTTGTTGCCGTCCGTCCGTTACTGCATCTACCATATACAAATATGAAAATATTTAGTTTGATTGGGCAGTCTCTCCTTTACATTATATTTATAAATGATATTTATGACTAAAGAATGACATAACGTAAACGTACTTACCTTTTGTTTAATGCAAGCAGCTGTTGCAAAAAAAACAAAGTAATAAATAAACGCGTAAAAACAAACCTGCCAGGAATTCTGACGAAGTGGATAGAACCCATCAATAAAGGACACACATCAACAGCCATTATATGAGGCATACTTGTAGAATAATTTGCGAATAATATCAGCAATTCAGCATGAGACAGCAATTCATTTGCTTTTGTCAAACATCCAATTAACGCAAGACCTTGGCTCCAGATGGTGCCATTTGCCTTATATAATAGTCCCATCAGTGCATTTATTACATTTATAAATAAAGTCTGTCATCTCCTGCATACTCTAACAGCTAAACAGTTGATGCAGAGCCTTGTGTCTTATGTCTTCCAGGCGTGGTTACTGCAATGCTGTCTATGTGAATTTTACAAATATTGCAATAGCCAAGTTACACCAAATTCAGAAGATTACGAGAACTGAACACACCAATCCTGCTCTCAAAACATTGCACTGGCTCCTCGTCTTGAAATATCTTACAGATCCGTATTATCTCAACAATGATAACTATCGATTATACCTTAAGGACTTGATATTCCAGTTTTCACCTGAAAATGTACTTTTGCCAGTGGGACTCTCTCACCCTTCTGTCTGACCGTGCCTTCTCTGTTTGCTGTTCCCAGTTATGGACCTCTCTGCCATCTGAACTGAGAAACACCAAATCCAATGGTCTTTTCAATCTCTAGATAAAACACAGCTTTCGAGGGAACTTTCTTGGTTTTTAACATTGTCATAGCGACAGTGAGCCCCTGTCGATGAGTAGTAAATATTTGATAAAATCAGTTATTATTAAATCAATTATTACTATCATCATCGCGACGATAGCCATGTTCACAGTCTCATTTTTTGAACTCACGACATATAAGTAAAAAGAAGTATCAGTGATCAAGCATATATAATTGCTGTAAGTATTCCACATACAAGTATGATTGTGCAGATGATACCAATGAGCAGTCTAATATTTCGGAAAATCAATGCCAGACCTTATCGCGTTTAGTAGCCAGAAATCTCTTTAGTAAATTTCGAATCCCGGACAGGACTCTACCAAACAAGTGCAATGCCAAATATACTTTTTGAGAGTGCAAATCATTCAACGACAAGGTTGCAGCAGTCTGCAGAAAAAGCACTTTATTGTGAGTATATAGATTTCAACTGATAACATTACAGTAAACACACGGACTATACAATACCACTTACAAGATCACTTGACAACAAAATGAATTCAACGATTAAGTTATTTTACAGAGACATTCCTTGTGATTTGACAAACCAGTCTTGCCTCGGTACCAAAACTCATTACCTTGTCATGACACCGTAGATTCGTGCTTTCTGAAAGGTCATCTATTGGCATGGGTCATGTACTGTCTTGTTGTTCAGCACACTGGTACTGCCGCAGCCTCAAGATAATGAAGCCTGAGGTAGACTGACTGACTGACTTTGGTTTTACGCCGCTTTTAGCAATATTCCAGCAACATCACGGCGGGGAACACCAGAAATGGGCTTCACTCATTGTACTCATGTGGGAGGTAGACTAACCAGAGGTTGATATGTGATCAAAGTACACCGATATCAGGATGCGATGAAACACTTACAAAACTGTACAATGTCTGGCCACAATATAGTTGATGGGTGAGAAGAGTAATTAACATGGAGACTATCACGTTGACGTATATCAAGCAAGTGTTGCTATAGTGCTTGTGAACAGAGAAGGATCTCCAAGAGAACAAGAAGACTAAGTCATCAATATCTCCCGCAATGGCAAAATACTCTTCATGAATATGTCTACGAGTTATGATTATGTCAAATGTTTTGGTGTGTGGTAGGAGAGTATTTAAAGGTTTTTAAAGTTCTGCTCCAGAAAGCAGAACTACCACCAGTTTCAGTCTAAGTCAAACTTGTTTGCATGGAAATGCAAGATATTATATTCAGAAATCCAAAACTTACCAAAAGGCCCCAGTACACCGCCAGACCAATCTATGTGCCAAGTTTGGTGAGAAATAGTGAACGGTTTTAGAGTTTAGCTACGGAAAAGAACACAACCACCAATTTCAATCTAAGTCAAACTTGTTGCCATGGAAATGCCAAAAAAATATTTTATACAGAATTTCAAAACTACCACAAGGCACCAGTACACCACCAGACCAATCTATGTGCCAAGATTGGTGAAGAAATAGTGAACGGTTTTAGAGTTCTGCTACGGAAAAGAGCACAACCACCAATTTCAATCTAAGTCAAACTTGTTGCCATGGAAACGCCAAAAAATATTTAATTCAGAATACCAAAACTACCAAAAGGCACCAGTACACCACCAGATCTATCCATGTGCTAAGTTTGGTGAAGAAATATTGAACGGTTTTAAAGTTCTGCTCCGGAAAAGACAAATGCGCACGGACGGAGTCCATTTTAATACCCCCCGCAAAACGCGTTGCGGGGGGATAAGAAGGATATCACAGTGGTTCATTGAAAGTACACATATATTCAGTGGCACATAAGAGACCTTTGTAAGTCACTCACTCACAATGCAACTATCAATTCATATTCGGTGGGCCCTCCTAAAGTTGCCTACGTTGCTATAGTGCTTGTAAATAGAGAAGGATCTCCAAGAGAAAAAAGATCCCACAATGGTTCACAAATTGTGAAGCAGCGCTGACAAAAGAATACAGCATGAACGCAAATGGGTGTATTGTGGACGGAATACCGACGACAATCTGCACTTAGTAATGTTCATTGAAAGTACACATATATTCAGTGGAACATAAGAGACCTTAAGAGAGCAGTGGCCCGATCCACAAAGCGTTCGTAGCCTACGTTATTCGTAAGAGTTTACGATCGAAAATAAGAAAGTTTTACTAATTTTATACGACCGAACCATAAAAGCGTTCTTAATCCATTCGTAAATTCATTATCTTACGAGCATTGTCGTAAATAAAGATTGTCGCTCTCCTGCTGAGGAGGCGACGTTCTCACCAACCTGTCACCGCACGGTGGTAATTCAGAAACTAGTCTGTAGGAATTAGCTTCATTGAAAGGATATTATAGTCAGGAGCTAACGCTGCAGTCACACTGGAAGCCATTTTTGACTCGCAGAAAGGGACAGCACTCTATCCGTCTTTTAGACGATGTAATTCCTGGATGTATTATTTCTGATTCTGATTCTGATATATCAAAACACAAAGATTAACGCTTGTCGTTCTAATTTCTTAATAAAAGTTCATTGACATTTGTTACAGAATTTGTGCAAACAGTGGGGTCAAGAGACTTACCAAAGATGTAAAAAAGAAGTCAGTGCTCAAATACATCATATTTTGAACATAATATTTTGTATTAAATAAATTCTACCTGCATGGGATATATAAAGTTTGGCCTGACAGTATATATAAATTAATACTTTTTTGTTTCATTAGGAGTCAAACAAGGAAAAAGGAGGCAGAAAGGAGGAGGGAGGCAACCAAAACTGGTGGGGGGCCTCCACCATCAAGCCTGACAGAAATGGAACAGCGGGTGAGCCTACAGTCCTTTCTGAATAATGAATTTCACGTTTGTCTTTATTAAGATATATGAAATACATTGGGGCATATTGTTAACAGTGTATACAGTTGCTGTTGAATTGTAATTTAACAATTTCATTTCAGGTTGTATCATTCCTGCCTTCATGCACTATTCAAGGTTGTGATGGTGGCCTTGAAAGTGAGGAATTTGAATGTAAGTTCATGAAATGTTATATGTGGAATTGTTTACAGCTGAAACAATCTCAAATGAAATGTTAATTGATATATTTGACACATAGTGTAGATTGTCTCACAAATAAAGGTGAATTTGAAAATGTTAGGAAACCGAAGTAATTAAAATTGATTTAAAAATTTGAATAATAATGCAGTTGAGTTACCATACTTTTGGTAGATTGTTCCTTTTTGATTGTATGAAAGTTTTTCAATTGTTATTACAATTCATGTTTTACTTACAGACACTACTCCGGCCACCCCTGAGACTCTCCATGTACTGCCGGATTTGCCACGTGATGGGGCCTACAGTCTGCCTACCTACTTAGAGAGTTTGTTGTCAGCAGATGATGTTCCCCAAGGTTGTTAACATGTACATCATGGATATAATGCTCATTAAGTTTAGGACAAGACATTTATAGGGTTCTGTGTGGAGAGAGAATTATGACAGTTTTAAGCAAGTAATCTATCACAACATAATATGACATCATATCTACAATATCATAGTATCACAGGTTTTACTGGAATGGCTCAATGACTTGATAGTCCACTATCTCTATGTATTATGTTTCACATTGAGAAAGAAGATGGGTGGTATACATTTAATAGTAAAATGTCTTTACTCAGAATTTCAGATTCATGTGATTATGTTTTCATGTCTACGTCAACATTTTAAAATCAAATGATGTGTATCTTTATTGCAGTTGATACAGTTAATGCAGTTGATACAGTTGCACACTTGATGTCCTCAAAGACTCTTAGTGGTATGTACTGTTATTCATGAAGTTTCAAAACATACATAGATGGAAATTGTATTTTGCTAAAGAACTTGTTTGTGTGTATTTGCTATACTGATGGATGGGAAATATCTCCTGGTGTAAAACTTGTGCTATAAAATATGAAACTATATTTCAGATAAGGATACTACTGTTATGATAGAGAGTGAGAAACGGAACGTCCTTAAGGACCTGCTTGAAGTTCAAAAGAAGAGACTACACATTGAGGAGCAGAAGTTTGCCTATATCACCTCTCTGCACCAAACTGGCCAATCTGAACTCAATGTGTCCCCAATCATTCAGTTTCTTTGACAAATATGCATTTGCACAACTATTAAAAAATCAGACTGTTCTTGTACCTATTGTTATTATTTATTATAACTGTGCCCAATGACACCATGATTAAGAAAAGCAGTTTTTTATGACAGCTTGTCGAACTTTGAAACCATCATTTAGAGGTCCCTGGTAAGATCCCATCTTCGTGGGTAAGGTCTTCCAGTGTTGGAGGAGCTGGCAATCTGAGGTTGATGCAGAAATTGTGTAACTGACAGGTTGCATACACAACTTGATGGCACTTCTTTGGGTTGAATGGGAGGCAGCCACCTGATTTATGTAGGCACCTATAAACAAAACATTGTTTACTAGTCAAATTATTCTTATATATTGAAGTATTCTTGACGGATCATGTCTTTCATTTACTAAGAAGTTTGAGTATCAATAATATCACATTATGCTTGTATTATATTATTACATCTCAAAAAGCCAAAAAGTAAGCTTTCCAATATATGAGCATCTCAAATAGTGTTTTAATAGTTTTAGAAGAATAATGTATGAACTTGCACATGCCTAAACCTGGATTTGAGGAGTCCAAAAGCCCTCTCCAAAGTATTGTGGGTTCTGCAGTGAGCAGTGTTGTACCGCTCCTCAGAAGGTGTGGTTGGATTGACTTTTGGTGTAAGCAGCCATGGGCGACAGACATATCTGATGGAAAAGTAATAAAAAAGTATAAATAAGCCATACCATTAATAACATAAAGTCAACATGAATTCTACAATAATACATATCAACTAAAGGGTGAAATAAAAATTCATTTCATGATTGATTTAAACATTGCTGTCTTCAATGTAACTTTAAATTTTAATCTACTTTAATTTCATTCATTCATTCATTCATTCACATTCATTCATTCATTCATTTACCCTGAATCACCTAGCAGCCATCCGTCAATCCCAGCCGTCTCCATGTACTGCCCAATGCTGCTGTTTTGAAGCATAAACGAGTCATGAACTGACCCAGGCCACTTTGACACCACACTTGTGAACCTTTGGATTACAATTATAATTATTCCATCAACCATGCATTCATTATTGACAAAATTTATGTAATTACTTTCTAAAACGGCAATAGCAACCTTTTTTGGACCTCATGGCATAACCCATATTGGGCCTTGCGTAATGATTGGTTATGAAAACGAATAGGTGGCACCTCTGGTCACAGTCAAGGTCATTAATGGAGTAAACAAGGTGTGTATCCTTCGAAGTGTTACATTATGAGTTCCCATCATGTTTGAATACGGGTAGTATACATATGCTGAAAGCATAACGCATTAAATATGGACGTTTTGGTCTATAGTAGTTAGTTTCTAAGTAGTGTCATGTACCTTAGTTCTGCGTCTCAGACAGCTTGAACGTTTACGGCATGGAAACCCTTTCTGCACACGTAAACAGCTTCTTCGTCATCGCTGGGTCGCAAAATAGGGATAAGAGTTCCATCGATACACCCAAGCACCTTTGGAAATCTAGCTATGTTATAGAAGGATTCCTTGGTGGCTCGTTGGTCGGATGCTGCCTTTGGGAATGATATTTGCTTCATATGTTTGACAATAGCATCGTTTGTGCGGGTAAATACCCGTGACACAGTGGACTGGGATACCCCATGCAAGTCCGCTAGCTCAGAGAAAAACGATCCCTTACCATAATATCTGAGGGCAATTAAAACCTGTGTTTCCGGCGACAATGCATGATAACGCTCGGTTAAGAAAGCAAGATATGGTGATATAGAGATTACTAAACGAGTTGTAAGATAAATGGTATCTGACAGACACGAGTACAGTAATCTGTTTCTTGCACACCATAAAATCGCACCACTTTATGGTCGAATAGATTCAAATTTCATTTTTTCTCATCGTAGGTGCGCAATAATACACAACACAACGTTTATGAATGAGTGACGTCACTTGGTTCCTAATCACTACTCATCTCCATGGTGACCCTCCACAACAAAGTTTCTGCCACCACTTCGCAACATCAAGGCAATATTGCCTAGTGATAATGATAACTAGATAAGATCACAGAAAATTAATTAAACCCTCTAAAACGATGATGTTACCATGCAAATGTGGATGATTTTAATTCTTGCAAGCGTTAATTATTTGAGCGTGTCACGTCATCGTTATCGCTTGGTGGTTGTCGTCATCGGCAGATTGTTTTGATTATCTCTGCACATTGGAGACCTGCACTTGTGTATACTAGTTTATGTTCAATGTTCTTCCATCGACTGGAGCCAAAACTTTTGAGTGTGTGTAATTAGGTGCACCCAGTGTGGTTGAATGTGACATTGCTGAGGTTACGTTCACCATAAATGGGGGACTACTCTTCTTCGCCACAGCCTTCTCGTTTTCCCGAGCCCGAAACTGCCACTTGGAATGTAATAGAATTTACGGAGTTTTCAGTATGAAATGTGAGTTGATTACATCCTGAATGTTATCAATACATTTCATTTTCATTATCATGCGTCGGAGGAATGTCACGAGCAATGGCTTTTGTGTAGATCAACCGTTCCTGTACATGTTCGATTGAATAGAAAAGACGTGTGCCGCCATTTGCACTCATGAAGCCTTGCAAAACGTTCCATGTTGAACATTGTTTCAACGAGTGTGTTTTGGTTCTGATTGTCATGAGTGAATTTGATAACATTAGAATCACATAGTATCTCGGAGCTGGAAGTGGGTCTTCATCATGTGTATCAGTGAAAAATGTCATCTTCATCAATGCATCAATGAAACAACGAGGCAAATCGATCTCACAATGGACAGGCACTGGCGTTATCGTGTCAGGTATTTTTGCAAGACGACACATGACACTTGTCGCATCTCTCCAGTAAAAGTACCAATGTTGTACATTTTGAATATTCGAAGGAAATCCCGGGTTTTATCTCTAACGGTCATTTTCACATAATTGTTTACACAGGTATCACTGATTGTTCGAGCCATTTTGAATTCATGACTAGAAATCGAAAGTTTTAATAAATAGAATTAGAAAATAAATAGACTCGTGTTATATTTATTCTACTTGTGACTCATTGTATAGATACCTATTTATGTTGCAATCGCGAAAATAACAGGTAGGTGTAAAGGGGTATTTTTTGCAAGAGTAACAGGTTTCTGTTCGATTGAAGCACGAGTAACTTATCAATGAATTTTAATCAGGAAAGTAGTCCGTCATAACCTGACCCTAGGTCATCACCATGGTGTAGCCAATCACGGGATTAGAAATCGATCTCACACATATGTGTGATACCAGTTTTCTCACATGGGTTTCTCACCCACGGGTGTGTAAGAAAGTGAGTTTACAAGCTCAAAAATGGCATGACGTGGTAGACGATATCGCCGGACTATGCTGTCATCATCCAGCGTATCGAGAATCCGAGTTCGAGCCCGAAATACCCTTGGTCGTGATGGTTTTGACTCTTCTTCAACTAAGCCGAGCAGAAAATATGCAGCCATCTTAATTCTCAAGTTACGACAGAAATGTTTGATTTACGATAGGCGCTGGCCGTTCTTAAATTTTCTCTTAACTTTACGAGATGTTTTCACTAAGATAGCTTTGTGGATCGCTTAAGATTTGTGTCTTAAAGTTACGATAGGTTTTACGATGTTCTTAACGCTACAAACGCTTTGTGGATCGGGCCCCAGAGCATTAAAGATCAATGATTTCCTGAACTAGTGCAAACTAACCGGTTCCAGTGTAAATTTCAAATATTGAATCTTAGAGTAACCTTAGAGTATCCGTACACTTATACTGACGTATTTAGAAAAGGAATAGTGGTTGCCTTGGTAAAAGCAGGTGCGATGTCTCCTGGTGTCAGCTGCAGAATGATAACAGCACACGTCAGCAAAGTTCCAATAATCTGTAGAAACAAGCATTGTCACTAAGGTGACATAATCCCCCACCGCAAATTATCAAATCAAACTTAAAAAAGTAATGAAAGTGAAGGTCGTAGTTTAAGATGAAATTTAATGTCAACAAAAACATGACCAGTCAACCTCTCTTGATATCTTGCTCTGTAGTTGTTCAAACGCACAAATATTTTCAAGACTCATTTTGACCTTGACATGAATGTCTTAGTGTATGAAATATGCAAAATTAGTAATAGAGAAATTGCTGATTGAAAAACATTCAAGGGAAGTCTTGAAAGTCTATGAAGAAAATCCAGTGAACCGTTCTTGAGATATCTTGCAGACAATCTTAACATTCAGTTTAATATGCTGAAATCTTCAAAGTGTCGCCGAGACCTTGAAAATTATGTGAAGGTTACCAAAATCGACTGGGCCTTGCACCTTCCCTAGATGAAGCTTGGTGTCCAATATGAAGAAAGTGCAGGGAACGGTCCTTGAGGTATCTCGTAGACAAGCTTAACATGAAGCTTCACATGATGAAATCTTCAATGTGTTGCCATGACCTTGAAAATTGCGTGAAGGAAACCAAAATCGACTGGGCCTTGCACCTTCCCCCGATGAAGCTTGGTGTCACATATGAAGAAAGTGCAGTGAACGGTTCTTGAGATATCCCGCTGACAAGGGTAAAACGTTAAAGTCCCCTTGTGACCTTAGAATGAAGGTCAAGGTTACCAAACCTAACTGGAACCTTTCTTATACTGTGATGAACCTAGGTACCAAATATGAAAAGAATCTAATAAACGGATAAACGGTTCTTAAGATATTCCAATTCGTACGTACGGACGGACGGACGGGGCCTAATACCATATCCCCCGCTTCGCGCTAAACGCGCGGCGGGGGATTAAAAACCCAGTGAAGACGACATAGGTAAAAAGGAGCCATGAATGGGCTTTGTTATTGAAGGCATGCGAAACTGAGGAACAGTGCACGGTAGTGTTTCCTGAAAGATTTCGTGAGATCCTTTTTATCAAGAAGCTGCATTTATATAAGTGAGAGAAATACTGGTCGCGGGTCCTCACAACCATAATTGTTGGGATATTGACTGGTGCACCAAGGAAAGTGTCAGCGTATCTGTCTTACATCTTACTCCGTTTGAGATGACATTGAAATAAACCGCTTTGTTTCGTATCGAAATAAGATATTCTAACCATAAGTTAAGACCCTCATATGTCCTCATCCGCAGCATCCAAACAAAAGCACTTGCAAAATATGCATGTATGTGGGTCTAGTTTTTAAAAGTTTGAAATGCACATGAAGGGCCTAACATTTGTTTTGATGGTCTTTTACTTAGAACATTGAATCTTTCTATGTTCACTGCAGAGAATTCAATATTCGGAAAGAGTTTGTAAGTCAACTGCTTGACTTTATGACGGGAAAGACGTTTATGTATCAAAATAGCATGAGGAAAAAGGTTTCCAAATCATATGAATGGAGACGACATGCAGAGGTTTCAAGGAAAAGTTGGGCTTGCACTCACAACACAGGTATGAGTCTATATGGCATTACGTAAAAACAAGCTAAAAGTTCTTGTCACTCAGTCGTTATTGCATATATGAGGTTTGTGTTATGTTATCATTTATGCACTTTTGTCACTTTTTCGTACCTGTGTCTTGAGTTCTTCTAAGAAGGAAATACCCATGCACTGTGCTATTTTTGTGGTCTGCACAACTATAACTCACTTCCGCCGGAAATCTCATAATATCGGCACTTTACATTACACCTACACTTCAAACAGATGAAATCATGGCCACGCAACATTTATAAAGACATTATTCCTATTAAAGGTCTTCCAGACTTTAAATATAACTGGAAAATATACCGTTTTCTCTGAAGTATTAGTACTGTAAGTCCCCATGGTCCCTAGTTTGGTGATCTACCTTCAGTTGTTGGCCATCTATAGCCAGTTTTTATATTGTATTGTCCAAATAGTGCTATTAGTTTTAACTTTCCACACTAGTTTTAGTTGTAATTGTGATATTCTAGTTGTTTTACTGTCCTTCGTAGACAGGATTTTATCATATACATATATTCCATTTCAATGTCAAATATGTTCTCGTCACGATATGGCTGAGATATTGCCGATGTGACGTTAAATATTAACTCACTCACTCGTTAATCAAAATGTTTAGCAGAAGGCCAAACGGTTTGGGTGGTAATGGTATTTACACTCCAAATAAGTCGATATGAATTATGTTTGGGAACGGCCCGAAACAGTCAGGTTATGGACATCCGATTACTTATTAGTCAATGATATTACATATTTGTGAATGATATGTGCATGAACATCCTCAGGAATAGGGGCGGTGGGGTAGCCTAGTAGTTAAAGCGTTCACTCGTCACTCCGAAGACCCGGGTTCGATTCCTCACATGGGCACAATGTGTTAAGCCCATTTCTGGTGTCCCTCGCCGTGATATTGCTGGAATATTGCTAAAAGCGGCATAAAACTAAATTCAGTCAGTCAGTCAGTCCTCAGGAATACACGGACACACGAAAAAACATCTACCAATGGTTCACAGTAAATAGTAAGGCCTACAAATCTTTGAATACAAAACAAAACAAACATTTAATGTGTGATGTTATGATAGTACACGCTTGGTAAAGTTTGTTCAAAAATTGTTTTCAAACTGTAAATGTTTGGATTTTTCAAACTGTCAGGAAAATGTGAGTTGTACGTGTTGGTGCGCGTGCACGTGCGTGTAGCATTCTTTTAATTATAAACAGCAATGTTAAATATATCCTTAATAGAAAGTAGGGTATCATAATATCTGAAATCCATGATCAGTCGTCAAAACACAGACCATATTAGAAACGAGATTATTAGAAATAGAATTGTTTCGCAACCCAAAACTAACATTTCAGTGAAAGATCATCAACTCTATTTGAGCTATTGGTATTGCTGACGTATGGAAATGATGTACTCCTGGGAGACGTCACAAAAAAAAGCCGGCAATGTTGTGAATCACTGTTTACATAACAAAGGATTCGGCACATCTTACTGTAGACACGAAATGTTTAGGATTACCCCCATGTTTGACGAATCAGGTCACATCACTGAATGCATCGATTACTAGAAAATAATTAGACTGTGATCACCTGGTTCTACAACCATTCAAACACCTATACATTTTAGCATGATGTAGAAACAGAGATATTGGGGAAATCACCAATAGTCACGAGAAATATTTTCAAATGAGTCCAGATTAAATCTGGATTTAGGTTGACATGTCTAGATGCGTTGTTAATCGTCAACACAAACGTAAACACGAGACAACAGGACAGATATGATGATACTGGGCGAAATCACCATGCTAGGCAGAATCACCCGTTCGTTTTTGTCACATTTCGTCTATCAAGCCGATAATGCCACCGTTAATGTATCGTAACTGACTATCTTCACCAAGATAACATCATGACCCGTTTCCCGTCTGAAATATGAGGGCGGTGGGGTAGCCTAGTGGTTAAAGCGTTCGCTCGTCACGCCGAAGTCCCGGGTTCGAATACTCCTCATGGGTACAATGTGTGAAGCCAATTTCTGGTGTCCCCCGCCGTGATATTGCTGGAAGATTGCTAAAAGCGGCGTAAAACCATACTCAAATATGATTGCAGTATGTGTAGTTTTCTGATGGTTTTCTTGATGGTATTCACTTAAATCATATATCGCCAACATTGTTCTTTTACACTCTGTTCTTCCATTTTCATTTCTATGCATAATGATCAGGAGGCACATCTTTGTGTTTCTTAATGAACTGTAACTTGCAAACATCTCATGCTGTCTCTTAGCGTTATATATAAATCAGCGACAAGGGTGCAACATTTTGCAGAAAAGCTTTATTGCACACTGATAAAAGTGGACACAGTAAACAGACAAGACTTGAGAGATCATTTGGCAACATAATGTATGCAAACGACAAACTATTTCATACATATATTTAACGATTGGACATCATTAAGCAGAAGGTTGCCACGGAACCAGACTCATAATAGTATAAATTCGTGCATTCTAATTAGTGCAGCCCGTTTATTTTATTTTTTTTATTATTGGATATTTATATAGCGCACATATCCACGCACTAGTGCATGCTCTAGGCGCTGGTAGTTTTTCCCCTCGATCATTGGATGTCAATCTCAACAGCACATCTTATTATCAATCTCAACTCCCTGGGGAGCATACAACTCTTGCAGCCACTAGGCGCACCGAGTTATTGCGGCTTTCCCTTCTGTACGAGGTACGTTTACTGTTTTGGCTTTTTATATAGACTACAACGACCCTAAAAACAATTGAGCCTTTGGCAGGCTGATATGTAATCAAAGTACAACCATGTTGTGGCACGATGAGACACAGTGACAATGTCTGCTGGACCACGATGTTCACGATTAATATGCACAATGTTTAACATGGGATAAAACCGCTTTGAAGTACAAAAAGTAAGTCTGAGAATGCATTGTTGATAGACACGAACTGTTCCACAAACTGACTGACTGACAAAAGGTACACATCACTGAGAAAACAGTACATCAAGCTGGTATAACAATGAATTACAGAAATGTCATCACTATATTTTCATTTCCATGGGTCTTCAATATTACTGAGTAGATTGTTCGAAATGATACAGATGCCGCTTGTACAGTTATGAAATACGGCGATCGCGTTTATTTACTAGATGCTTTCTGAACAAATGTCGGGCGGTTGGGAAGCCTAGTGGTTAAAGCGTTCGCTCATCACGCCGAAGACCCGGGTTCGATTCCCCACATGGGTACAATGTGTGAAGCCCATTTCTGGTGTCCCCCGCCGTGATATTGCTGGAATATTGCGAAAAAGCTGAACTGAACAAATGTCAATCAAACGTGCCCATTTTAATAAATTTGTATTAAACAGTGATAGTTTCTGATATTTAATCTTAGCCGAACATGGTCGAGTTCAAATGGAATTGTTTTATCGAACTACACAAGAAAGAGGCCACAATTGTACTGATCAATGCAATTATACTGTTGTGTTGAGGAAAGGAATAGAAGTTGCATTGGTACCAACAGGTGCGCTGTCTCCTGGTTTCAGCTGAAGAATGATAACTGCATACGTCAGCAAGGTTCCAATAATCTGTAAACAAATATATCAGAAAGGATGACAAAGGTGAAAAGCAGCCATCCAACAGTAATGTCACTCAAGGCTTGCAAAACTAAAGAACAGTGGACGACAATATTTCCTTGGATGTTATTCGGATGTCCGTTTGATCAGAAGACTACACATATGAACACTTTATTGCAACATAGTTAGGGCCCTATTTTATATTCCTTTCAAACCTTTTAGTATCACTCAATAACTAACAACGGATAGTATTCCTTTTCGCTGAAACAGAATCTCTTCAGTGAGAATTTCAGGTTATCAAATATATATTCCTCCTCAGGTAAATGTGGTGAAAAGTTTGTTACAAAAAGGTAAAGCGAGTGAGATGAGGTGATACCCTGTTGAACGCCGCGTTCAAGATTATTGCACTGTAACTCTGACGAGTGTGTGTATGCGTGTGTGTTTATGTGGACGTCTATAGAAGGTTTTGTGTGCACGTGTATGTTCGTTGTGAGTGTGAGCGCGCGTGCATGTGTGTGTGTCTACCAGCTCAGAAGGATGCCTGTTATGTTATGGTAGCCGTTTCCTTGTCTCAGATGAAACATGAAAGCTCTATTGAGCCACACTATACTGACATGGAACAAGCCAGTCTCTGCCTTTTTCCAAAATACCGACCTCCAAGCAGGGTAACAAAAAGCATCATTTAACCTTATTTGATATGCATTTGGAGTTAAGCTGTCTGGAAAGACACTTTAACAACAGATCCCAGAGTTCATCTTAGAATAGGCATTGTAATCTTATAATCACAACACTTTATGTCTACACTTCTCAAAGCCTATTTATGCCATCTACGAACATGACGTATCAAAATACCTCACTCTAACACGAGCAAGTTTATCTTACTTACAGTAAGCACAGTTGAACCATCCACCGTAAACAGCCCATAAACAGTGTAGCCAATTGGTGGTCCTGCCAGTCGATTCGCAAATATTGATACCTGAAACAATATGTTGCAAAAGTTTTAGTTGAGAAACAACATTCTGAACAGAAATGTGACATATAGTACAACTAACATATCCCTACATCATGAGACTTGGCTATGATAAAAACAGAACGTCCGTATGCAGATTTGCTGTTATTAAAGGCTGATATAATAGTACTAGACCAGACAACTAATATACCACAGTGAATGTAATGAACACATGAAGTACCATCAACAGATATTACTTTTCGAATGTTAAAAGTGGTACTCATTAATCGTTCTTCACGTACTTACAATCTGCACGGTCTTGGGCGATAGTTGCGACATATCCAGCCGCAACAAGTCGTCACGGCAACCATGTGCCTGAAAATGTTATAGAAAAAACGTTAAAGGTCACATGTAACGTAAAACCCAACTTTGCAGATTCTGATACCTTTCGTTATGGACTTACAGTAACAAATTATCAAAAATGCAAATTCAACTTAAAAAAGTTTAAAAATATCGCGATGAAACCCCCCCCCCCGCGAAATCGGATTCACGAAACGATTCACTAAATTTACCCCAGCTGGGGTGAAAAGTAGTTTTAACAGCTGTGATGCGCTGTGTTGCACTGCGCTTATGGCGCATGCGCAGTGGATAGGTTCGCACAGCTTGGAAGCAATATTTCAAGACGGAAAACCTTCGCTGGCGGTGAATACTCGGAGTAGGCTTTGATGTGAGCTATTTTTCTAATGTTTTGTTGATATTTCACAGGCGCGAGCTTTTTATATGTTATGACAGTAGATTTCTGATTTAACGGTTTATATACATGTAATTTCATTTGACTATTTCACCACAAGTTATTCTTACCGAGTCACTTTCTCAGTTCGATACTTAAAAGCAACGTCATTATTTAGCATTGTCAGAATGTCTTACTGTGATATAGATGTGCCTCTGTCACAGACAAAACTCAATGTCTGTTTTATTGACACCCATGTGTCTGCCTGCCTGTCTGCTCATGACAATATGCAATACAGTACTTCGATCACTGACCACATGCAATTTGAACTTAACACCTATCAGGCTTTTCACCATAAACAAAACGCATTGATTTATGCACTCGAGTTCTGTCTGTGTCACATTATGTAATTACACAGACAAGCAGGTGTGATACTTGTACACATGACATGTTATGATGTCTGTTGATTGCAAAATGTTATACACAAAAAATTGAGCATGTATGTACAAAACCCAACATATCTATACACACACAAAGAGCCCTGAGTGTATCGGCAAATGAACCAGCCAATGGAAGACTTCGTTTCACCCACCCGCTCTGACTGGGTTCGGTATCCCGGGTGCTTCGTTTCGAGGGAAGTACAAGTACAAAATATTGCACTTCTGATTTGTGATCGTACGCTTATGACTTTTTTAATTTGATTATTACATAATCAGCAATGTATATTATATGTCAGGTGATTTGTGTTTTGATTATGTTTGTTTTTTTGGTTGCATGTGACCTTTAACGTGTAGATATAAGGTGGCTTAGAACTACTCTCTTTCCCAATCTTTTTGAATTAATTACATTGTGACGTTGGTTTTGATGTGGCTTGGAAAGTTTTGCACTTCAACCTTGCAAGGCACAGAAACACCTTATTTGACAAGAAATGTCCAAAGGTCTTTCAAAGTGGTAATGTGTTCCAAAGGTTCATAAACTGGACAAAATTTACTGACAGAAAATTAGGCACATCTTGACCACCCACCGTCTTTTTAACGCAAAGGCTACATGCGTCTTGAAAATCAAATTTGAAAAGTATCAGGTATCATCATTGGTGGGAAGTTAACTAAGAAAATGAAAATCCAAATATAACATTTGATTATTGCACCACTGTCTAAAAGCGATGTATTCATTACAAACTATATATGTGACCCAGACCAGCAGTTGTCAGAACTTAATGTTTGTGGAAGGCTTGCTCACTGAGTCGGTAAGATTTAGAGTATGTTGTCTCACTGAGGTATTGAGTTTGAATCCCAAATGGGACACAAACCAATTAATACTAGAATTTATAGAAAAGCTAAGAACTGGGAAGCGAAAATCCCAGATAAAACATTTCTTTCATCCCATATCATGTCAGGTAGTCTTCCAATTGTTCATCCCATTTAGACGAATAGTCATTATCATTGACTTTCCAAAGACGATTTTGTATGTTTGTTGCTTAACAGTTTAGTAGAGCAGTATTCGATCCATACACAGGGGCCTGAAATACAATCCAGTGTGTCTTTTACGTTAAAGGTCACATGCAACCAAAAAATCAAACATAATTAAAACACAATTATCACTTATTCATGACATATAATATACATTGCTGGTTATGAAAACACATATAAACAAAATTATAAGCGTACAATCGCAAATCAAAAGTGCAATATTGTGTACTTCGGTTTACTTCCCAAGAAACGAAGCAGCCGGGATACCGAACCCAGTCAGAGCGGGTGGGTGTGCACTCAAGTGTAACGGCTGGTTCATTTGCAGATGCCCTCACGGGTCATTGTGTGTGTATATATAGAGATGTTGGGTTTTGTAAATACATGCTCATTTTTTGTGTATAAGATTTTGCAATCAACAGACATCATAATATGTCATGTGGTGGCGCGTGGTCCTGTGCTTAAAGCTCAGGTCACAAATCGGTGAAGTTAAGCAGCGTCGAGCTCGGAGAGTCCTTGGATGGGTGACCGTGTTTGGCAGCTTGATTCCGGAGAGTTTCTAGGACTTGAGTCCTGCCCCACAACGAAGCACATGTGACACATGTGGTCTCACCTTAGGCAAGTGAGTTTGTTCAAAATTGTCTCTGTTCACCAAGCAGGAAAATGGGTACCCGGTGGAAAAAAGTCAAATGACTATAACGTTCTAGCGCCTAACAGGCAGCTTGGGTTATCCGGGGTAATAATGGCCTAGATTGTTAGTGCTATGAGCATACCTAGTGTGGAGTTTGGCGCTATATAAATGGACACATTATTATTATGTGTTCAAGTATCACGCCTGCCTGTCTGTGTAATTACATAATGTGACAGAGACCGAACTCGGGCCATAAATCAATGCGTTTTGTTTATGGTGTATAGCCTGATTGGTGTTAGGTTCAAATTGCATGTGGTCAGTGATAGCAGCTGTGTATTGAATATTGTCATTAGCAGACAGGCAGGCAGACACACAGGTGTCAATAAAACAAGACATTGAGTTTAGTCTGTGACAACGACATATCTATATCACAGTTGGAAATTCTGTCAACGCTAAATAATGGCATTGCTTTTAAGTATCGAACTGAGAAAGTGACTCGGTAAGAAGAACGTGTGGTGAAATAGACAAATGAAATTATATAAACAGTTAGTTTACTGTCATAACATATAAAAAGCTCGCGCCTGTGAGATATCAACAAAACATTAGAAAAATAACTCACACCAAAGCCTTCACCGAGTATTCACCGGACAACCGCTTCAAAGCTGCGCGAACCTACTTCACTGCGCACGTGCTATAAGCGCAGCCCAGCTGTTGAAACCCGTTTTCCCCAGAAAAGTCGGGAAAAAATTAGTGAAACGTTTGAACTCCGATTTCGCGCGTTTTTTTTCATCGCGTTATTTTTCAACTTTTTAAGTTGAATTTGCATTTTTGACGATTTGTTTCGGTAAGTCCATACCGAAAGGTATCAGATCTGCAAAGTTGTGTTTTACGTTGCATCTGACCTTGAAGCAGTAATCAGTACCCTGTAATTTCGACAGGACTCTTTTAGAAAAGGGAAAAAGAAGCAGAAATCAAACATACCTTCACGTTGATCTGAGCTGCGATGATGGTGGAGGAGAAACAGGTGGCAATATTATTAATGCCTACAAACACTGCAGTGACAAACTCTTCCACAGACATTGTAGCCCGGATTGTACCATACAGAAGTAAGCATATCACCGGTATGGAGGAAGCATAATATGAAAATAAAACGTGTCTCATCATGTTATTGGCTCTATCGGTAAGTGCAATCACGTTTACATGCTGTTGTCGGATAGTTTCACATTTGTCATCTGCATTTTTGGCTTCCACCATTTCTTCAACCTTCTTGTTAACTGCATCAAATTCCTTCCACACAATATATGAAAAACACAGAAACTGCATGAATATGATTATAGTGGACAGTATATACAGCTCCGTTGCTATAATGACGTAGCATATACCCATAATCTTCAAAATACCTTCCATGTTATTGAAGGGATTGTACACATTTAACAGAGGCGATGTGGTGAAAACAGCAAAACAGGTAACGTCTATGACAAAGTATAATATTCCGAAAAAGATCATCATACCAGCCATGATACGTTGGAGCAGTTCCACTCTTTTCAAATCGAAAGCGAGTCCATACTTTTGCTTGTAGCCAAAAATATCAATCAGGAGGGCGTCCAAGTGTGCGCAACATGTATGCGGTTGAACGGTAGATTGGTAGGTAATTCCAAGGAAACATAGGAAGTACGAAATATAGACCACGGCTATTCCCGAGAGTCCATCTTCCGATCTGATCACCCAGAAAAAGCGGGCACAATTGGACCAGGAGAGTATCAGAAGGGTTATGATGTATACCCACTGACATCGCCGTCGGGTACGCGATCTCGATGGCAGTACATAATGACCCGTAATTTGCAGACTTGATTTGAGGAATGTAAACGCCGAAGATACCTGCTGGTCCATCGTACAATTCATGGAAATGAGCGTGAAATCCTCGATCACTTCTGCTAATAAAGAGACAGACGTTCCTTGTTAGGACTACTAATTATTGTTGATATACTTTTGGGTAAATAATTCCTTTTCTGTCAGTAAATAGCACGACTGAGGCAACTTCGTTGGAGATTACATATATATTTAATATGCATAAGATCTTACACAAATCTCAAGGTTGAAGCATATGATATGTTTTCACGACAATCCTCAATACAGTTAATGATGAAGTTTATTTATGTGAACATGCAGACAATGTTTGAGACTGACTTGATTGGAATGAATGTGCAATTAATACCAAATCGATTCTCAAAATATTTTGGAATGGAAATGGAACGAAATATATCTATGAAATTGAATGATTTTCTAGAGCGCTAAATGAATTTTGTTAAAACATTATTGATTAGGACAATGAGAGAGCAAGTTAGTGAATCCGTACAGGATAGTGAAAGTCGTATCCATATATCAGAAGCTGACGTCATTCAAAGCTTCTCCAGAATTAACATCAGAAAAGCAAAAGGACCTGATAACCTTGACGGCATTGTGTTGAAGGAGTGCAGACTTCAACTGTGTACAGTTTTCACTAGATTGTTTCACTCTCAGTGAATACACACGTTATTCCTTCGTTCTGGAAAACATCAGAAATTGTACCAGTTCCTAAAAAGTAAAGACACAACCTTAAACAACTCAACGACTACAGGCCAGTTGCTCTCTCACATCTATAGCAATGAAGTCGCTGGAACGAGCACTTTGTTGAGACATCTCCGTCAGAAGTTGCCGACATACTGGACCCGCTTCAGTTCGCTCCACAGGTCAGGAGAGGAGCTGTTGATGCCGGCCATTGTCACTCCTGAATAATGTCTATAAACATCTAGAGACACCTAAGTCATACATCAGGTTCCTCTTCGTTGACTTTTCATCTGCGTTCAAACACTATCCAGCCACATATCATGATACAGAAACTGTTGGACATGGGCGTTAACTCGTACCTCATAAAGTGGATCGAAAACTTTCTTGTGGGCAGACAGCAGTACGTGAAAGTTAACGGGCTGTATCGAGTAAACGGACCACCACCACACTGGTGCCACAAGGCTGTGTAATACCTCCTGTTCTTTCACCCTCTACACTAATGATTGTGCAAGCTCGAATTCAACCTGTTCAACTGTAAAGTTCGCAGATGATGCAGCAATTGTCGGCAAACTGAACGACACCTGATTCTGAAGAACTGTATAAAGAGGACATTAATCATTTTACGACTTGGTGTGCGAAAACCACTTACTCTTTAAATGTCACAAAAACAAAGGAACTGATAATTGACTTTCGGAGTAAACCCACAGAACTGCTTCCAGTAATAATCAACGGTGAATGTGTTGAGACAGTGTCGGAGTATAAGTATCTGGGAACCTTCATTGACTCTAAGCTGAACTGGAACTCTAACACTGAAGCCCTATACAAAAAGTGTCAACAACGTCTTCATCTCATGCGTAAACTGAGATCTTTTAATGTTAACCCATCTGTGATGTCATCTTTTTATCTAGCATTTATTCAGAGTATTTTAACATTTTCGCTTCCATTGTTGGTACGGTCTCTCTCAGTTCATCTCAAAATCTAAAATAGACAAAATTGTTAACACACTGCAAGTAAAATCGCTGGAGTCAGATTTGAATGTTTATCATCAATATATGAGCGGCAAATCGTGAACCAAGCTGTCAAAATTATATCTGACCGTACTCACTACTTAAATTCGGAATACAACCTTCTCCTTCAGGCCGCCGCTACAAAGTTCCACCGTGAAAACTAAGAGAGCCTCGTACATCCTTTATTCCAAGTACCATATCTCTCTTAAACAATGTGAAGATACCTAAATCAAGAATTTATGTAAATATGTTTGGTATCTCTAATGTGTCAGTAGCTATATTTAGGGTGAGGCATGTTGAGTACCAGTCGAAAGGGATGTTCAATGCAACTGCTTCTTAGACATGTTTTCGTACGTTCTTGTGATTGTAATTGCTGAACAATTTACTCCCCTGTAACGTCACTCTTTTTTTATTTTGTAAACAATGCTCAGGATATAATAATACAATCTATATCATTACGCAGTGGAAATGGAAGGTTTTTTGTCACGTATATTTGAGGAGGTAAAACCAGTAATCAAATCTAAAACATTTTTACTATAGAGGACAACACAATATAAAACCCACAACTGAAGGTTGATCACCATACTAGGGACAAGGGGAACTACGGTGCCTTTGCTACCTACAAGGACCCAAGTTGGAATAGCACTGAGAGTAATACAAGGTCACATATGTTCAGTGTGTAGGCACCTTCAGTTTCGATCTGTCAATTTGGAGAGATTAAGATTGATGGAAATATGTTCCATTTTGAATGGCTATTTTTTGCTACACTTAGGGAATGTAGGTGCAGGTTAGCAAATTTGGTGCTAGATTTTAAGTTTCCTATATGGACGAATATTGAACGAGTGAGTTTAATTTTTAAGCCTCACTCAGCAATGTTCCAGTGAGTGAGTTAATATCTATCGTCACATCGGCAATATTTCAGCCATACCGTGACAAGAACAACTAATTATTGTATTACAGAACAATATAACTAGAAAGTAAAAGCCTGTTGACGAACAACAGTAAAACTACAAGTGTATCAAAGATATTAAAGTAAAACTAGCATGTTGTAATAAAACGGTATTTTTAAAGAGAAGAATACAATATGAAAACAGGCTATAGATTGCCAACAACTGAAGACAGATCACATACTAGGGACCATGGGGACTTACAGTCCATTTGCTTCCTGCATGGACCCTAGCTGGATTTACATCATCCCTTCAGTTATAAGCAATTTAAGATAATCTAGCCATATATTAAAATGACATACATACTACTACGATTAAAAATAGTAGTAGGTTTAAATTTATTTTGAATGTTTTGGGACTTACGTACCCTCTCAGGAGGACAACAATTGTACGCTACTTCCACCTACTTTGAGGGTACAGCCACTTACAATCTCAGTTACTAATCTAAACTATCAATAATAAAATATTTATCTATTTACAAACCATTATCAAAATTTATATAGCAATTCTATTTCTTTAAAACTTCAATAGTTTAATGATAATTCACTGAAGTAAAGAGATCCTTACCAGTTTTTACATTGAGTGAGTGAGTGAGTTGATATTTAACGTCACATCGGCAATATTTCAGCCATATCGTGACGAGAACACTCGATATTGAAATGTAATATATGTGTATTATAAAAAAACTGCCAATGAAGGGCAGTAAAACAACTAGAATATCGCAGATATATATGTAAAACTAGTAATAGAGTCTAAAACATTTTAACTATAGTGGACAACACAATATAAAAATAGGCTATAGATCGCCAACAACTGAAGGTAGATCACCATACTAGGGATCATGGGGACTTACAGTGCCTTTGCTACCTGCATTGACCCTAGCTGGATTTACACCATCCCTTCAGCCATTGGCGACAGAAGAGAAATCTAGCCATAAATTAAAAACACACTTATTCTACGATTAAAAAGCAGGTACACTTAGATTGACTAAATGTTTTGGGACTTACGTACCCTCTCAGGAGGACAATAATTTTACAATACTTCAACCCCCTTTGAGGATACAGCCACTAACAATCTCAGTTGCTAATCTAAACTACCAATAATAAAATATATATATATTTACAAATCACTCAACAAATCTATTTTTTTTTAAAATGCAATAATTAAATGAGAACTGACATTATTAAAAAGATCCTTCAGAGTTTTGGATTTGAGTGAGTGAGTGAGTGAGTGAGTTAATATTTAACGTCACATCGGCAAGTGAGGGTGAGTGAGTTAAGATTTAAAGTCACATCGGCAATATTTCCAGCCATATCGTGACTAAAACTAGTTCTAACTTTGTAATACAGACATATTATATATAAAACCCTGTCAACGAAGGACAGTAAAACAACTAGAATATCACAATTAGATTTAAAACTAGTGTGGAAGGTTAAAACTAATAGCACTATTAGGACAATACAAGATAAAAACAGGCTATAGATCGCCAACAACTGAAGGTAGATCACCATGCTGGCAGCCATGGGGACTTACATTACTTTGCTACCTGCATGGATCCTAGCTGGATTTACACCATCCCTTCAGCCGCTGGCGATTGTAGGGAAAATTTAGCCAACAGTTAAAATAACAAAAATACTACGTTTAAAATGTGATAATTTATATTTTACTTTGAAAGTTTTGGGACTTACGTACCCTCTCAGGAGGACAATAATTTTACGCTACGTCACACCCCTTTGAGGGTATCTCAGTGACTAATTTAAATTACCAAGAATAAAATATTTATCTATTTACAAATCAGTTAATAAATCTAATTCTTTTAAAAATTCAACTATTAAATGATAATTAACATTATAAAAAAGATCCTTCAATGTTCATGACCCTTGTGATGGAATATTCAACACAGTCAAGCAGGACATGCTTGACTGTGATTCTTTCATCACAAGGGATACAAAACGGAGGATCCTCACCTTTCAATAGGTACTCATGAGTATATCTTGTGTGGCCAATACGACATCGTCGTATGATGACCTCTTCAAATCTGGACTGACAACCCAAGTAGGTGTAACCAATAGTTGGTTTGATTGCATGTAATTTATTGATACCTACTTGGGCATCCCACTTCTTTTGCATCAGATCGCGGATGTATGTTCTAATGCTGGCTTTATAATCAGAGTATGGGATCAGAAGTGGTGTCACAGATGTGTTGAGTGCTGCCTTGGCAGCAAGATCAGACATTGTGTTCCCAGAAATGCCAACGTGGCTGGGTAACCAACAAAAGACGATGTCGCATTGGCCAGTAGTTCATTGTACAATTCAATAATTTCTAATAAAAGTGGATGTTTGCAAGAAAGATTTTTAATAGCCTGAAGACACGAAAGAGAATCTGAAAAAATGATATATTGTTTATATTTACGGTGTTTATTAATATATTTAAGAGCTGTTAGTATTGCGTTTGCTTCTGCTGTGAAAATTGAACTGTCATTGGGTAGTCTGGAAGATATTGTTTTGGACCCAATGACAGTGGCACAAGCAGCCGCGCCACCATCCTTGGATCCATCTGTAAATAAGGATTTATATGTATTATATTGACTTTTTAATTGATGATATTCTTGTTTATATTGTAATTCATTAGTTTCTGCTTTTTTAAATGCTGTTAATGTTAGGTCAACTTGTGGCCTAACCAATTGCCAAGGAGGAGAAGAAAGAAGACGGGAAGGAGCTATATTTTCCAGCTCAATGCTGGAAGCAGCAATAAATGGCTTAATTCTGAGCCCAAGAGGCGGAACAAGAGAAGGTTTTTTGTTATACAAATCCTCATAAAGGGGGTTAAAGACACAGTGAAATGCAGGATTAGTCTCGTTAGAATATAATTTCGTAATACATTGTAAAGATAATTTTATACGCCGTTGGTTAAGAGAAGGTTCATCTGCCTCGACGTAAAGACTGTCAACAGGTTCTAAAAGACCCAAGACAAAGTCTTAGGCCTTGGTGATGGTCAGAATCCAGTAGTTTTAGGTTGCTTTTGCAGGCATAATCGAGTTTCGAGCGGACCAATGAGCGATATAGGTGGAGGAGGGTAGCTTGATCTCCTCCCCACTTTGAGTTGGAAACAACTTTTAACAAATCAAGGGCCTTCAGGCATTTAGCTTTCAGGGATTTAATATGCGGCAAAAAGGTTAAATGAGAGTCAAAGATTAGACCCAAGAACTTGGCCTCCTTGACAACTTTGATGGGAGTGCCATTTAAAGATAGTTCAGGGTCTTTATGCGGCTTATATTTTCTACAAAAGTGTAGACAATTAGTTTTGGACTTGGAAAATTTAAAACCGTTTTCCAGACACCATTTATTTATTTTATTTAAACACAATTGCAATTGCCGTTCAATGGTATGCATATTTTTACCACGACAAGAAATATTAAAATCATCCACAAAAACGATCCATCGATTCAATCGTTTAAAACCTTGGATAAACTGTTGATCTTGATACTAAATAAAGTGACAGACAAAATACTGCCCTGAGGGACACCCTGATCCTGATTGTAATGGTCAGACAGGGTTGAACCCACTCGGACTTGAAATTGTCTGTCTTTTAAAAACCGTGATATAAAAAGAGGCAAACGGCCTCTCAAACCAAAGTCATGTAAATCCTTCAAAATGCCATGCTTCCAGGTCGTATCATAAGCTTTCTCAAGATCAAAGAAAATTGAGACAGCATGTTGTTTATTTTACTATAGCATTCTTAACAAAGGATTCTAAACGTACGAAATGATCAATGGTACTACGAATTTTCCTGAAACCACATTGAATATTTGTTATAAGGTTATTGGTTTCAAGATACCAAGTTAATCTATTATTCACCATACGTTCCATGGTTTTACAAACACAGCTAGTTAGAGAGATCGGTCTGTAATTAGACGGATCTGTATGATCCTTGCCAGGTTTTGGTATTTGGACTACAATGGCATTACGCCATGAAGGAGGAAATTCTCCAGACGTCCATATTTTGTCAAAGATATCTAAAAGTGTCATCAGACACGGTTCCGGTAAGTGTTTCAGTAGCTGGTAATGTATATTGTCATCACCGCTGCAGTGTCATGAGCTTGCTCAAGAGCAGTATGTAGCTCATGTAATGAAAACACTTCATTATAATCTTCACCGTTATGCGAGTCAAAATTAAGTTTCGTCTTTTCCTGTTGTTTCTGATATCTCTGAAACTCAGGGACATAATTTGCTGATGATGAATTTTTGGCAAGAGTTTCGCCAATTTTATTTGCAATGTTGCATTTGTCAGTTATTAAATTGTCACCATCTTTAAGATGATGAACAGCAGATTTGGAACCTTTGCCTTTTATTCTCTGAACCATGTTCCACACCTTAGACATTGGCGTCCGTGAATTAATATTGGAGACATATTTCCTCCAAGATTGTCGTTTGTTTTGTTTGAAGGTACGACGTGCCTTTGCATTGAGTATTTTGAATTTATTTAAATTATGGACCGTTGGATGGTGGCTGAAATAATGTTCTGCCTTCTTCCTCGCCTTTCTGGCTTGTCTACAGTCTGTATTAAACCATGGTTTCCGTACATGTGGAGTTGTAGAGGATTTCGGTATACACTCGTTAGCTATTTCATGTAAAACGTCAGCAAAATTCTGAATGGGATCAGTTATATCACTGAAACATTCAGGTCGCAATTTAGATTTACATAAAGTTTGATATAAAGACCAGTTCGCCTTCGAAAAGTTCCATCTTGTATACGATGGAGAATCAGATGGAGTTATTCCTGAAAGTATAGTTGGGAAGTGGTCACTTCCACAAAGGTCAGTTTTTACATTGAAATACTTATCCCTTGTGATGGAAAAAATAGCAATATTCCACCTTTTGGCGGTGGTCTGTAAATAATCGAGTCTGGACCGGACAAACCAGTGGTCAAAAGCATGAGCATCGATCTATGCAATTGGGATACGATGATAATTGTCAACCAAGTAAGCGAGCCTGACCACCCGATCCTGATAGTCGCCTCAAACATGGGTTACTGAAGATCAATTCTAACCCGGATATTCACGCGTGTATGGAAGAATAAAACGATAAAACTAATGGGTAGAACGGTTCTTCTAACAATATAAACGTCTGACACTCTATATGTTAACTTCCAATGAAAATAGTAAAAGTAATTGGTTAATAAGGTATTTAATAAATCAATTGGAACAGTAGTATATACATCTGTTAAGTAATATTACAGCTGTCTAGGCCAGACAATATCTGCTAAGGGAAAAGTTGAGTGTACTATTCAGACTATAATCGTGGGCATGCATGTATCAATCACAATGAAACTGGGATGATAGCAGGTGTTTGCATAAAGGTGAGGGTGTCCTGCCCCAACAATTTCATTCATCACAGACACATGCTATAGCAAATCAAATGAGAAAACAAATGCAAGTGCACAAAAGGGAAACTCACTCAGCTTATAAGAATACAAATACTGACATAAACGCTAGATATGTGAGGGGCAACTAGTCTTGATATCAAACATGAAGAAGCTATTAGTTCAATGAAAAAAGAAATCTATTACATCCCCGAGTCAATAAAAAATATTTACCTCCATGTAGAAAGAAATATGTTAACGTAGAATATATCTTTTTTAAGGTATGACCTTGCTCTCTTTAGTCAATGACAATATAGCTCATGAAAATCTGAAACCTGCTATATTCGTCAAGATAAATGCCTTTTTGGAATACCAAATTTGACACTCCCTATTTTCCGAGCTGCAGGGATATTTGATTTTGTATTTATCAATCGCTATGAAACTGGGAGGATACCAGGTGTCTGCATAATGTGCGAGTGTCCTGTTCCACATCTGCAGCACATATGCATCACACCAATGCATGGATCATTCAGGTCCTACCTTCACATTCAGATTGGCAGTCATCAGTGTAGCCGTAAATAATGTTGATATTCCTGTTGTCGAGGCAGCAAGTGCAGTCAGGAATTCCTCAACGGTAACCCCTCCACTCACAAGACCATACAACAAGAAACATGTCACAGGGATCCATAGAGCATTGCAGTTTAACAGAACGTGCGTTATCATGCAGATATTACTATTACTTTTACTGTAAGATATTTATATAGCGCACATATCCACGTAAATAGTACATGCTCAAGGTGCTGGAGTGTTTCTTTGATCAATATTGAGTGATTTCTGTGCCTTCAGAATATCAATAACTATGTAAACTAACTCAATAGCGTACGTGTAAATACCACCCACAGAGGTCGATCACCAAGACGACGAAGTACCTATATATTGAAGGGTAATTTCTGCTTGCTTGGTTGTGACAGAAAAAAGTTATTACAAATCTAGCTGACCACCACCCCAATACTGCAGCAGCTTCTTTACTTATTAATATGGCATTATCAGAACTACTGATCGTGTTTGCCAAAAAAGACAAATACATTTAGTGGTCAGGTTATATTTAATGGTTGACACGACCGTAGGTATATTCCGGTAAAGTAAATAAATTGTCACATAATACCCCAGTAAGTGAGGTATTCCATCAATACCATTCAAACAAAAAGGGTACATCCACACATAGCTTCTTAAAACAACACAGGGATTAGGGATTTGCTTCTGCTTAAACTCTACCATTCTCATGGTTAACATAAAACCTAAATCCTGAATCTGGATCAATCAAAACCAAGACATTTCCGCCGAGCACAACACAGAATGCATGACCTTACAATTCACTGGCCTCTATGTGCCACCTGGAAGACGGCTGTTCCAGATTTCTCATTTTCCGGAATTTTAGGAAGTTTTGGGACTATGCTTTCCTATTTCATTTGTTACCTGGGTTCTGCTTACTGGTGAACCACCACTCTGTTCGCAAGTAAAACACACATCGATCCCTTCTTGGAAGAACTGTCGGACTTTAAGAACAGGTTTGGAATTGCGTTGTTTGAAAAAAATGGAAAATGTGGGTAGCCATCTTCGGTTCTACTATTTGTATCTGTGTAGTCGTCACAGTTACAACTAACATAGTTTGGTTCACCATCTTCCCAGATTCTGTCACCAATGAATCCAGTGTTCCTTTCGTCAAAATGAAAGGTATCTCAAGAATATTTGGAATGATTTTCGTTTGTGTAACAAACACGTTGAGCACAGTGTTATTCCTTATCGTCAACGCGTTATTTTCATGGTGCTGTTACATTCTGAGGACGGTATACGATGCCATCAACAAAGCCATCTCTGTGATAACTCGCTGCACATAACAGGCTGTAGGAGTTGAATACTCCCCAAGGAGTTGAGTTTGTTAAAGAAGAATGACAGAAAAACGGCAACCGTTGATCAAAGAAACACTCCAGCACCTTGAGCATGTACTATTTGCGTGGATATGTGCGCTATATAAATATCTTACAGTAAAAGTAATAGTAATATCTGCATGATAACGCACGTTCTGTTAAACTGCAATGCTCTATGGATCCCTGTGACATGTTTCTTGTTGTATGGTCTTGTGAGTGGAGGGGTTACCGTTGAGGAATTCCTGACTGCACTTGCTGCCGTGACAACAGGAATATCAACATTATTTACGGCTACACTGATGACTGCCAATCTGAATGTGAAGGTAGGACCTGAATGATCCATGCATTGGTGGGATGCATATGTGCTGCAGATGTGGAACAGGACACTCGCACCTTTTTGCAGACCTGGTATCCTCCCAGTTTCATAGTGATTGATAAATACAAAATCAAATATCCCTGCAGCTCGGAAAATAGGGAGTGTCAAATTTGGTATTCCAAAAAGGCATTTATCTTGGCGAATATAGCAGGTTTCAGATTTTCATGAGCTATATTGTCATTGACTAAAGAGAGCAAGGTCATACCTTAAATAGATATATTCTACGTTAACATATTTCTTTCTACATGGAGGTAAAAAAATTTATTGACTCGGGGATGTAATAGATTTCATTTTTCATTGAACTAATAGCTTCTTCATGTTTGATATCAAGACTAGTTGCCCCTCACATATCTAGCGTTTATGTCAGTATTTGTATTCATAAGCTGAGTGAGTTTCCCTTTTGTGCACTTGCATTTGTTTTCTCATTTGATTTGCTATAGCATGTGTCTGTGATGAATGAAATTGTTGGGGCAGGACACCCTCACCTTTATGCAAACACCTGCTATCATCCCAGTTTCATTGTGATTGATACATGCATGCCCACGATTATAGTCTGAATAGTACACTCAACTTTTCCCTTAGCAGAGATTGTCTGGCCCAGACATCTGTAATATTACTTAACAGATGTATATACTACTGTTCTAATTGATTTATTAAATACCTTATTAACCAATTACTTTTACTATTTTCATTGGAAGTTAACATATAGAGTGTCAGACGTTTATATTGTTAGAAGAACCGTTCTACCCATTAGTTTTATCGTTTTATTCTTCCATACACGCGTGAATATCCGGGTTAGAATTGATCTTCAGTAACCCATGTTTGAGGCGACTAACAGGATCGGGTGGTCAGGCTCGCTTACTTGGTTGACAATTATCATCGTATCCCAATTGCATAGATCGATGCTCATGCTCTTGACCACTGGTTCGTCCGGTCCAGACTCGATTATTTACAGACCACCGCCAAAAGGTGGAATATTGCTATTTTTTTCCATCACAAGGGATAAGTATTTCAATGTAAAAACCGGTAAGGATCTCTTTACTTCAGTTAATTATCATTAAACTCTTGAAGTTTTAAAGAAATAGAATTGCTATATAAATTTTGATAATGGTTTGTAAATAGATAAATATTTTATTATTGATAGTTTAGATTAGTAACTGAGATGGTAAGTGGCTGTACCCTCAAAGTAGGTGGTAGTAGCGTACAATTGTTGTCCTCCTGAGAGGGTACGTAAGTCCCAAAACATTCAAAATAAATTTAAACCTACTACTATTTCTAGCATTTGTACTAATTAGTGTGTGCACACAGTGACTTGGTTCGTTCCCAGTGCAACTTTGGATGCGTTTAACAGTACTTCAGCCAGTTTATTATATCGGTTGGAAACAATCGGCAGTCTTTTGCAAGCATAAGCTATACTGTCAATATGATCATGCATGTTTCCATAAATACCTACACAGATGTGTACAATGCTATTATGATGTATTTGAATCGATCTGTTACGCAATTATAATGTCTCACTATGTTTCAATGCTCTTCTTTTTTTGTTGAAAGCTTATGAGTTCCGTTAACCCTTTTTCTCTCAATTTCTAAATTATTTTCCAAATTTTACAATGAATGAATGAAGTTATTTATTAAAGCAAGATTGAAGAGCAAGAATTAGATGTGAATGAATGAAAGCAATAAAGAAAAAGAACAAAAGAAAGAAATACATATGTGAATGAATGAAAGAATAAATGATACACTCCGGCTACCCCTCCGCAAACATTTTAAAGAATACAAAACTTTCCCTAGAACACATGTGTTAACCTCAGCTGACAATTTTCCTTTTAAAAATCTACTTTGAGACGTTGTTTACATGAGTAATTTCCTGGTAATTTAGCCTTCAGATATCTTCCTGCATGTGTGGAATGGCATGGACATTGACATAATGTTAACTGCGACTGTCAAACACCCCTCAAATACAGAAAGTTTAAAACTGTCACAGAGCGGTGTAAAGACATTTCCAGTTTTGTCAAATACTAAGATCAACAAGAAAGAAAGGAATTACACACACCTCAAATACACCCTAACAATATTTTAAATTATAAAACTATCACTATTACTTGCAAACACCTTTCAACTAAAATTAAACGAATATGTGAAAGAAGCTTTTATCGATAGAATGTAGTCTTTCTTCACTGTGTACCGAGAATGGAAGCCAGTGAGCTACAACATGCCTACTTGAAACTTTACTACAAATCTACTGTACTAACACTCATTTGACTTAAAATGAAGTGACAGGATAGGTGACTTTCCTTCTACTTGTAGGTTTTCAGTTATCACAACACTCAGCGAAATATATCGTATTGCGAAGATAGAATCGCAATATACCGGTTAACCGGTATTATCGCCCACCTCTACATACAACATTAATCTATTTTACATCAGTGAGGTCCTACCTTCACATTGAGATTAGCAGACATCAGAGTAGCCGCAAACAATGTTGATATTCCTGTTGTCGCTATGACAAGTGCACTCAGAAATTCCTCGGCGGTGAGCCCTCCTCTCACAAGACCATATAACAAGAAACATATCACAGGGATCCACACAGCGTTGAGGTAAAACAGAAAGTGCGTTATCATGCAGTTAGACTTATCTAGTATTCTCGTTAAGATGATGTGTTGTTGTCTGATGGTTTCACAATTCATATCTGCATCTTTGTCTTCCACCATATGTATGACAACTGTGTTGATGGCATCGTATTCCTTCCTCAGGATATAACAACACCATGAAAAGAACGCCATGACGAGAAGAGGGGATATAAAGGTCAACGTGTTTGTAACACAAACGAAACTCATTCCGAATATTCTTGAGATACCTTCCATTTGGACGAACGGGGCACTGAGCTCATTGACGAATGACTCTGTGAAAATGGTGAAATAAAGTATATTCACTATAAGCGTGGAAAATCCACAGATACAAATTGTGGAAAGGACGATTACAACCCACAACTTCATTTTTGTCACATTGGACGCAATTCCAAACTGTTTCTTGTAGTCAGACAGTTCTTTTAAGAAGGAATCCATATGCTTCGTGCTTGTGTACAGAAGGATTGTAGACATGTAACAGTAACCCAGGTAAATAAAGAAATAAGAAAGCTTGGTCGTCAAACTACCTGAAAACCCTTCTCCAGCTTTAAAGATGAAATAGAATCGTATGCCACTGGCCCATGTTAATACCAGGAGGGTTACGCTGTACATCCACTGAGCGACGGACTGACTGAGTCGTCTTCCAGGTGGCACATAGAGACCAAAGACCTGTAAAGCCAATGATAGAGCTTTGAAAGAGTTCTTCACCTCTTCGTCGAGCATAAACTTCACCTTCATGTTTTCAGTGGTGGGTTTGACAGATATGCTTGGCAGTCCAAGTCACAGAGTGATATAGGTGATTTTGTATTGATCCAGTTACCGGCAATAGCTTTTAAAGTTAATAAAGAACATTCCTGACGTTTCACGTTGATCAATAATTAGTGTTTATTTTCCACTTTGAAGATGTAAATGTAAATGGTTCAGTTCGTCTTTAGATTGTCAGTATCACGTTTATTAGAAAATAGTTAATGATTACAGCAACCTATAAGTCATTATCGCATTTCACCAGCAGCATTCCGGAAGTTGTAAATGGAAAATTCTGTCGATTGCCATTACTGATGTCTTGTGGGAAGGTGACATAGCGGGAAAGATAGAAATATAATGGCGTGTGGCAAAAGCATGACAGATAGGTTTTGCAGTTCATGTACGATAAACACTTCTTGAATAATTACACAACACTAGGCACACCATTGATCACAAAATATAAGGGTAGTTGTTGGGCATGTTATGAAATTCGTTACCCTTTGGGTAAATGTCCTATTAGCTGTATACACTCACGTGCAAAAGAAACGTCTCCAAGTATTTTTCAGCTACCAAACAACAGAAGCACAAACACAAATAGATATGAAGTTTAATATGCATAGGTGTATGTAAAGCATGTCTGACATAAAGAAAGAGAACGTGGTAAACCTAACAGTGGTACAGGGAATGTTGTCACACGGGGGTCGATTGTATTCGAGCCGTCGTCGGGCCGAGTTCTGTCTGTAATGCCTGAACCAGTGCATTTCTCGTCAATGGAGGGTGTGGAAGCTGTAGAATCAGACGTCCAAGATGGCCCCATAAGTGCTAAGGGGATCTTCGTGGCCAAGGCTGTACGGGCACGTTGTTGACGTTGAGAAAGGCCGTTGTGACAAAAGCGGTGTGAGGTGTTCTATTGTCTTGTTCAAACAAATTTCCTGTATATTGCTGGGGGAAGGCAGGATATGGGGACGCAGACATTCATCAATATACCGACGGGCTGTCAGCCTGCCATTAATGATATAAACAAGGTCGGCCTTGGCGTTCCCACACCCACATGCCACCCCAAACTGTCACACTCCCTATACCATATGGCTCCGTTTCCTGAACGCAGCAACGTGCCGTCCGTTCCCCACGCCGGTGGTAGACACGTCTTCGGTCGTCAGTTCTGTTCAAATGGAACCTACTCTCGACGCAGAAAAGGCCCGGTGCCGGTTCCGTTGCTGCCAGTGACGAACATTCCTGGCCAAAACGTCGATATTCCGGCGGTAACGTCATGCCCCTCAACGGTCTGTAGGCTCAGATTTCCATGTTGACGTAGTCGTCTGGACACTGTCCACCTGCTGACGCGATGACCAAGGCTAAGCACTGATGATGACGTCTCGGCGAGGAATGTGTTTTGCTTAAATAAAGCGTCCGTATATAACGGTCCTCTTGTGGGGTAGTGACTTCCGATCGACCGCTCCTTGGCCTGTCTGCTGTCCGGCCAGTTTGTCTGACCAATGTCCCAATCGTTCTTTTTGCACAACCCAGGATTCTTCCAACATGGTCTTGCGTTGCTCCAAGCTGCAGCATGCCAATCGGTCTTTCTCTCTTTTCTCCTGTTAATTGAGACATGTTCTGCTGGTTTTTCAGATGATTGCGATTGCAAAGAACAGTTTCCAACGTGTTTTATAACCGATCTCCATACGGGTGATTTCCTAAACGTGCAGGAATTTTCACTGAATAAAGTCATTTTTCCCGCTTCTGGCATGCAACACGTGCATTTCCTTTGGGTGTCATACATTTGTGTGTTTGGGCAATGTGTATCGAACTGTAGTTCATGGTTTTGGACATATCCAGCAAATGTAATATAATTTGTATTTTTGGGACGTTTCTTTTGCACGTGAGTGTAGTTCACATAGAGACGGAGTATAGATTTAATACACAAAGTATAAATCTTTGTACTAGAACACGTATGGCAGCGAGAGCTCCGTATTAGAAGGGGTATGGTAGTGACAGCTATATATTCAAAGGGATGGGGAATTTATGGCACTTTAGCAGAGCGAGTAAAATCAAGAACAAGCTTTGACAATAATATCCATGTGGGGAATTGAACTTGGGTTTTCGGCATGACAAGCAGATGCACCCACTCAGCCAACATGAGGATATTTAAAACTTCGCTATTTCATAAAATGTAACCGAGCACTGTGTGCTAATGTTAGTAAAAATATTCAAGAAGATTCCTTGATAGTGATGCATGTGGTAAAAAAGATCAGTCATCTACACTATTGTCAAGGTTGATGACATTTATGAAACAGCTGTATACAGATATGGTAATATGATCAGGATAGTCATAAAAACACGTTTTAAGGAATCCGTTGGTAAGATCAATCTTACCGTTTGCCATATAGATATGGAAGTGAGACTGTTTGAGGCAGCTACACTTACAGCACTGGAAATTTCGTATCAAAGACACATATTGGCTTCACCGCTCTACAAAGTCTAAATCATATAGTATTGGTTATATGAGTATGATCGTATTAAAGCTACACTTTCATTGATTAAAATATAATATTGGATCGTACCTACAGATCAAATAGTTGGACTAGGCTGTTTCAAGTTTGCATTTCACAAACATGTAACGAAACAGTCTGTGATAAATATAGCTCCAATGCTCTACGCACATGCATTGTACATGGAGTCTAGTGCAAGTATGACGTCACAATATTTAACAGACAGTTACGATTAGAAAATACACGTTTATGTTCAGAATGTATGTTTATTCAGCTAACATGTTACATGACTGCAATGTCCAAATATTTGATTGAGTGAGTAAACGTTGCTTTAAGCAGTTTTGCAGCTATTTGAGGCTTGCAAAGTATTTGAGAATTAATGATATAAGTGAAAGGATTTGCATTATCACAAAAAAAACCCCACATGCTCGAAACGCTGCCTCTGAATTACTGGAATGAATCTTCACCAAGACATTAAACTTTCTTGTGGATGCAAGACACAAAAATTCTTTACTCGCACCAATAATTTATTCTGGTATACGTTCAATTTCACTTTGACTTCTTTCTTGGGCTTGGTGAGGTTCAGAAAACTACAAAGTAGAAATACAGACTTGCTAAGTAAATTATTCCTAACAGTCAAACTACATGACAAGTCTAAGTAAATTACTTCTAATTAACAGTTACAAGATAACTGAAATAAAATGTACAATTAACAAAACCTTCAAATAATATTTCCTTATTATGCCTTGAAATATATTACAATAGCAAACAATGCTACTCACATTTGTGTTCATGCCAACTACAACAGCTGAATGTCTCCAACATGGAGGCAGTGACAAGCCATGTGCTCTGATGAGGAGCAACACTCACAATAAGGGGAAGTAATCTGTTATGACAATCATGATAAAACTTTTTGGAAAACTAATAGTGAGTGAGTTTAGTTTTACGCCGCACTCAGCAATATTCAAGCTATATGGCGGCGGTCTGTAAATAATCGAGTCTGGACCAGACAATCCAGTGATCAACAGAATGAGCATCGATCTGCGCAACTGGGAACGGATGACATGTGTCAGCCATGTCAGCGAGCCTGACCACCCGATCCCGTTAGTCGCCTCTTCCGACAAGCATTGGTCACTGAAGATCAATTCAAACCCGGACCTTCACGGGTCTTGACCATTGGGCAAGACGATGCAAGGTGAGTGACAAGACTCCATGGAACCGTCCTGGGGAGAGTGACACGAACCATGCCAGACACTAAACACGGATTTATCACCAGTGGTTTGGCGTCATCAACTATTCATCAAAACGTTTCAATCTTTCAGGTTTTGCTAAATAAGCCTGACGACCTTCGTGGGGTGCGCATTAAAGTTATATATAGCCAACATATTCTGATGTCACTTTTCACCTTGTTATCCTATTTCCTTTCTCAATCCTTACTTGATACCTCTTTATGTTTCTGTACCTTATCTGAAAGAATACGGGGCGGTGGAGTAGTCTAGTGGTTAAAGCGTTGGCTCGTCACGCCAAAGACCCAGATTCGAATCCTCACATGGGTACAATAAGTGAAGCCCATTTCTGGTGTCCCCATCCATGATATCGCTGGAAAATTGCTAAAAGCAGCGTAAAACCAAACTCTGTCTGTCAGTCAGTAGAGTTTTGAAATGTTACATCAATACAATGGAGCTATTGTGACACTGAATGCCTTCATTGTGAACAAAGGTGTGGATGTAAACAAGGGTTGTTCGAATTACAAGAAATCTACAAGAAAAGCATAACATATTGGAGAACATTGACCCGCAAAGTTCACTTTCAAAGGTGAGATAGCCAGACACTTATCACGTCTACTCAATGAAGTTTAAGAAGTTGAGAAGTGAAATTAACACATGGATATGTGATGATCTTTCTCCAGACGTTTCATTGTTCACGGGGCCATGGGGTAGTCCTAATGGTTAAAGCGTTGGTTCGTCACGCCGAAGACCCGGGTTCGAATCCCCTCATGGACACAATGTGTGAAGCCATTTCTGGTGTCCACCGCCGTGATGTTGCTGTAATATTGCTAAAAGCGTAAACCTAAACTCAGTCAGTCAGTCAGTCATTGTTCTGGAACAGGTTCGACATGCTACGACTAGGGTAAATTGACCGATTAGTATTGGACAAAATTACTGTCCACATAAATGTATTGTTTATTCAGTATTCTTATTCACTGCACAATTTTCAGACAAGTTGTAAGGTTTTAGCTGGTGTACATGTGAACAGTTCGCGAAAACACACCTTACTTCAACCTGTCTCGCGGAAGGCTTCTCGAGCATGCGTTTTTGCCACGTGCGGGGTTCGATGTGAAACTTTCCGTTGATTAGGCAGGACGCCAAAAGATTGTTAGTTAGTGGTACCCATTGGGTGTTTAAGTTTAGTGAAATAGAAAGTTAAGACATGAATGGGAATGCAAGACATTGTAAATGTAAAGAAAGGTAGATTAAAACAAATATTAGATTATGATTTAGTGGTTTCGTTATATTTCATAACTAGTATAGTTTCTGCTGATCATGTATGTGCACCTATAGCGACGTTTTCAGTAAAACCGTCAAATAATAAACCGCTACGCCTGGTCGCCGACCACCAGAAGCGATCACATGTCAAGACTGATGAATTCGAGCCACCTCCAGCACAGGTTTCAGTCAGCAGCCATACATGACTACAGATTTGTATGTGCGAGAACAGTTCGGCATCCGTGCCTTGCGGCCAACTCTGAAGAAGGAACATCGACGCCAACATCTGCCGTGGGACAGGTAAAACGTGGGAAGGAGAGCAGGTGAGCTCTGTTCACTGACGAGACATGTTAAATTCTTTACCGATCTGACGGTAGGACACGTGTCCATGTGTTCTTGAAGGGGGTTGTTTTGAAGGTTGGGGCGTTACGATCTGGGATAGGATACTAGCTGCTGCAGTGACGGCAGTGAGAGTGAGCGGCTCAACACGACAACGTTCGTAATCAGAACAATTTGGTAATGTGTGGCCGCCAGATCTCCTGATTCGTCACCTATTCTTAACGTTTTGGATGAAATGTAGCGAAGTGTACTGCGTCATCAATTCCTCCAACAACGCTGTTGGTAACCCACAATCTCCTTCCTCGGATATGTACTGATCTTTCCCAGGACGTTTCTTTGCCTCAATGAGCTGCATGAAAGTTGCAGAGCTCACACCAATGTAAAAGGTGGGAACACTGACCTTGTGAACTTGGCTATGAACCCCTTCTTGTGTTGTGAACCCCTTCTTGTGTTGTGAACCCCTTCTTGTGTTGTTAACCCCCTTCTTGTGTTGTGAACCCCTTCTTGTGTTGTGAACCCCTTCTTGTGTTGTGAACCCCTTCTTGTGTTGTGGCTCATTTGCCTTGGCCAGGTTCTTGTGACCTGTTGATCGTTACCATGCTTTGAAACATTTGACTTTACATTTAACAACATTTCAGTCAAAGCTTAACAGAGACTATATTTGTGTGTGTCACAATGGCATCTGCTTTTGGGTATATATCAACGACAGGGTGGTGTCTCTTTGCAGAAAAGCTTTATTGCAAACCAATATATATGGACACTGTAAACAGATAGACATTAACATAAAACATAAAACCATAGCTCATCTGACATTACTTGACAGAACAGTGTATGCAATGATTCCAATTATTAATTTATTTATACAGTTTGTCATGATTTGGCATCATAAACCAGAAGGTTGCCGCAGAACCAACTTATAATGTTATCATGGCGCTTCCAATTTGTGCCCTCTGGTTGATCGTCAAGCAGCACAGACCATTGTTGTTTTACACACATGAACTACCACCACCTTAAATAATTCATCCTGAAGCAGGCAATCCAATGGATGAGATATCATTAAAATACAACGATTTTGGAAACACGAAGAAACCCCGACAAGAGTCTACGATGTAAGCTAGACGGCAATTTAGGTGGCTGATAGGCACAATAATAACATACAATAATATTGTGTTGAGGCATATAAAGCAAATTGGACAATGCTTTATGGATACAAAAGGAGCTACAAGAGTTAAGTGATGTACACATTAGTTCACAAAGTATACCGCAGCGTTGACAAAACAGTACATTAAGTACATATAAGGTGAGTGAGTATGCTTTGTAGTAACATTCCAGAAATACCACGGCGGGCAAGTGGGTCTACACACTGCACTCATGTGGGGAATGGGGAATCGAACCCAGGTCTTCGGTGTGACGAGCGAACGCTTTAACCACTAGGCTACCTCACCGCCAAACGTACGTAAAGGATGATTGTGGACTGAAAAGCGAGGACACTTTACGCTTCAGTAATGTTCAATGCAAGACGACATAAGTTTTAGCGCACAATAACAAACCTGGGTACATTAGACAGTAATATTGTAATCATCATTTCATTTTCGTTTCGGTTTGTCGTGTTGATATTGCTTAAGAAGAATGTTTTGTGGGTTTATGTCTTTGCCGTTAATTTAATCACATAAAAAAGTGATGAAAAGCGAGGGTTACGTGTAAACGCCTTTACTGTATGATTTCTTGAGAAAACGGTGCCAGCGATAATTTCAAATATTTTATCTTAGCCAATCACGGTCCTGTTCAGAAAAAATTGTTTTATCTAGTTTTGCACGTAAGAGGTCGAAGTTTTACTGATTAATACACTGATTCATTTAGATAATGGGTAGTGGTTGTGTTGGTAACAGAAGGTGCGATGTCTCCTGGTGTCAGCTGAAGAATGATAACAGCATACGTCAGCAAGGTTCCAATAATCTGCAAAAAACGGTAAAGAGGACATAGATGAAAAGTAGCAATCAAGCAGCTCTGTCATTGAAAGCTTGCGACACTAAGGAACAGTGCAAGGTGATGCAAACTCAGATACTTTCTTTTTTAAATCCATTTTATCAAGACGCTGTAAACATGTAAGTTAAAGATATACCCATATACAACACTCTGATCATGTTGACATTAAAACAACATTATGTTTCTAATATGTTTCTTGTTTATAGATTCATTTGTGGACTCAAACGTAATGATTCGCGGTAACCGAAGAAGATGACGTGCAAATTGTGCAAGCATGTGCCGGCAAGTTCTTGAAAGTATGAAATTCACATGAAGGGCTAACCAAATATTTTGATGGGCCCTTAGTAACCACATTGGGTCTGGCCATGCCCACTACATTCTTCGTATTCCTTTTTTGGGAAAGTGTAAAAGCAATATTGCGCTGTGATGAGTGCTGCCAAGATTTTGTAAGTCAAGTGCTTAATTTGGAATTTGATGACAGGAGAGACATTCGTTTATTAAAATGATCTAAACAAGAAGTTAAACAAAAGTTTCAGTATCATATAAACGGAGGAGATATGCAGAAAGTTCAAGGAATAGTTGGGATTGCACTCTCAACACGTGTGAGTACACAAGGATAAAGACAAGCGAAAACGTTGTGTTTGTGCCTCCTTTGTCCATCGAGGAAGCGTAAGAATGAATCATTCAAAATTATCATGTGGAAATTGTGTCTTTTGTCTCGCGTGAGTGTGATAAAAAGTCAACATTTTCCGATAATATTCTATTACAAAACAGATAAGATGAGGTGAAAGCAGTTGTCTGTTGGAACGCGTGGGTTAGCTCTCTGAGATTCTATATCACAGTTTTAAAATCTATGGTTAGTTCTCTGAGATTCTACATCACAGTTTTAACATCTATGGTTAGCTCTCTGAGATTCTATATCACAGTTTTAAAATCTATGGTTAGTTCTCTGAGATTCTACATCACAGTTTTAACACCTATGGTTAGCTCTCTGAGATTTTATATCCCAGTTTTAACATGTATGGTTAGCCCTCTGAGATTCTATATCACAGTTTTAACATTTATGATTAGCCCTCTGAGATTCTATATCACAGTTTTAACATTTATGGTTAGCTCTCTGAGATTTTATATCCCAGTTTTAACATCTATGGTTAGCCCTCTGAGATTCTATATCACAGTTTTAACATCTATGGTTAGCTCTCTGAGATTCTATATCACAGTTTTAACATTTATGATTAGCCCTCTGAGATTCTATATCCCAGTTTTAACATCTATGGTTAGCTCTCTGAGATTCTATATCACAGTTTTAACATCTATGGTTAGCTATCTGAGATTCTATATCACAGTTTTAACATCTATGGTTAGCTATCTGAGATTCTGTATCACAGTTTTAACACCTATGGTTAGCTATCTGAGATTCTATATCACAGTTTTAACATTTATGATTAGCCCTCTGAGATTCTATATCCCAGTTTTAACATCTATGGTTAGCTCTCTGAGATTCTATATCACAGTTTTAACATCTATGGTTAGCTATCTGAGATTCTATATCACAGTTTTAACACCTATGGTTAGCTATCTGAGATTCTATATCACAGTTTTAACATCTATGGTTAGCTATCTGAGATTCTATATCACAGTTTTAACACCTATGGTTAGCTATCTGAGATTCTATATCACAGTTTTAACATCTATGATTAGCCCTCTGAGATTCTATATCCCAGTTTTAACATCTATGATTAGCCCTCTGAGATTCTATATCCCAGTTTTAACATCTATGGTTAGCTCTCTGAGATTCTATATCCCAGTTTTAACATCTATGGTTAGCTCTCTGAGATTCTATATCACAGTTTTAACACCTATGGTTAGCTATCTGAGATTCTATATCACAGTTTTAACATCTATGGTTAGCTATCTGAGATTCTATATCACAGTTTTAACACCTATGGTTAGCCCTCTGAGATTCTATATCACAGTTTTAACATCTATGATTAGCCCTCTGAGATTCTATATCCCAGTTTTAACATCTATGGTTAGCTCTCTGAGATTCTATATCACAGTTTTAACACCTATGGTTAGCTATCTGAGATTCTATATCACAGTTTTAACATCTATGGTTAGCTATCTGAGATTCTATATCACAGTTTTAACACCTATGGTTAGCTATCTGAGATTCTATATCACAGTTTTAACATCTATGATTAGCCCTCTGAGATTCTATATCACAGTTTTAACATCTATGGTTAGCTCTCTGAGATTCTATATCACAGTTTTAACACCTATGGTTAGCTATCTGAGATTCTATATCACAGTTTTAACATCTATGGTTAGCCCTCTGAGATTCTATATCACAGTTTTAACATCTATGATTAGCCCTCTGAGATTCTATATCACAGTTTTAACATCTATGGTTAGCCCTCTGACATTCTATATCACAGTTTTAACATTTATGATTAGCCCTCTGAGATTTTATATCCCAGTTTTAACATCTATGGTTAGCCCTCTGAGATTCTATATCATAGTTTTAACATTTATGGTTAGCTCTCTGAGATTCTATATCCCAGTTTTAACATTTATGATTAGCCCTCTGAGATTCTATATCACAGTTTTAACATTTATGGTTAGCTCTCTGAGATTCTATATCCCAGTTTTAACATCTATGGTTAGCTCTCTGAGATTCTATATCACAGTTTTAACATTTATGATTAGCCCTCTGAGATTCTATATCACAGTTTTAACATTTATGGTTAGCTCTCTGAGATTCTATATCACAGTTTTAACATTTATGATTAGCCCTCTGAGATTCTATATCACAGTTTTAACATTTATGGTTAGCTCTCTGAGATTCTATATCCCAGTTTTAACATCTATGGTTAGCTATCTGAGATTCTATAGCACAGTTTTAACATCTATGGTTATCACTCTGAGATTCCATGTCAGAATTTTAACATCTATGATTAGCTCTCTGAGATTCCATGTTTTAACATCAAACTATACTGAAGTCGAACAGACCTGTCCTTGCTTTATCCCCAAATACCGATATGCAGGAAGGGTAACCCAATGTGTCATGTTTTAACCTCTTTTAGTATGAAGAGTTCCAATTTATCTAAAGACGACGATGGAGTTAATCTTATAAATAGGCATTGCAATGTTCATATCAACATTACTCACCGCTGATTTATGCGATCTAGAAACACGATGTATCAAAAACCCTCGATCTAACTTAGAAAAAGTGTATCACACTTACAGTAAGCACAGTTGAACCATCCACCGTAAACAGCCCATAAACAGTGTAGCCAATAGGTGGTCCTGCCAGTCGATTCGCAAATATTGATACCTGAAAATAGTTTGTTGCAGATGTTTCATGACTGCTAAGAAACATTTCTGAACGTGAGGGCAGAACAATGACTTGCTACATACTCTATCTATATGTCCTTATCTAGATTTACCGTTATGTAAGGCTGCTATAATGGAATCTGGACCAGCCAATAAATATACTACAATGTTGGTACCGAATATAGGAAGTACACCTTACACAAGAATTACTTTCCCAACATGTTTAAACTGGTACCCATTTCTTCACGTACTTACAATCTGCAGGGTCTTGGGCGATAGCTGCGACATATCCATCCGCAACAAGTCGTCAAGGCAACCATGTGCCTGAAAAAGTTAAAGAAATACACGTCGACATATATATATAAAGCTCGGAACCACCCTTACTCAATCTAATTTAAATACATATTGCATTGGTATTGTAACTGGATAGGAAACACGTCAGTGATAGTGGTGTTTTCAGAAGGTCCAGAAACTTGACAAAAAGGTGCAATAACTACCTAACCCTTTGACACCCATTGACTACCCACCAGCTTTGTTAGCAAAAGCCACATCCATCTTAAAATTGACACACCAAGGTTGATGAGTATAATATCTACTTAATTTGAAGAAGTCTAAACCCTTAGTTATCACCTAACATCACGAAACTTTTATCTTCAGTTGATATGTTAAATGAACATTGAACTTTTTGTCCTTTATGGCGGTCTCATTGAGAAGCAGATTTAAGATGTAGCAGGTACCATCACTGGTTGAAAGAACCCAGAAAATGAAATCCCAAATGTATCATTTATTTATTTTACCTCTGTCGTCTAAGAACATATTAATATTCATTGTATTCATAAGCCTCAAGCATGGGTGCCCTTCCAGCCTACACTTTTCAGACAGGTGCACAAACTATCCTGGAATTCTCTGATTCTGATTTGGTCCTACCCTCAGCGAAACACTTGTCTAATGCTAAGGGATATAACACTCCCAAATCAAGCCTGCAGTGTATTCTTCGCTGGGAGGAGATATCACTGGGCTGTTCACGCCACTTGACAGGCAAACTGGGTACTGTATTCCACATTGGGCATGCTTCGCTCGGATGAATTTGACGAAATATATATACACATTTTGTTTGACTTTTTGAAGACGACTTTGTTTACGGCACACTAAACAGTATTCGATGCATACACAGGGCCACAAAAACAGTCGATTTCGTCTTATACGTCAAGCTGTAATCAGTGATTTATTCTAACCTGGAATCCTGACTCTGGAAAAAGGGAAAAGGAAGCAGGAATCAAACATATCTTGACATTGTGCTGAGCTGCGATGATGGTGCAGGAGAAACAGATGGAAATAGTATGAATGCCTAAACAATTCTTCCACAGAAACCCGGATCGTATCAAACAAAAGTAAGCATATCACTGGCATGGAAGAAGCGTATAATGAAAATAAATAGTGTGTCGTCATCTTATTGGCTCTCTTGGTAATTCCAATCAAGTTTTACATCTATCATCTGCATTCCTGGCTTCCACCGTTTCTTCGACCTCTTGGTTAACTGCATGAAATTCCTTTCACAAATATATGAGAAACACACAAACTGCATCAAAACTGGACACTAAATACAGTTCCCAAACTATAATGACCTAGCATATTCCAATTATTTTCGGGGCGGTGGGGTAGCCTAATGGTTAAAGCTTTGGCTCGTCACGCTGAAGACCCGGGTTCGAATCCCCACATGGGCACAATGTGTGAAGCCCATTTCTGGTGTCCCCCCGCCGTGATGTTGCTGGAATATTGCTAAACGCGGCGTAAAACCAAACTCAGTCAGTCAGTCCAATTATCTTCAAAATACCCTCCATGTTAATGAAGGGAATGTACGGATTTAACAGAAGCGAATTGGTGAAAACACCAAAACAGGTAACATTTATGATAAAGTTAAATATGACATCAACGGCCATCATACCACCCATGATACGTTGGAACAATTTCACTATTGTCAAAGTAAAAGCGAGTCCATAGGTTTGTTTGTAGCCAGAATATCGATCAGAAGGGCGTTCAAGTTTGTACAACATGTATGCAGTAGAACGGTAGATTGGTAGGTTATTCCAAGGATACATAGGAAGTACGAAATATAGACCACGGCTATTCCCGAGAGTCCATCTTCCGAGCTGATCACCCAGAAAAAGCGGCCACAATTGGACCAGGAAAGTATCAGAAGGGTTATGATGTATACCCACTGACATCGCCGTCGGGTACGCGGTCTCGATGGCAGTACATAATGACCCGTAATTTGCAGGTTTGATTTGAGGAATGTAAACGCTGAAGATACCTGCTGGTCCATCGCACAATTCATGGGGATGAACGTGAAATCCTCGATCACATATATTAATAAAGAGACAGACGCTCCTTGTTAGGACTATTAATGATAGTTGATATACTTTGGGGTAAATAAATACTTTTCTGTCAGTTAAAAAACATTACCGATCGTCGAAAACGAAAATATAGAGACTATATATACATATATTTAATAAGTTCCAACACATATCTTAAGGCTGAAGCATCACCACAATCAAGTAGTTTCTGTGTACATGTCGACACTATCTGGGGAATTATTAACAAACCGATTCTCAATTTTGTAATCACATAATTGAACGAAATATAGCCATGAAATTAACTGATTTCCTAGAACCTTAACTGACCCTTGCTAAAACATTGTTCAATTAGGTAACAAGTATCAAGATTGCAACAAACCTGTAAATCTATTCAGGAGGAGGAATTCTCATGACATTAGCAAATTTGACGCATAAGTGAACAAAAGGGATTTTCAATGCACCTACGTTTTAAGACATGTATCATATGTTCCGGGTATTGTTACTGGTGAACAATTTAGCTGCCTCTGCACACAAAACCCTATAACATCACTGTTTGATATATGTAATCGACTGCATTAAGCGGCACATTGTACCTGTGTGGGGAATGGAACCAGTGTCTTCGACGTGATGAGCAAACGCTTTAACCAATAGGCTAACCTACCGACTTTTTACGCTAAGGCTTTTGCAAAGTAGTACTGAGCTCAAATTCTTTGCTTAAAGATCTATCATACGTGGTAATACATGTTAAGTGTTGATGCAGATTCAGTATTTATTTGTCCATCTGGAGATGGTGGAGGGCGAGCTGTCTAAGGCACCAGGCTAGTGATTCAGCGAGCTTTAGGTGCCGGGATCGAGCCCACCTGTGACGGGGTGTAAACATATTGGAGTCAACTTTTTGCACAACCCCCAGTGCACAGTACACAAATATGCACACTTAAAGGAACCCACGGATCCGTTGGTAAATGCCCAGATGGTGGCCACATGAATACGCGCAAACACCTAGTTGCGGGTAAAGCAACGTGCAGCAAACTTGGACAAAGTACAGTGACTATGTGTCCCAGTCCACCAAGCTATGAATGGGTACCTCGTAAGGATTTGACAACCACATTAACTTGATGCGCCTGGTGGCTGCACGGGTTGTATGTTCCCTGGGGAGTTGAGATTGAAAATACGATGTGCCGTTGAGATTGACATCCAATGATCGAGTATATCCAATTCAGACTATATCGTGGACATACACTTATCTTTTACAATGAAACTGGGATGATACCAGGTGTGTGCAAAACAGTGAGGGTGAAATGCACCACCTGTGTCATTCATAACAGACACACGTTTATGCAAATTAAAAGTTTACCTGAGGAAAAAACAACATGAACGTGTGTTTTGGAAAGCAAACTGTAGAAAACAGTCATTTGTCATGACAAATTAGAAAAGATCGTCATCTTGTTGAAAATATGCGCATTTGAAACTTCATATTTTACCAAAGGCCTGGATATCTATATACTGAATTGTAAATAGAATTCAAAACAATTCGTAAACTAAGTGTTAGAGCCCGTACCTACAATTGGAGTTGGTATCAGTGAAACTCTCACCACTGCTACAAATCCTAATAAATAATAAAATATTTAAGCTTCACGTACTGTACCAAGAAAGAGAATCGTACACAGACTCCAGGTTCCCTGATGACAAAAGCTAGGAAATGATTAGCAATCTTCGTTTACATAGCTGCGTTGCAGTTAGCACCATTACAATACACACCTAAATACCTTGACACCATATCAATTTACGTTAGTTCATCGAAGTCCTACCTTCACATTGAGATTTGCAGACATCCGTGTAGCCGTAAATAATGTTGATATTCCTGTTGTCGCTGCAACAAGTGCAGTCAAGAATTCCTCAGCGGTGAGCTTTACTCTCACAAGACCATACAATAAGAAACATATCACAGGGATAAACACAGCGTTGCAGTAAAACAGAAAGTGCGTTATCATGCAGTTAGACTTATCTAGTATTCTCGTTAAGATGACGTGTTGTTGTCTGATGGCTTCACATTTCATATCTGCATTTTCGTCTTTCACCATTTGTTTGACAGCTTTGTTGATCGCATCGTATTCCTTCTTCAGAATATAACAACACCATGAAAAGAACACCATAACGATAAGGAATGGCACTGTGCTCAAAATGTTTGTTACACAAACGAAAATCATTCCAAATATTCTTGAGATACCTTTCATTTTGTTGAAAGGAACACTGAATTCATTGACGAGAGACTCTGTGAAAAGGGTGGCACAAAGTACAACATTTGTAACTGTGACAAATGCATAGATACAAATTGTGGAAAGGAAAATGACTACCCACACCTTCAGTTTCTTCAAACTGAACTCAATTCCAAACTGTTTTTTATAGTCCGACAGTTCTTTCAAGAAGTGATCCATGTGCTTAGTGCTTGCGAACAGAACGGTTGTAGTCAGATAAGCAGAGCCCAAGTAACACATGAAATAGGAAAGAATGGTCATCAAACTTCCTGGAAATCCCTCTGTAGATTTAAAGATGAAGTAGAATCGTGAGACACTGCTCCATGTTAATATCTGGATTGTTACACTGTATATCCACTGGGCGACGGTCTGGAACAGCCGTCTTCCAGGCGGCACATAGATACCAATGACCTGTAAACCTAGTGACACAGCTTTGAAAGAGATCTTCAACTCTTCGTCGAGAATGACTTTTCCCGTCATGCCTTCAGTGATGTGCTCGAGAGAAATGACTGTCAGTCCGAAAGACAGGGTGATATTCGTGTTTTAGAAATGATCCAGTTGCAGGCAAAAGCTTTTAAAGTTAATTAAGAACAATCATGACATATCCCATTGATCACAAAAGAGTGTTTAAATCTCTATTTTGTTAATGCAACGCTAACTGTCTTTCGATGGTCCATATCACGTTTATTTGAGAATAGTTAATGATTTCAGCAACCTATAAGCTATTATCGCGATTACTCAGCAGGAGTCGGGAAGTTGTAAATGTACAGTTGTGTGGATTACCATTACTGGGGTCGTTAGGGACAGTGTCGTGACAAAAATATTATTTCATGGGACTCAGAAGTCTTTGTAGTTATATATGATTAATACTTCTGTTACTAAAACGCTATTGATCACCTAGTTTAATGATAAGCTTTAGCTCTGTTTTGTACATAAACCAGGACTCAGGCAAACGAATTATATGACCTTTTACACAATTGACCCATTGGCTGCAGACCTCATCGTTGAGGTGGAATTGGTATTTAATGCATAAAGTATTAGAAAGGTTAAGGTATTGAGAGCTCTGTATGGCAAGAGGTAAGGTAGTGACAGGTATGTGTTAAAGGAATTGGGCATTTTACAGCTATGTAGTTCAATTACGGCAATGAAATCAAGAACAAGCTATCAAAATAATGTAATCTCTCAGCCAACACCACGTTGCAAGAAATGCAACAAAGCTCCCTTGTTCTAATGTCAGTCAATATAGTCAAGATATGATTACCTGCTTCATTGTGGACAGCAGCATTAATCAATAAAATACCCGATTGCAAAATGACGCTGAGAAGTATTATGTTAAATACGATGTCAAACTTCCCTCAGTAACCGATCAGTCTTATGTTGAGCTCAATTTTCAGCACAAAATCAATCCGTTTGAATGGTTCTGGAATTTACAACTGTACAGTCCCAAAAAAGTCGATATCAGTTATGTTTTGGAGATGGCCAAAAAATCCGTTATAGCAGCTGATTGCTTATTAGTGAATGATATGTGCGTGAAAACCTCAGGAAAAGACGGACAAACGAAGCAAATCGACAATGTTTCACAGTTAATGGTAAGCTGGCAAATCTTTGAATACCAAACAAAAGCCCTTTTTATATGTAGTGCTATGACAGTACACGCTCAGTAAATTTTGTTCAAAAAGTGTTTTTCATACTTTAAATGTTTGAATTATTCAAATTGAAATACACAATGCCATTTAGAAAGTGATGAAATGTAACATATGTTATATTTGGGATTACACTTTCGGTGGCTGAGCGGTCTAGGCATCTGACTTTGTGTGCTGGCGATTAGGTGCCTGACTCTGAGGGTGTGGGTTCGAATCCCGGATGGGACTCAACCCAAAAGTACTAGAATCTGTACTTTACTTAGAAAGTGTAATCCCAAATATAACATATGTTACATTTTTCAAATTGTCAGACAAATGTCTGTATCTTTGTGTAGCATTCTTCAAATTGCAAACAGCAATGTTAAATATAGCCTCAGTACAAAGTAGGGTATCATAATATCTTTTATTATATACCCATGTAAACTTAGGATAGTAATACAGGAATGCAATACGGATGACGTGGTCAAATTCCGTATTGCACCCCAGATTCCGTATTGAACACTTGCCGGTTCTACCTTCTCCTAAGCTTAGCACTTTCAGTAGTAGTAGTAATACTTTAATTGGTAGATTATAGAAATTCTTAATTCTCGACTGTAGCATCAACACATCTTTACAAGCCTATTGTGATACCACCTTTTGTGTTAAGTACCAGGAACCAGGACTTGAGATACGAACACCCAAATACTTGTAGCTAGAAACAATCTGCAAGACATCACTATCCAACATGAACCTTTCATCTTTTCGAAAAACAATTATCTTACTTTTATCTCTATTAAGTTTTAACGGCCATTTGTTACAGTAAGAAACCAATTTATCTAGTCTTTTCTGGAGACAGTGCTGTCAAATAAAAGAATATCGTCAGCAAATAAATATATAAATATATCCATGAGATCAATATTAATACATCCTTGGTTATCTGCACTAAGAAATGGGAAAATATCATTGATAAAAAAATGAGAACAAGAAAGGTGGCAGTTGGCAGTCTTGACGGACTCCAAACATACAATCAAAAAAGGTGTACAACCATTCTTTGAAGAAACACATGACTTGACATTTTTAGACATATTTTGAATCAGTCTAAATGTCTTACCCTTTACATTTCCAGTCCAAAGTTTATATAAAGGGGCTTTTCGGTCAACAGAATCAAAGGCAGCTTTAAGGTCTATAAAAGCGCAGTGTAGTCTTCCCTTATACAGTGATAAGAACTTATTAATGGTAATATCAAGAATACATATGTTGCCAGATGTCTGGGAACCCTTCCCGAACCCAGCTTGCTCATTTACAATAAAGGTTTAATCATCTGCCCACTTACTTAGCCTATTACACAAAACTTTAGCAAATATTTTGCCTGCCACGTCAAATACGGTTATAGGTCTGTAATTAGCAGGATCATTGACACTTCCCTTTTTGTGAATTGGTATAATAAATCTCAAAGTCCTGCTATCGGGATATGACCCAGATGACAAGATATGGTTAAATAGATCCTCAAGCATACATACACACACACACAAAAGGAGCATTCTTAAAAAAACCTCATTTTGTATATCTGTAAATCCGGGTGCCTTACTAATGCATACTGGAAATAACATCTAGAATTTCTTTAAAAGATATATCTCTGCCAAGATCATTTTCAATATTAACAGATTTATTTATTACTTCATTATCAATAAATGGATTGATAAAAGTCGGCTTTATTATTTATATGTTTGTTCAACTGAATAAATTCTTAAAATGAACAGTCCAGTCTGTGGCACTAATGCTGTTTACACCTCTGGAGGGTGTTGATTTCACTTAGGACAAAAACAGTTGTTCTTTGTCAAAAGGGCTTGTTCAAGATTATTAATGAATGTTATAAATGCCTGTGATGATTTAACAGTACAAAGTTGTTAATAACGATTTTCTTGCCTCGATATAGGTCAATCTGGCGACAACGTCATTTGTTGCACGAAGTAGACGATGTTCTTATTGGATCCTACATTCTTTCTATGGAGAAGGACCATGTCACCTTCGAGACAATGATTATCCCTTTTACATTCTGCGAGATGCGGAATTCCGTACTAGGTGAAAAGTTCATGAAGCCGAAAGGAAAGAATTAAAACAACAAGGTAACGGGAATCGGCCAAATATATCCGAGCCTCTGTCAGTGGAAGATGGGGAACGGTTGTAGGAAAAGGGCGAATTTGGGAGTCATTCATCTCAGTCAATTTTGAACATTTTATGGTACTGTTTTACTAAAGTGTTTGGATTGCGTGGGTGGGATGAAAGCAGAAAATTAAAATGGGGTGACGTTCAACTTTCAGCAGATTCTGATGACCAGGAGCATCTTGAGTTTTGGGAAAGGGAGACTAAAACAAGGGACGGAAATTCCACTCAATCCTAAAATATTCCCCGGAAATGAAAAATGTATCCTCACAGTGTAGAAATCCTTGTACGTGTGAGCTTCGACAGTGACTCTCACTACCTGATGACGAAATGTTTATTAGTTGACAGATCGATTTAATAGTCGAATAGCTTGTTCGTTCCTTAATACAGGTTTGTATGCATTAAAATAGGAATGAATGTCATTAGAATGGTGTTATTATGTTGCCTGTGGTAATTTGTGAAAGTGGGACTTGATTCATGACGTCATGCGGAGGAATGTATGATCTAGGTCAGTTGCGTGATCCGCCCACGCGTGGAGTGATACTTAATATCAAAGTAATCTGCGGAAGTATCGAGAGGCGAGAAAATATGTATCGCTATGCTATGATTTGTTTTATTAAGTAACAGATTAATGTCAGATAAGAGGGTATATCATAAATATAGAACGTCATGCTAGTGCATTTGGATGTTTTGTATTGAACTCGAAGGGTGAGTGAGTTATTATTTAACGTCACATCGGCATGAACCCGAAGATGTAATGGGAGCAGGGAAACAACTCGTTCTTTAAGCTCGTTGTTTCTCGTCAATGTGTTGGGCGCAAATAGGCCTCTTATTGGCCCACGTCGCCCTAAAACTATAGAACCAACCAACCAACATCGTTGTTTCTCTGCTCCATGACATCTTCTCTCGTTCAATACAAAACATCCAAATTCACTAGTATGACGTTCTATATATGATCAGTCGTCAAACAAAGACCAAATGAGAAAAGAGATTACCAGAAATAGAATTGTTTCGCGACCTAAAACTGACATTTCAGTGAAAAGTCGTCAAATCTCTCGGAGCTGGTAGTATTGCTGACGTGTGCTAATGTCGTGCTTCATTCTGGTAGAAGTCCCATAAGGCAGCAAAGTTTTGAATCATTGTTTATGTATCAAAGGCTTTGGCACACGTTACTGCAGACATGAAATGTTTGATTACCCCCATGTTAGGCAAATTAGGTCACATCACTCAATCATTGAGTAAGTAAAATAAAATTAGGCTTCAAGAAATTGAGTATATAAAACGGCCTGATTGCTGGCCACTTGACGTTAAATCGTCTAATCCTCAACATCCGCCACCTGGTTCTACCACTGTACTTTTTAGCATGATGTAGAGAGTAGAAATAACGGGGAAATCACCAATGGTCACATGAGATCTTTTCAGATGAGTCCAGATAAAATCTTGATTTTCTGGATTGAGGCTGACATGTCTGGGTGCATTCTTAAATGTCACGCAAACGTGACAGGACAGTATAATGATATGATGATACTGGACTGAATCACCCGTTCGTGTTGTCCATGAAAGTGCTATCTCGATGTCAATATGCTTGCGCCAATACTATTGCCGTTTAGTTGTGCTGGTCAATGTTTCTTTTTTCTTTCAAGCCGATAACGATTGCTCATATTGTCCATAGAAGTGTCACTGAGAAGTATTTCCATGAGACTTTACTGGCGTGAACAGTTTGACGTTGAGTCGACATGTTGGCCCATATTTTGTCTTTTAAGCTGATAACGCCACCATTCATGTATCGTAACTCACTATCTCCAAGAAGAAAACATCCAGACTTATTTTCCAAAGCGTATGTCCGAAACTTGATAACAGTATGTGCAGTTTTCTGATGGGTTTCTTGACGGACTAGAACTAACTGTGTTCTGTTACACCCTGTTCTTCCGTTTCCCTATCTGTACATCTCGATCATCCTGAGATGCTAATTGTGTTTCTGTAATGAATTGTTAATTGCAAACATCTCATGCTGTTTCTCTTCGTTATGTATAAATGAGCGACAGGGGTGCGACATTTTTCAGAAAGGTTTTATTGCACACTGATAATAGTTTTTCACAACATAATGTTTGCAAACGATAAACTATTCTGTATATATATATTTCATAATGATTGGGCATCATAAAGCAGAAGGTTGCCGAAGTACAACAATACTGGGACACGATGAAACACAGTGACAATGTCTGTTGGACCACAATGTTAGCGATTGACATGTTTAAAATGGGATAATACCGCTTTCAGATACGAAAAGTAAGTGTGAGAATGCATCGTTGATAGAAATGCATTGGGGACCCTTTTGACTGATGTCAAGAAACGGTATACACATATGTTGTATTTGGGATTACACTTTCTTAGTAAAGTACAAATTCTAGTACTTTTTGAGTTGAGCCCCATCCGGGATTCGAACTCACACCCTCAGAGTCAGGCACCTAATCGCCAGCACACAAAATCAGCCGCCTAACCCGCTCAGCTACCGCGACTTCCACTCTGAGCGGGTTAGGCGGCTGACTTTGTGTGCTAGCGATTAGGTGCTTTTGATATTTGTACTTTACTAAGAAAGTGTAATCCCAAATACAACATATGTGACATTTGACCACTTTCTAAATGGCATTGTGTAATCAAAGAAACGGTATACAGTCAACGAGAAAACATCAGGTCAAGCTGGTATAACAATCAATTCAGGACAGATAATCAACGACTACAAGGTTACACGTATACCTTTTTAATGATGTTCAGTTTAAGAGTCTAGTGGATGTTGATGGACTGTAAGTACTTTAGGACGTAACAGTATCATCATCAACTTATTTGTTTTTTCGGTGGGTCATCCATGCAATAAAGTTTGAAATGATACAGTTTCTTATCAATACTTGATTATACAGTTGTATTCGGAAAAGGAATAGTAGTTGCGATGGTACCAACAGTTGCGATGTCTCCTGGTGCCAGATGAAGAATGGTAACTACATACGTTGAAAAGTTTGAAAATGAAAACGTAATAGTATGGGGAGACTGGAATCTAGTACAAGATCAATCAACAGATACATACAACTACAAACACATTAACAATCCCAAGGCTAGACAAAAGGTATTAGACCTAATGGAAGATCTGGATCTTAAAGACCCTTGGTAATGTTGGTGTGAACAAAAGTTTGGTGAAAGGAGATGGCGACAGCCAACCTCTTTGAAACAAGCTGGACTTGATTTCTTTTTTAACTCTCATCAAATGCTATCATCCATTAGACACTGTGATATATCACCTAGTATAGGATCTGATCACTCCCTCGTAGAATTATCCCTCACACTTTCAAATATGCCTCGTGGTCGAGGCTTCTGGAAATTTAATAATTCCTTACTGCATGATGAAAATATGTGGAAATTATTAAATCCACAATAAAATCTACATTTGATCAATACAAAATCAATGATGAAAACAAGGACAATGATTTAACATATTCTACTGATGATCAATTATCATCGGAAACACTACTGTTAATGATTAGAGGAAAGACAATATATTATGCCTCAACTCAAAAGAAAATTGTGTTGCATAAAAAAAAAACAAGCTGGAATCAGAATTCGCCTACCTGGAAATCAGACTAGATAAATCAGATACACACATGGCTAAAAATGCTATTCTAAAAGAAATTTTAAAAATCAGGACTAATTAGATGACATTAATGAAAAGAAAATACAAGGGATGCTAGTCAGATCAAAGGCTAAATGGATAGAACAGACCGAAAAACCAACAAAATACTTTTTGAAACTTGAAGCCAGAAATTTCTTAAATAAATCCTTTGTAGAATTAGAAAAAAGGTGATGGAAGTGTTCTTAATGACCTCGATACTCTATCAAAAGAGGTGAAATCTTTTTATGAAAAGCTATATACACAACAAGACGTAGATCTAGATGAACTTTTAAAAGATATTACCATACCAAAACCAAGTAATGAACAAACAACTAGTATGGAAGGTGAATTAACAAGAGGTGAAGTCTTTGCAGCCTTAAAAGAATATGAAAAATGATAAAAGCCCAGGTCTTGACGGTTTTACAGCCGAATTGTTCAATTTTGGGGGGAAATGATCTTGCGCGAATTTTTGATTAAATCTCTGAATTTTGATTTTCAAACTGGAAATTTATCTGTCTCCCAGAAACAGGCATGTATTCCTAAAAGAAATAAGCCCAAAAGGTTTTTAAAGAACTGGCGACCCTTTTCGCTTCTAAATATTTCATACAAAATTGCTGCTGCAGCCATTGCCGACAGAATTAAGCCTATTCTTCCAAGTATCATCAATGAAGACCAAAAGGGCTTTATCATTGGAAGATACATAGGAGAAGTAACTAGACTAATTTATGACCTGATGGGACGTACCGAAACATACCAAATCCCTGGACTACTCCTACTGATTGACTTTGAGAAGCTTTTGACTCGGTTGACTTGAAATATATTCTCAATGTTCTTAATTTCTATCTCTTTGGACCAGATTGGATTCAATTGGTAAACCTTTTCTATCATGATATTGAAGCTAGTGTATTGGTTAATGGCTTTGCATTGAATACATTATGTCACAATTTGCAGATGATATGACGATGACACTGGATGGTTCTGAAAGATGTCTTTATGCTACTTTAAATACATTACAATCCTTTGCAAGATTCTCTGGGTTAAAAATTAATATTGAAAAAACAAAGCTAATTTGGATAGGATAAAACAAGAGATGCAAAATTATGCAAAGACTGGAATTTTTTACTGGTCTTATACTGAATTTACACTTTTAGGTATTCATTTTGACATAGATTTAGAAAGTATGGTTGAAAAAAAATATTTTGATAAATTGTCTCAAATTGGGAAAGAAATTAATTCCTTTCACTCACTCCCTTTGGAGTTTTGAAATCACTCCTGCTTCCAAAATTAAATCACCTATTTGCTTCTCTCCCAAATCCTCCAGATCATGTCTTAGATAAGCTTCAAAAGCTATGTTTTAGATTTATTTGGAAAGTAAAACCAGACAAAGTTAAAGGGACATTGTTACATCTCTCCCTAAACATGGTGGATTAAAGGTACCCAAAATCAAGGAGATAATTGCGGCCCAAAAGCTTGGACGGGTAAGAAAACTATTACAGAAATCAAACAGGTGGGACTATCTTTTTCTTAGAAATATAACATGTAAAATTCACCTATGGTCTGCAGACAGCAATTATATTGAAAATGTTGTTACTCCAACCGTAACTAATCAGTATTGGAAGGATGTGTTACTTGCTTGGGCTTGGTTCACATCTAAGCAAAAGATACTATTACAAGTGAATTTGAAACCCAGTCACAGTGTATCTGGTGTAACGATGACACATTTGTTGATAACAAACCTATTCTGTATAAATGTTGGTATAGCAAGGGAGTTATGTTTGTATCTGACATGTTGACAGCAGAAGGGAAATTTCTATCCTTTGATGACTTTATAGGTCTATATAAAGTCAGAACATATTTCCTGGCCTTAGAAGGGGTCAAACAAGCAATTATTGCATATATGTTAAAGGTAAATATTTCAGATTTTTCAACTCTCAGCATTAAAAAGACATACCCTTTAAGTTTGTCCAAACTAAAATTCAGTGAAAAGGGTAACAAATATTTCTATGAAACACTCCTTTGCTCTAAATTTAAAACAGAACGCTATAATAGAACCTGGGATAGCTTGAATCTAAATCTTCTTTAATATTATCCCATGGAAGTGCACCTATAGCACTGCTCTAAGATGGTTACAATACAGAATTATCCATAATATTCTACCTACTAAACAGTTTTTGTTTAAGATCAAGTACATAGACTCTCCCATTTGCAGTTTCTGTAAATATAACATTGAATCAATTACCCATCTATTTTGGGACTGTGAAATTGTTCAAGATATCTGGTAAAACCTCCAGTCATGGCTCTTAACTGGCTTGAATATTCCGTTATATTTCACAAAACATAATGTTTTACTTGGAAATAAAGGAAAAAATAATAATCCAATTAATGCCATAATACTTGTTGTGAAGCAAGTTATCTTTAGACACAGCAGAAATTCAACTGTATCCTTCATCAGTCATGTGAAAAGGGAGATAATTAAGTATTACGACATTACAAAATATGTTTATCCCTCCTCTTGTGGTGTTGACAAATTCTTCTCTTTTTGGTCATCTCTACATTAACTCTTCCAGCACTATAAGGAGAGGGATGAATAGTTTTGGCTACGTTATCCTTATTTCATATAGATACAAATTGAATGCATATCCCCCTGTGCATACATTCGTATCTATATACGTATATGCATACATACATACATACATTAATACATACATTAATACATACATATATACACACACATACGTACATACATATACATATGCGCACGCGAGCACGCACGCACACACACTATGAAGATACTTTTTTTTATAGAAATATCACTGATTGCTTCTGTATTCTTGTATGTCAGGACGATTGTACCTATCAATGTCATATATTGACTTCACGTACTGTACCTATAAACAAGTGAAAAAATGGAAAAAAAATATAAAAAATAAGAAAAGGTTCCAATAATCTGCATGCAAGTTTATCAGTAAAGATCACAAAGGTGAAAAGCAGCCATGAAGCTGCTTTGTCACTCGAGGCTTGCGAACCTAAATAACAGTGGACAACAATGTTTACTCGGATGTTTTGCAAGATCAGTTTGATCAGAAGGCTATATATGTAAACTTCATTGCAACATATTTAGGCCCTTTTCCTATTTCCGTCAGGGGCGGTGGGGTAGCTTAGTGGTTAAAGCGTTGGCTCGTCACGCCAAAGACGCCGGTTCAAATCCCCACATGGGCAAAATGTGTGAAGCCCATTTCTGGTGTCCCCCGCCGTGATACTGCTGGAATAATGCTAAAAGCAGCGTAAAACTAAACTCAGTCAGTCAGTCCTATTTCCGTCAAGCCTTTTAGTATTGTATTGACTAACAACGTATTGTATTCCTTTTCACTAAAACAGAATCACTCCAGGGATACATAACAACATATGGTATGTATTTACAACGTTTCTGGGCTACTTCTTGCCCCTTCATCAGGTGAATAACAGAATATTATAACCTGCAAAATATATAGTGTGCACAGGAGGCCAGTGAGATAGTATTATAGATTATCATCATTTGTTGAAACTAAGGAAATGAAATCCCAAATATATCATCTATTTATGTGACCATTGTCGTCTGAAAAACATGTGTTCATATTCATTGTATTCATAACCCCCAGGTTGACCTGAATATCGACGATGGTCGAGGAGAAACAGATGGAAATATTATGAATGTCAACAAGCACTGCAGTAAAAACCACAGATACCAAATATCACTGGTATGGACGAAAACAAGTTTTGAAAATAAAAAAGTATGACATCATCTTATTGGCTCTCTCGGCAATTCCAATTAAATCAACATGCTGTTGTTGGATAGTTTCATATCTACCATCTGCAATGTTGGCTTCCACCATTTCTTAGATCTCCTTGTTAACTGCATCAAATTCCTTCCACACAATATATGAAAACACACGGACAGCATCAATGTGGTAATACTGGGCGTTAAATACAGTTCCGAGACTATAATGTTGTAGCATATTCCCATAATCTTCAAAATACCCTCCATGTTATTGAAGGGAATGTACATATTTAACGGAGGTGAATTGGTGAAAACGGCAGAACAGGTAACATCTGTGACACAGTGTGATATTCCATCGACGGCCATCAAACCACCCATGGTACGTTGGACCAGTTTCACTCTTGTCAAATTATTATTATGTTTTACAGATTAAAGATGAAAATGCAGCAGAGAGGGTTCGGGTGATCATGGCAGTCAGGCTGGTAAGGCTCAACATCAGCTCAGGGCCCTCGCCCCCTCTACACGCAGTCCAGACAGCGAATGGGACTTCTCACAGGAAACACTGCCTAGTCGACCCACCAAGAACCTCCCGGAGAATATGTAGACTACAGCCTTCTGCATTACCCAGAGTGTCAGAAGGGTTGTGCTCCCAGAGGAGAACCCGGGCACTCTGCTGATCTGCCCCAAGAGATCAGGAGGTACCAAACCAAGGGCACCGAGAACAATGGGGAACCTGACGACAGCGTACTTTGGATGCAAGCGAGACATTTCAAAGGCGAGATCCGCATATTTATAATGCTTTTCCTGAATCTTGCCAATCACATTGGTGTCCAAAGGGACTGAATTGATATAAATAAATTCACTGGCTTTATCAAAAAGGACAAGATCAGGTTTGTTGGCAGGAATTCTTCTGAGGCTGTATATGGGCCTATTCCACAGAAGTTTGAAAGCATCATTTTCCATGACGCCCTGGACACGTTCACCTTGAATGGACCTCAGAGTCAACGCCACAGGCATGGCAAAACGGTAGTAAAAGCAACGAGCCACGCCATCATGCTTTAAGACATGCTGTTTGTGCCAAAGAAGGGCATCCACTGACAAGGTGAGGTGTTTGACAGTCTCTGTAAATTCATTACACAGCCGACATTTCATATTGATATTTTCTTTAAGAATCACATTTTGGCGATTACGAGTGGGAAATGACTGGTCATGAGCAGCACAAAGGAAGCATTTAAGACCATCCGACTTCATCCAGGCGAAGGAGTCTGTGGGATTGCTATTCTGTTCCACACACTGCACCTACACACGATGCAATGGCTTCTCAGAAAACTTCTCCACAAAAGACCGACTCTGGGCAGACTTGGTTAATAACTTCACATGGTTTACTCCCATCACTGTACCGTCCAGCAGGACATCGCCATCAGCAAAATCAACCTCAAATTTGAGATTTTGTCCAACAACCTTGGCACGCTTAAAATAGCTGTGGAATGCCTTGCTTTCATCATGAGTCTTGACATGCATCACCAGAGGATCATCTGAGAAATAAATATGTGCGAAAGTTCACAATAAAATTCTATCATGAAGAGCCTCCACATTAATCAAACCCCAAACTCCAAAACTGATTGGCATATATAAACGGTTAAGAGAGGAACGAGGGTGATGGGCTCTGTTATCAGACATGATCCTTCTGGTCAGGCTATCAAGACTCTGGATGTCTTGTTTTGTCCAATCAACTACTCCAAAGGAATAGGAAAGGACTGGCACAGCAAACGTATTAGTGGCTTTGACCTTGTTTCGAGCATTTAGCTCTGAGCTCCAGATTTTCTTTGTGAGATTTGTACTCGCCCGCAGTTTGTCTTGAATTTGGGCATTCTGGAGCTTGTCTCGAACTTGCATTCCAAGATAGGTGTAGGCGTGATCTTCCACAAGATGCTCAATAACTCCTCCCCCTTGTAACTTGACCGATCCATCATTAGTTACCTTGCCACGTTTCAAATGAAGAGTATTACATTTGTCGAGTCCAAATGTCATGCCAATATCATTAGAAAAGGACTCAACAAGGAGAACCTGCTCTTTCAAATTGGAATCTCCTTTTGCAAGGAGCTCGATGTCATCCATATAAAGGAGATGAGTAAGCGGTATTGGGGATCTGTGCTGAGGAGGTCCGGGATGGTAACCCTCCTCTCTGTTGAGCAGAAAACTCAAAGGATTTAGAAACAAACAAAAAAGCAAAGGACTGAAGGAGTCACCCTGGAAAATCCCCCTTCTGATTGGAATAAATTCCGAAGTGTGCACCTGCCCTTGCGAGTACATCTCAAGGTGAGTCGACCAGCAACTCATCAAAACATTATAATGATTATAGGATATTTATATAGCGCACATATCCAGGCAACAATTGCTTGCCCTAGGCGCTGGTATTTTTTCCCTCGATAATTGGATGTCAATCTCAATGGCACATCGTATTATCAATCTCAACTCCCTGTGGAGCATACAACTCTTGCAGCCACTAAGCGCACTGAGTTATTGCGGCTTTCACATCCTTACAAGGTACCCATTCACAGCTGGGTGGACTGGGACACATAGTCACAGTACTTTGTCCAAGTTTACTGCACGTTGCTGTACTCGAAACTAGGTGTCTGCACATATTCATGTCTTGTGAATATCTGAATTATCTGAATGTGATTCCACTGGCCATAAAGGGCAACTCAACACAAATGTCACGTATGCCATACCTTGGTTTGACAAAAGTGTCACATTTTAGCTTCAACATTTTGTTGTCGAGTGATCTGTAAATATGATTTGCTTGTGTTATCTATTTGCATGGTCAAACTTTTACATAATAAATGGAAGCAGCATTCCAACTGTGCGACGTGGACTGGGAACTATCGAGTCTGAACCAGTCAATTTCTGCTAAAGTCAGAATCGATTGTCCTTTTCAGACTATATCGTGGATATGCATTCACAATGAAACTGGGATGACACCAGGTGCTTGCATATAGGTGAGGGTGTTCTGCCCCACCTGTATCATTCATCACAGACACATGTTTATGACAATTCAATGTTCACCTGAGAAAAATAAACATGAACGTATGTTTCCATTCAATACAATTCAACTAACTGTTAAATCCTGTACCTACCATTAGGGCTGTCATCAGTGAAACTCTCATCACTGCTATAAATCCTAATAATAGTTACAACTATCAGCATGGGCTGGACTTTAGATCCAATCGTGTAAAATGTTTTAAAATGTAAAATGTTTTATCCAGAAAGGGAACAGGAAACAAGACTCCAAGTTCCATGATGACAAGAGCTAGTAAATGTTAAGCAATCTTCGTTTACATATCTGCGTTGCAGTTAGTACTATTACAATAAACACCTGAAGTGCATATACACCAAATCAATATACTTAGATCATTGAGGTCCTACCTTCACATTGAGATTTGCAGACATCAGTGTAGCCGTAAATAATGTTGATATTCCTGTTGTCGCTACGGCAAGTGCAGCCGAAAATTCCTCAACGGTGAGCCTTCCTCTCACAAGACCATACAATAAGAAACATATCACAGGGATGAACACAACGTTGCAGTAAAACAGAAAGTGCGTTATCATGCAGTTAGACTTGTCTAGTATTCTCGTTAAGATGATATGTTGCTGTCTGATGGCTTCGCATTTCATATCTGCATTTTCGTCTTTCACCATTTGTATGACGGCTTTGTTGATCGCATCGTATTCCTTCCTCAAAATGTAACAACACCATGAAAAGAACACCATAACGATAAGGAATGGCACTGTGCTCAACGTGTTTGTTACACAAACGAAAATCATTCCAAATATTCTTGAGATACCTGTCATTTTGTTGAAAGGAACACTGAATTCATTGACGAAAGACTCTGTGAAAAGGGTGGCAAAAAGTACAGTATTTGTAACTGTGACAACTGCATAGATACAAATTGTGGAAAGGGAGATGACTACCCACACCTTCAGTTTCTTCAAACTGAACGCAATTCCAAACTGTTTCTTATAGTCCGACAGTTCTTTCAAGAAGTGATCCATGTGCTCAGTGCTTGCGAACAGAACGGTTGTAGCCAGGTAAGCAGAACCAAGGAAACAAATGAAATAGGAAAGAATGGTCATCAAACTTCCTGAAAATCTCTCTCCAGATTTAAAGATGAAGTAGAATCGTGAGACACTGCTCCATGTTAATACCTGGACTGTTACACTGTATATCCACTGGGCAACGGTCTGGAACAGCCGTCTTCCTGGTGGCACATAGATGCCAGTGACCTGTAAAGCTAGTGACAGAGCTTTGAAAGAGATCTTCACCTCTTCGTCGAGAATAAACTGTATCTTCATGCCTATAGTTATGCGCTCGATGGAAAGGTATGTCAATAATAGTCACTGAGTGATATTCGTGGTTTTGATTGATCCAGTAGCAGGGTGTAAGATTTATGTTAGTAAAAACATTCAGTCTTACTTGATCATGAAACGGTATGCATTATACTGTAAGTGGTTGGATGTACCCGCATTCGTTCAATAATTTTCATGGAAAACTTCATTAACCTGGGTATTATGTGTAAATTATTTACTTAAGCAGAATATTTACACAGTCATGCCTGCCGGTAAGTATAGCCTGATCACTAAATACCAATGGCCTTGTGCAAACACAATTAGTAGTTCTGATAATCCCACTGTAATGAGCATAGAAACTGCGGCAGCAGGTGTTTCGAGCAGTAGTCAACAGGAGCTGTAATTTCATTAAATATCACAACCAATCAAGCTAAAATGATCCAATAGATATTTAGGTACCGGCTTTTACCGGAGACTGGCTTCTGTAGTTGGTTTTTATGCGTTGGCTATTGCATTTGTTGGTATAGATTGTTATTCGTGTTGCAGAAATCACTCCCATACAATTAGGCCATTGTGAGTTATACACATACAATGATGCCTTTCATAAGCATTAAAACGTTTCTCCTCAATGGTGCACATTCAAGAGTCCATTGTGATAGATACGCTGTTACAATAGAAATTACTCATGTAATGTATATAAATGACAATCATCATAAAAGTTTGTTCTCCATAGTATACACCCACTCGTTCTTGTTGATAGTATTCAATCAAACTGTATGGATAAAGCTAAAGTGTTTATATCAGTGTGTCATATAGATGTTATTTAGTATTGGCTTTCAGCGACAGTTATTACTCGATGTAAACAATGTACAATCACTGAACTTTGTTGCTCAAACACAGCTGTACAATTTTAATCAGATAGATTATGTATGATATTTGTATATTACTGTGATTACAGCTACTGACTGTCTTCTTTCTGAGAATTTTTGTACCACTTCTGAGTCTTAGGATCCATAACCCGTAGACTTTTAGTCAGATAAACTACATCTGATGGTGTTTACTATTGGCTTAAAGTTATAAACTTACAGATATATATATATATATATCTATCTATCTATATCTATATCTATATATCTATATCTATATATACTGAGTCAAAAAAGAAACTTCACATTCTTTCTTCAGGGCACTATAAAAGAACAAGAGATGGTAAAATGGTTCATTGCTGAGATCTGTGTGATGGACTCGATACACTGACAGTGCCATAATCAGGTCCATTAGGCTACACCTCTTTTCCAAAACATGGGTATACAGAATGTCAAGTCACAAGAATACAAATGCGAACTTTTTCAGTTCAATATCGTATATGGCCGCCCCGTGCATTCACCACTGCCAAACACCGTCTCTACATCGACTGCCTCATGCTTGTGAACACGTGGTTGGGGATTCTGCGCCATTGCTCTTGCAAGGCAGCGCCAAGTTCCTGCAAATTCTGAGGTTGGTTCCTTAGACCACGAAGCCTTCTCCCAAGTGCATCCCAAACTTGCTCTATTGGATTAAGGTTAGGGGACCTCGATGGCCAGTCCATGACGTTGATTCCAGCGTTTTGAAGGAAATTTCGTGTCAACATCACGGTATGCGGCCGAGCATTATCATGCTGGAACTGTAGATCTGGGCCATGAGTCGCCATGAAAGGAACGAGTTCAGGGGTGAGCACCTGGTCGCGGTAGGCAGCAGCTGTGAGGTTTCCACGGATGACCAGAAGTCGGGAACGGTTGTTCCCACAGAAAGCACCCCACACCATGCAGTGTCCGCCCCCGAATCTGTCCACTTCCTGAACACAACATTGGGCATACCGTTCACGACGTCGTCTCCAGACTCTATGCCTGCCGTCCGCAAATCTGAGGGTAAACCTGGATTCATCGCTAAAGACGACTCGATTCCAGTCTCTTTGGGTCCATCGGATGTGACGTTGGGCCCACAGCAGACGTTGGCGTTGATGAAACGGCGTCAATATTGGCCAACGATATAGACGTTGAGAATGGAGATTGGCAGCCCGCAACTGATTTCGAATGGTCATTGAGGACAGTCGACCTCTAAACATCTCAGCCCTGGTTCGTGTAGCCGGCAGAAATCTGCGCCATAAAAAAAACCCAACCGTGCTGCTACAAGTGAGTGAGTGAGTTAATATTTAACGTCACATCGGCAATATTTCAGCCATATCGTGACGAGAACACTTGATATTGGAATGAAATATATGTAAATTATAAAAATCTGCCGACGAAGGGCAGTAAGACAACTAGAATATCACAGATATACATGTAAAACTAGTAATAGGGTCTAAAACATTTGAACACAACACAATATAAAAATACGCTATAGATCACCAACAACTGAAAGTAGGTCACCATACTAGGGCCCATGGGGGCTTACAGTACCTTTGCTACCTGCATGGACCCTAGTTGGATTTACACTATCCCTTCAGCCGCTGGTGACTGTAGGATAATTTAGCCGAAATCTAAATGAACAAAAATACTGCGTTTAAAAACTTGGTATGTGAAAATTCTACTTTGAAAGTTTTGGGACTTACGTACCCTCCCAGGAGGACAATAATTTTACACTACGTCAAACCCCTTTGAGGGTACAGCCACTAACAATCTAAGTTACTAATCTAAACTACCAATTATTAAAATACATCTATGTACAGAACATGTTAATCAGAATTCATCAATGAAGTCGTGCCGCTACCAAATACTACTGCCATAGAACATATATGGTGTGAGATGCGAGCCAAAACCCACACTCAAAACTTTAAACATTGTGACCCATAATAACTATCACTTAATCAATGATAATACAAATTACAAATTACAAAGAACACACCCTCGTAACAGACAACAAATTGAATTTAACGATTTAATTGTTTATAGATACATTTCCTTGTGATTTGACATACTAGAAGGTTGCCTCTGTACCAAATTAGCAGACTAATGTACTGTCGGAAATGCTAGAAAATTCTTTTTAGCCTTAATATCTTTAGAAATGTGATAAATGCATTATGTTGTCAATATATCAACTCACCTATAGTGTACCTAATTTTTATTTCAATTGATTTAACATTCCCATGCATTTAAAGGACAGTTCACAGGAGAGAATTTGACACCCAAACAACAACTTAAGATTTTTTCAGACTTCAACAACAGAAATCTGAAATAGTCTTTACATTTATGCTAATAATACAGGTGGTGTAAAAATATAAATTAACGTTTTTCTTCAACAAATAAATGTTGAATGTTTGTGTTACTTTACTTAATTATCGTTTCTTTATTGAAGAAATATTAATATAACTGTGAAGTCTTGATAAATAAGTTTCCCGTCATGCATGCACATTTATCACAGCGTCCACTATGGCCAACATAGTTACTATTTGCAGACGATTTTTGCAAAGGTTTATAAGTTTTTTGTGCTTGAAAAAGACAGAGGTAAACCTTTCATTAGTATAGAAATGGTTTGTTACAGAACTTGTAGAGCTGTTGGTGTGTCTTACCAACAATATTGTAAACAAATCAGACAAGACAGGGACCATCTCAAAGAAAAACCGGGACGTAAAAAAACATCCTTGACAACTTTGACAAGGGAGTTCTTAGACGGGCGGTCTACAAACTTTAGGAAAAGAAGAATATATATTCTAAAGAAGCTACACCAGTGACTTCGTTAAATCTTTGGCCAATGTTCACAATTAGATTAAACTGACAGAATTATATCCATATTTTTGCAATGAAATATACTATTCACATGCAAAACATTTATTATAATGTTGCACATTTCTACAATCAATCGATAAGATAACACAAGTGATAGGATTCTTTCAAATGTACAGTAATTCGTATGTTTATTTCACAACAAACACACATACACAAATGATCCCTTACATAACCAATACGTATACTATACGTACACATATTCAATATTTTGAAGAAAATATCTGTTGAGATGACCCCTCGCCCGAGCGTGTACTCAGGTGTCAATTTCACCTGGCGATACCGTGCATGCTGATGACGTAACAGAGGCAGTTAATGTTTGTATCAAGTAACGTCCCACTACCCCTTATTTTTCTAAGTTTGTGGTATTTTCATCAGTAAAAACGCATTTTAGGGCATGTCTCAAAATGTATTCCCTCGGTCTACATTAGGTAGATGTTTCGTAAAGTGATATTTGTTATTAAAGTAACTGTAAAACCTCTGAATTATAAATATAAGTCAAAAAGCATTTTTCTAGCATTTCAGACAGTACTTTAATTACCTTACCATGGCACCGCAGATTCGTGCTCTCTGAATGGTTTTCCAGTGGCACAAACCTTTTACAATGTGTAAGTCTTGGTGTTCAACACATGTACTACAGCAGCTCTTAGATAATGAAGTCTGGAGTAGACAAACCAGAGTTTGATATCTAATCAAAGTACCCCGATACTAGGACGCAATGAAAAACTGGCAGAACTGCAAGGCTCCAGATAATTATTTTGACCCCGGGGTATTTCACTCACCAAAGTTAAAATTGAGAATTAAAATACCAAAGGAAATAAAAGGAGGAGTATTTCACAGGTTGCGTGGTTTTAGTACATTTCCTTACTGATTGAAACAGTTTTCCTTTCAAGAAATGTAAGGAACTTCTTTTGATTAGACATACTTACTGCAGTCGACAGGAAATAAATGACAATGCGCATTGAGCTATTGCGCATTAAATGTTTTCCTTCACTGTTTAATTCTATCACTTAATCTACAGTAGCCCTAAAACTGTATTATTACTGAGACGGACCGAAAACGTTGTGATAATAATGCTGTTTAAGGGCGAGCTTTTTGAACAAATTGTGAGCCGAGCGTGGATAAGAAATATTAAACGGGGATCAAACAGAAAACCTCGACAATATTCGCTTCAATACAGACAATCAGCACTATTCGAGATCTTAAGATCGGATGTGTAGGACTGAAACAATATTTTGAATCTGGCTCGTATTCTGAGGAAGTCATGCGTATCTTTCACTCACTGATTTGACTTTTCATGTGTATATCTGAATTATCAATGCGTAATTTACGCAGACACGCATTTTATTTCGACCCCGGGAACTGTACAATGTCTGTCTGGCCTTAATGTAGTTGATGGATGGGAACACTAATTAACTTGGATAATTCGCGTTTAGGCACATTAAGCAAGTGTAACAGGGCAATGTGCTGGTTGGTTGGTTTAGTAACGCCGCAGTCAGCAATATTCCAGCTATATGGCGGCGGTCTGTAAATAATCGAGTCTGGACTAGACGAGCCAGTGATCAACAGCATTAACATCGATCTACACAAGTGGGATGCGATGACATGTGTCAGCGAACCAGACAACTCGATCCTGTTAGTCGCCTCTCATGGAGCATTGTGAATAGAGAAGGAGCTCCAAGAGATAAATAATGTCCGAGTTGTTCACAAATAGTGAAGCAGAGTTGACAAAAGATTACAGCATGCACATAAAACGGAAAACCGACGACAATATGCACGTACTAAAATTCATTGAAAGTATACATCTATTCAGAAGAACATAAGACTGAGACTTTCGTGCGTCAAATGGTAACAATGCAACCATCCAGTCACGTTCGATGGGTCGTCTTAAAATTGCTTACCAAGTATAATATACAGGATTATATATTTTCCGTTTATCAAAATCACATTTAAAAATGATGAAATACCATCATTGAAGATCATTACTCTATGATTTTCTGACCTATTGCAAACCAAACTGTTCCAGTGATAATTTTAAATATTGAAACTAAGAGTAACATAAACGTTGAGTAATTTTGCTTGAAAGAGGCTGCAATATTAATCAATAATTAATACTCTTATACTGATGTATTTAGAAAAGAACTAGTGGCTGCATCGACAACAACTGGTGCGATATCTTCTGGTTTCAGCTGAAGAACGATAACAGCATACGTCAGCAAGGTTCCAATAATCTACAAAAACCGGTAAAGACGACACTTGTAAAAGCAGCCAGAAGAAGCTCTGTCACTGAAGGTTTTTGAAAGTGAGAAATAGTGCAAGGTTATGTTTGCTCAAGTTTTTTCGAGATCCATCTTATAACGACGCTGCGTTATCCGAGGTGTATCTGTCGATATCTCTGCAATGGTGAACGTGGGATCTGAAAATGTTGGGATCCACAGATCCGACAAGTGAGTGATTGAGTGAGTTAATATTTAACGTCACATTGGCAATATCTCAGCCATATCGTGACGAAAACATGTCGACGATGGACAGTAAAAATACTAGAGTATCACAAATATAAATATAAAACTAGCATGTAAAACTAAAACATTTTAATTAAAGAAAACAATACAATATAAAACACGGGCTATAGATCGCCAACAACTGAAGGTAGATCACCATACTATGAACCATGGGGACTTACAGTGCCTTTGCTACCTGCATGGACCCTAGTTGGATTTACACCATCCCTTCAGCCGCTAGCGATGGAAGATTTAGCCAAAATTTGAAATAACAAAAATAATAATTAAAAAGTATGGTTAAGCGAAGTTTTTGAGACTTACGTACCCTCTCGGACAATAATTTTATGATACTTTAATCCCCTTTGAGGATACAGCCACCAACAATCCCGATCTACCAAGGAATGTATGGGTGTGTCTTTCTAATACCCTACACAGGTCGAATTGGCATTAAAGAAACAATTTTGTTTCGTATCCAAATAAGACACTGTAACTTGAATTCATTTGCACCCATACTAAACACCCCAAAAAGTCTTCATTTGAAAAACCGAAACAAGAGCACGGGCAAAACGTGCAAGTAAGTCCTTAATGTGGCAGGATGAGTGTTGCAAAGATGTTCTAATAAAGTCCTTAACTCATTAAGCCTGAGAGACGCATATATGGGGCAAATCAATCAGCTCCTCACAGAGAGTGACGTGTTTATGGGGCAGGTAATTAGCAGTTTCTCACAGCGAGAGCCACATACAGTCGTCAACAGAAAGCACCTCTTATTCAACGAGAGACGCACATGTGTGTTGTACTTTTAAAAATCGCACTGTACCTATTATTTCAACAAATTTAGCAGTACTGAGCAAATGTTAGCTTTTCTTACGAGCGATCCCACCTTTAGTATCAATCAGAAGAAGTATTTAAAGTGTTTTGATAACAATTGCTAATCATTATCATAGGCTTGTACAGCGTTTCGCAAATGAACGCATGTCGGCGAGAAAGGGGATTATGATGTTTTTACAGAGGTAAGTGCCTGGTACTCTTCCTTGGGAATGGATACTAAAATACTTCGTAAGCACCTTGATTGAATTAGATGTAATGGTTTAGAGGTTACTAAAAATTATATTTCCTTGAACTACCTAACAAATAGTAAACAATATACGAAAGTTCAAGGACATGCAAAGAATTCAAACACAATAGAATAGTTTGAATTTACTTTTTAGGCATCAATACGTTTTCATTTTTCATATACTGAAACATAATGTATAAACACAAGTCATTATACATCCAAGCTCGAATAGATTAAACATAATTGAACTTACTAATTTGAAGTTTAGTGAATTGTAACTAGTTGTTTTCCATAATCTAAAGTTCGTAATGTTACCTAAGCGAATATATAGTGACAAGTCGCGCCTTTGCATCGAATACATATATACATGTCAGTGTTATTACAACAATGAAATGTTTTACTATGTTTGTTACAAAAGACAGTAAGTTGGTAATTCAAAACATTGTCACACATGGACAGAAGTAATATCGTAAGTTATTACATGTAAGCCATACAAAGGTATTTCAAGCATTTTTGTTCAAGCTGTTGGAAGTTTCATGTTGATTTGAATTGTCAGTTTTCTATGCAATTTACATGAGCATTCTGTAAAACGTTTGTATTTGATCTGTGTAATTATCAAATCCGGTGCAATTATCACGTGTATCAATCAACTCAGTCTCTATTGATCCATCGTCAATAAGAGCTGGATAGTTTATCAGTTACGGTATCGATAAACATGCGTAGAATCATTCAAGCAGATTACAGTAATGAGATAATTGAACGCTTCTTTCGACCTTGAAATAACAGCCTCCGGTAGAATGCATATGTAGTTACGTCCTTGTTGAAAGGTTTGTCCCGTGACAAGTGTAAAATAAACAGATGAGTGTTATATCATTGTACATCTTGCTTTATGGAGTCACGCCCCTATCTGTGATGTTTATACATGCATGCACATCTGTAATTTTATGAACCTCGTTTGCATTCAGTAAAGATATAGGCACGCCCACCTTCATAAATATTGGGGGTGGGGGTGTCAACTGCAAGTTTATACACTATAATAATTCAGTATAGTGTCACCATTATATTTACATGTACAGCAAACCATTATGTTTTATGTACTAGTTGTGTGCATAAAATGTATATGAAAATAAATACTACCTCTACTCATTGGTTGGATTTCAATCGCTTTGTTTTACTTATCGAAAAACACTAAAATGAGGACAAATAAACTCGCCAAAGTGACTATCTACTCCTAGTTGTCTTATTTGTATATTTCATACATCGTTACCAGTTACCAACTCAAACATGATAGCTTGAGTTGATAAAGCCGAAACCCAGCATATCGACTGGTCAAGGATATAGCCAATAACCTCTCTATCCAAGCTGCTGAGTTACCAAACGTGCTCCTCAGAAATTTCGCCCACGCCGCATCACCTGTCCTTTCCTCTGTGACAGGTATCTCACGATACGATTGGTCACAGATAACATGACCAGCCACTACATTGAACAGTTGAGATACCGAACGTTCTATTCGGGAAATTTGATGACGCCCTATCACGTGACTCTTTGTTTTATGTCTATGCAAGGAATATGTAGTATACATTTTGTATATGTATGTTTGTATGGTCACGTATGTTTTCTGCATTAAATCTGTATGAAATAAAGTGCAATGCCATGAATGTGCTTTGTGCTAGTCACAGACTAGCGTTTTAGTACTTTCATTAAAATAATTCGTAAACACTAGAAATGTATCGGCAAAACCGCTATTTTCGTCGAAGATTATAAAGTATGAAAGTAAATTTTTCTTAACAGTATGTCATTGTAATAGATGTTTTGTAAATATAAACCTCACACAATGATATAAGAAAGAGAATTTGTTAACGTGTGTCTCATCTGTTACATACAAAGAATACATGTGTATGCATATTGTGATAAAATATAAATGTACAAGCCGACAAAAGGTCTACAAGAGAAACTTGCAATAAAATTAAATAAAGCTTGCAATACACGACATGTATTCACACCTGATTTCTTTCAACATGTATCTTTACGACACAATTAAACAATAAGGACTTGTTTTTAAGACTAGACAGTTTCCTGTGATCCCCGAAACCTACCAGGGAAATCAGGTGTGACTAGCACTATTTAGTCTCGGCACAGAGAGTGGGCAATCAGCGAGGGCTTCCAGGTGTTGAGTAGTGATGGGGCTCTCGGGCTTAATGCGTTAATGTTAAACTTGACGACGTCAAAAAGTTGTATTTATTTGAACAACAATTTAATCAAAAGTTTCATGTAGACGTAGAAGATATGCAGAATATCTCGCCCATCTGAGTGTGGGAAGAAGCCGAAGTCAACAACGTTCCTGTGATATTCTCTTGAGATGAGTGAGTGGGTGAGTGAGTGAGTGAATTTAAATGTTTACATCCCGTCGGCAGTATTACAGCAATATAGCGACGAAAACAAGGTAATCATTTTAAAATATCTGTCGACAAAGGACAGTAAAATAAGTGGTATATCACAGGTTTAAAATCAAATTAACCTGACCATGATTAACATAAGAAAACAGTTTATTCAATATATTCATTCTTACCGATTAAAGCCAGTCTAGAAACCACTAACAACCAAATGTTGACCATCTTACTAGGGATCAAGGGGAGTGTCATTGCTTTCGCTTCCTACATGATTTCCCAGCAGGATTCACACCGTTCCTTTGGCTATCTCTTGAGATGAAGTGAAAGCAGGATGGACAACTCTAATTCATCGCGTGTTGGCACGTGTCTTCGTACGTATGTGCGTGGGCATGTGTATGCTAGTGTATACCAGTTCAAACTGATGACTGTCATGTATATAGTAGTAACATAGAGAACCAACAGGTCATTGCTTTATCCCCTAATGCCCTGCTCGGGGCAGGGTAACAAGTAGAGTCGTCTGTTAACTAGGGGTGGGTATTGCAGAGAATTTTCATATTGCGATATATTGCGATGCGAAAGCATGTATTGCGATATGTATTGCAATATATTGCATGAAGTATTTTTAAACAAAAAGCTACTTACAATCGAGATAATGCTTGATTTATAGAGGAAATACACAGCAAAATCACTATGCTTGATTAAGCTGTAATAACAACTATTATTCATGATTAAAAATAAAAATGTGAATAATATTTGGCACAAATGAAAAAAGGAAATATCCGAAGATTCCCGAGTGTTACGAAGTTTTCCGAATGCAAATAAAAAAAACGGTTTTCGATCAGCGTATCGCAATACGTATCGTTTTCATGTCTGAACCGGTAAATACCGGTAAACCGGTTATATTGCGTAGCCCTACTGTTAACCTGTTTTGGTATTCAGAGACCATGCTTCTGAATAACACTCAATAGTCCACAGAGATAGTCTGTACAATGTTTAACAAGAAACTATATCTATACATGTACACTACACGCTGCTTGTGTGTGCAAAGTGATCCAAAAGAGAAGTAACTACGAATGTGATGTATCAAAATACCCCGATGAAAAGGAAAGTCTTACAGTCAGCACAGTTGACCCATCTACAGTAAACAGTCCATAAACGGAGAAGCCAATCGGCGGTCCTGCAAGTCGATTTGCAAACACGGATACCTGAAATATTTGGGAAAAATAAGTTTGAATCTTCAAAAAATACTTCTCATACCCTATATGAATAGTTTAGGAATTCAATACTTGGGCCCGGGTACCATCTCATTACCAGGACCCGTTATGATCATGCGCCTAATAGATTGAACAGTGTAATGTTATTCTTTCATAACTAAACGGCAGTAATGTCTTTGAAGCTTGAGACATAATTACAGTCACATCTTTTGAATATAATACATGGTTAGGATATTGAAAAATTCTATATTTTAGCCTCCGAGCTGAAGAATATATTGCCATTTCTTAAAATTTTATGTCAGGAATTAACATAACGGGTATCCGGGTAGGGTAGGGTAATAGGGGGTGGGGTACCCGGGTAGAATATTTGGACCCGGCCCCGCCCTATTCAATATAATGCAAGTATTACCTTGACCTTTCTTTTTATGGCATGGTTATTACAGAAATAAAAGGTTTATTTTAGTTTTGCTGTCGTTAAAAACCGCAGAGGGAATATTTTATCGTGGCTTCAATACATGATCGAATTTGGACCAGAATAAACAAATGTATTATAATGTTTGTACTGAACACAGAAAGTAAATTGTACATAGATATTCCTTTCCCTACATGTTGAAACTGCACCTATCAACATTTTTACATGCACTTACAATTTGCAGGGTCTTGGGCGATAGTTCTGACATATCCAGCCGCAACAGGTCGTCAAAGCAACCATGTGCCTGAAAATATATTGACATAAAAGTAGACTGACATCAAACGAGTCGATAGGAATTTCTGGTAAAGATAACGGTGAGTTTTAGAGGATTAGGAACTAGAAAACAATTACCGCCATCACCAGATATAGAGAATCTCACACAAGTGTCTACTGATATCAATTATATCAACACGACTTGATAAAGTTACAAATATCAGAAATCATTCTTCATTAGTTTTCAAAGAAAAATGTACATCTCTCAACACTGTACTGCCATTAGACTTGCAGTGCAGCGATGTCATAGCAAGTTGATGACGTCATAGCATTGTCAGGGCATTGTACAAAATCTACTGGGAGATCTCATATGATCTTACACAAGCGATATCTCCCGTGGAACACAGTGTTGGATGATAAACTGTTCTTGACCACCCACTACTGACATGTAAATCGAAACACTGTTTCCTACTTCTTTGCGGCATATGGAGAACAGGACTAAAATAATCAGGAATCCCGATTGGTGGGGACAAACATTCCATTTGTAGCTACACTTGACCTGTGCTTGCCATAAAAGGCGACTAACGGGATCGGGTGGTCAGTTTCGCTGACTTGGTTGACACATGTCATCGGTTCCCAATTGCGCAGATCGATGCTCATGCTGTTGATCACTGGATTGTCTGGTCCAGACTCGATTATTTACAGACCGCCGCCATATGGTTGGGATATTGCTGAGTGCGGCGTAAAACTCAACTCACTCACTCACTCATTGCTACACTTGACATGTAGCTCTTGAAGAGAGCACTATTCGAATCATTGATATTGACTGTTGATGGACATCCAAAGTTATGTCAGTTGATCTACAAGCTTGTTATGTTCCATTCGTCAGTCTATTTCAGAAATAAACCTTATAAGGGGACGCTGGCTGTGTTTTCAGTAAGTGGCAATGGTGTATTGTCCATATTTTATCGCGACATATAAGTGGGGACCACATTGGGTATACCTTACATGGACGGATTAATAAAAATATATACTCTTGATAAACAGACCAAGAAGTATACACAATGGTGGAACTGTCGCAATACAACGTATGGTGGTATTTAAGTCAAATAATGCCTCCACCGATGGTTGAAAAATACGAAAAACAGCATCGACCGTCATTCGATGTCCCCTATTTTTATGCATTTATTTCTAAAAACATTTAAGTCTTAAAATCTGTAGGGCAACCAAAACAGAGACAAAAACACGCATGCAAACATACATACGAAACTAAACATATATTTTCGAATCCATGTAGAACGGGTGTCCAGGGTGGGGCGTTTCTGTCTTCTCATCGGCCTGTCTTCTCGAGGGCATACAAACTGGTCTTCTCTTCGACCGGTGTGCAGTGTTTCCAGGTCGTGTGGACGACCTTCCAGAGAAACCTGGCGACTAGCGAAATGTAGATCCATTTTTGGGCTGATTTAAGCATCTGTCCCACCTAATATCCAGACGGGTCTCTTCTTGTTCCTCCTCTACGCTTTCTGTATCCTCCCAGAGTTCTTCATTGTACAGCCTAGACAAGATGTCGACCAACATATACACAGTAAAACAAGTGTTGCACCCCCTATCTTTTTTCCGGGTATGATGTTTTTGGCGTAACTGAACGATAACAGAATGAGAATTAGAACCTGGATGGTGCATACACCAACAAACCAGTCTTGTGCCTATCAAATGAACTGAAATGGGGTATCCCCTGACCTCATAGTATGTAAGGATCTTGCCCTTAAGTATTGCGTTCAAATTCATGGAAAACGAGACGGTTTTAAGTATGGTAAAACATGGAAATTTAATGTCGAAACAAAACTTCTCTTAGGCTGAAACTGACATACAGTGAGTGGACAAACAAAAACAATCAATATCGTGAACTTACGCCCAGTACTTGGATAACAGCTTCCAGTCTTCGTCTCATACCCCTCACCAGACGTCGAAATCGCTCTATGGGCAGCTGCTGCCACTCTTCGTGCAATGCTGCTTCCAGTTCCCGCACGTTCTGTGGAGGAGGATCCCTACGTTGTATCAGACGGCCCAAAATGTCCCATATGTGTTCCGGGGGATTGAGATCTGGACTCATTGCTGGCCATGGGAGGTGAGTCAGTGCATTGTTCTGGATGACCTGGTCACAGCTCGTGAACAATGTGGCTGAGCATTATCATCCATGAATATTGGCCAGGTTGCAAGTGGATGAGTGTCAAAATGGGGCACAACAACTGGATCAAGCACTTCCTGAATGTAGCGATCGCCCGTTAAAGTGCCTTGTATGGTCACTAGATCCAGTTTACAGTCAAATGAAAAGCAACCCCATACCATAGCCCATCCACCTCCATATTGTACCGTTGGCATGTCGTTCCTAGGTGCATAAGCTGTACCCGGACGCCTCCAAACTCTGACTCTGCCATCCACAACATGCAGAAGAAATCTGCTCTCTTCTGACAAGTGGACTCTTCTCCAAGACCTCAAGTTCGACCCTTGTTTCTGTCTACACCAGGCTAGACGTAACCTCTTGTGGTTCTCTGTGAGTTGGGGGCGCTTGGTGACTCTTCTGGACCTCAATCCAGCGGCCTTGAGTCGATTTCTGACTGTTTGGTCGCTGATCTGACGACGAGGAAGCCATTGGCGTTTGAGGGTTGCACTTGAAGCAAAGGGTTGCCGCCTAATCAGCCTTAGCAATGATCCATCATCCCTGACTGTGGTTATACGTGGTCTGCCTGAAGGTCTGCGATTCTTTCCATCATTAGTCTGCGCATATTTTCTCACCAGGCGGATTATTGTGGAGTAATGACGCCCGGTTCTTCTGCCAATCTCCTTGAAGGACAGACTTGCCCTATGGAATCCAATAATCTGCCACTTGACTGCATCTGCTATTCTCGCACTCGGCATGCTGCGTTACAATGGACTAAACAGCCAGAAAAACAATTTTTATAGGCGAGATTCATCACATGAGCATACTGCAATTTGCAAAAATCATGAAGAATGATATTCATGTGCAGGTTGCTACGTTTTAGAGATCGTTTTCACTACGAAAACATTATGACTTCAACACCAAATCCTAGCAGAATGATTATCATCAACAAGCTATTCGGGTGTTTTGGATATGCCAACGTCACCAGAGCTTTAATCTGGGGGTGCAACACTTTTTTAACTGTGTATATTTATAGTTTGCTCCGCCAGAGCAGACAACACCATCGCGGTTTGCTCTGCACGGGCCTCGATCCTTCCCAAGCAGTCGTAGAAGTCATGGACGGTGGGCGACGTCGACGGTTCTGCAGCAGGCAATATGGTTGTGTTGGAGAGCAACGTCGGATTTGGAGCTATCTCGCTGTCGGGCAAGAGGGTCGACGGTTCTGCGCCGGGCAATACAAACTGGGGGAGGAGGAAATGGGCTTTGTAGCTATTTGCATATCTTCTTCTGTATCCATATTTTGCATAGTCCATTGGAACCGATTCCAAATCGTTATTTCATTTCTTGTGCAGAGATCTGTCCACGCATCTTGCGAATCTCTTCCACTTTGTCTTGTGATATTTGTCTTTTCGGAGGCATTTGTCTATATTTGGAAACTAGGCAGACTAGGTACAAACTAGGCAGAAACTAGGCAAACTAGGCAGAAACTAGGCAAACTAGGTACAAACTAGGAAAAACTTGATAGCGAGTTCGGCCTTAAACCGAAGTAAGATCTTCAACGATGACTAGGCAGCATTGCCCATGAACAAAGTCACATCAGATTCAATTGACTGGTTTACGTGGGGTTGAGTTTTTTCTCGACTTGTCCAAACACTTGATGTACGACTTCTACTAAAACTAACTCAAGAAGCAACACTGCACTGACACTGATTCGTAGTTGATGAAAATTCGTACCAAGGATGTGTATGAGGACATGGCCAAACACATCCACCTGCACGATACGAAGGACTACCCAAAGACCATGCCCTACACAACATGGTGAACAAAAGGTACTCGGGAAAATGAAAGACGAGTTAGACCCCGATTGTTGAGTACATCGGATTGAGGCCTAAGGTGTATTCTATCAAAAAAGCTGACAGCAGCGAGATAAGAACGGCTAAAGGTGTGAAGAAATACATCGTGAACAAGCAAATCAAACACGAACAATTTAAAGAGGCCCTGTTTGATAGATGGACATTCAAATAGTCTGAGAAGTGACAAGCATAGGATATGCGTTTTGTGAATGAACAAAACATCATTGTCATTGGATACGAAAAGATGGATTGCTAACGATGGCGTAAAGACTTACGTGTATGGTCACAGTTGTATTAAAAGGAAAATACTCTAAATAATCAGATTTATTACAGCCCGTGAGGATATTTGAAAGACGGATGCCGTCTGCAATCTGGGGAGGATCGAGGACCACCTGGGGAGGATCGAGGCATGTGTGGAGCAAACTGCGACGATGTTGGTTGACATCTTGTCTAAGCTGGACAACGACCAACTCCAGGAGGAAATAGAAAGTGTAGAGAAGGAACAAGAAGAGACTCGTCTGGATATTCAGAAGGTGGGGCAGATGCTAAAATCAGCCCAAAAGTGGACCTACCTTTCGCTAGCAGCCGTGTTTCTCTGGAAGGTTGCCCACACGACCTGGAAACACTACACACCGGTCGACAGACAGGTTGACGAGAAGACAGAAACAAGGAAACCAGTTTGTACATCCTCGAGAAGACAGGCCGACGAGAAGACAGAAAAGCCCTACCCTGGACACCCCTTCTACATGGATTAGAAAAAATATATGTGTTTTCGTATGTTTGCATGTGTGTTTTTGAACTAGAAAGAAGCTCTACCCGCTTGGTCGTCTTCTGACGTTGGCTGCCGAAACTCGCCGGTGCCCATGAGATTTAGGCTGCTATAATTCTGTGGATATTGAAAAGGACATCAATTGATGCCTCCGCTCGTGGATCATGAATTTTAGAGGTCCTGTAGTAGAACCCCCCCTTACGTCCAAATGTTGTAGATTTGTTCTATCGAGATTGTAAGCAAGACAATGGTACACTATTGCTTTCTACGGTATTTTCTAGGAGTAGACAGACATTTCGAGACTTCTGTGTGTGGAGAGAAAAATGACATCAGAAAGTGGTCCAAATAAATGAAAAATGTGTACGAAAAGCTTTTCCTCCATTGATTTAACGTAGGTAATAGAACCCCCATTACGTATACCACTGACCATATTTTGGTGATATTGGAAATAACATTTAATTCCGAAATGACAACCGAGAGAAAAAGCATAGTTTTCCGCATTCAAACCAAGCCTCGTTTCACAAAGTGACAGGTCAAAGGTACATGGTCCAGGTCAATGCCTTCAATAACATATACGTCTATGCCAAGCATTGGAAACAGCCGTGCGGTTAATGGTGATGCAGTCGGCTTGCTAAACTTACAGTCTAGGGATGTCATGTCGCCGCTGTTGGTCCTAGCAACGGCCACTGTGGGTTTGCTGTTTTCAAGCATCCTATGATGTTGTTCCTTAAGGCATCTCTTATCGCGGCTAAGTTCACGAGTATGACGGCCACCGGAAAATATAAACCTTTCCTAAATGGTTGATCTTGGTTATGCACGTGCAGTATATTCATATTTTGTGGTAATGTGTGGTCCTGTGCATAGAGCCCAGGTCACTGATCAGATGAAGTTAAGCACCGTCGAGCTCGGATAGTCCCTGGATGGGTGGCCGTGTTTGGCAGCTCCTCCGAACATGCTCTTTGGGCTTCATTTGCAACAATGGGAATTTCACGGACATCCCAATTCACATCTTAGGCACCAAAGCTGAACGACTGTTCCATTTTGTAGACTTCTATTTCAAATGTAATCCAGTTTTCGTTGCAAAGAGGTTAGAATTTCGCTGTTGGAATCGTAATCCAGAAACAAGCAGGATTACGAAATTATATATTGTTGCTGGTTTGGCAATATTCAAGCTACAATGCTGCAAGGCGCATAGATAATGTGCTTCATACATAATATAGGAAATCAACCCGTGCCATCCATATGCGTGACGAAAACAATATAGAAAACAAAATAAAATAAAAAACACAAAACACATGGTTACACCACTGCCTGAGGATTGATCAAAGCTGATTAATATTATGTAACCTTCCTTCACTCGGCTTTGGTACAGCTACATGTACTCCCGCCAAGGTGTTCTGACAACTTCTACAGCATGTACAGGCCACATTAATCTATTTTACATTATGCAAATCTTACCTTCACACTGAGGCTGGCAGACATCAGTGTAGCAGCAAATAATGTTGTTATTCCTGTTGTCGTTATGAAAAGTGCAAACAGGAACTCCTCAGCGGTGAGCCCTCCTCTCACTAGACCATACAGCAAGAAACATATCACAGGGATCCACACGGCGTTGAGGTAAAACAGAAAGTGAGTTATCATGCAGTTAGACTTATCTAGTATTCTCGTTAAGATGATGTGCTGTTGTCTGATTGCTTCACATTTCATATCTGCATTTTTGTCTTCTACCATTTGCATGACGGCTTTGTTGACGGCGTCGTATTCCTTCTTAAGAATATAACAACACAATGAAAAGAACACCATGACGAGAAGGAGGGTCACAGAGTTCAACGCGTTTGAAACACAGACGAAAATCATTCCAAACATTCTTGAGATACCTTCCATTTTGCTGAAAGGAACACTCAGTTCATTGACGAAGGACGATGTGAAAATGGTGATATAAAGTATATTCACTACAACCAAGGACAATCCATAGATACAAATTGTAGAAAGGAAGATGACTACCCACACCTTCACTTTCTTCAAATTATATGCAATTCCAAATTGTTTCTTATAGTCAGACAGTTCTTTCAAGAAGGAATCCATATGCTTCGTGCTTGCGTACAGAATGGTTGCAGACAAATAAGCGGAAAATAGGTAAACATTGAAAAAAGAAAGCTTGGCCATCAAACTTTGTGAAGACCCTTCTCTAGATTTAAATATGAAGTAGAATCGTATGCCACTGGTCCATGTTAATAACTGGAGCGTTATACTGTATATCCATTGAGCAACTGACTGACAGAGCCGTCTTCCAGGTGGCACATAGAGACCAAGGATCTGTAAAGCCAATGATAGAGCTTTGAAAGAGATCTTAAGCTCTTCGTCGAGAATAAACTTTACCTTCATGCCTTCAGTGAGGTGCTTGACATAAATGTTTGGCAGTCCAAGTCCCAGAGTTATACTGGTGTTGATTGATCCGGTTTTACCAAAAAGCTTTTAAGTTAATTGCAAAATGTGTGACATTTCCCATCAATCAGGAAATAGCATATTGTAAGTGGTGCAGCTCGGCAACGATTACTCGTTTGTCAATAGTCTATATCACGTTTATTTGAGAATAGTTGATTCTAGCAACCTGTTAGTCATTATCGCGTTACCAGCAGCAGTCCGGTAATCGCAAATGCAAACTTGTGTGGATTGCCATTACTGGTATTTTTACCAAATTTGATAATAATTGTTGTATCGTGGGAGGTATAACCAGGTCCGCTTAGCATAATATCAAAGACAACAATGACAAAAGCATGTGACATCAATTATCCTTTATGTAATGTTCCCATTAGGTCCAGAAGTCACACTGAGGTCCAGTATGAGGTTAAAGCATAAAGTATCCAGCTCTAACTCACATTTGCAATATTGATAATGTTCACTTTAAGAGCTCGTGTACTGGCACACATACATTCATACCAAGGGTTATACTCACATAGTATATCTAAATACAACTTCATCAATAGACAGGGTAGGCTCGTACAACACTGCCAGCCTACACTTTTAGGCGAGTACACAAACTACAATGTACGTGCTCCAAGTCACCAATTGTCGGGTGTTTTGTGGAAGTCTTGCTGACTGAGCGGGTTACATCTCTAATTTATGTACTAGTGATTATGGTGCCTTATGATTACTGTGAGAGTTTGGGTTGCAATCACAGATGGGACTCAACCCCAAAAATACTAGAATTTGCAGAAACGCTAAGAACGGAGAAACGAAAATACCCGCTATGACATTTCTTTCATGACAAGTCATGTCAGATGAGCTAAAGTCATCCATTCTTTAAAGGCTGAATGTATATATGTCGCCTGTCGATCAGACTCCATATTTCCATTCTGTTAGCAGTTGGGACTTAATAAAATACTGCTATTTTGTAGCATCCCCCCCCCCCCCTCCCCAAAGGATTTTCACACACATTATTCTCATCGCTAATGTGCCTTTAACGCATATTTAAATCCGTTTCAGTGGATAGAGATTTGTTACTCACAGTGGCCACAAAATGCTGAGACCAAGTTGAATTCTACCGCATTCAATCTAAGAAACAAAACACATCGAGTAACAGTCAGTCAGGCCTATTGTGAAAAATGCAACCAAGTGTCTGATTCAGGTATATCCACATTGTCAAGTACTTCCAAATGTATAATTTCAACGAGAGTTCAGATCTGATAATACTATTTGCAATGCAGTGAGGTAGTATTGTACGTTGTAATTCACTCACTTATGGAGTTATACCATACACTATCTACCATAGCAAAGCTTTGCATCGCGAAAAGAATGCATTGATATCGAAATGTTTTCATGGAACAAGAAGTGTTTATTTCAATCTTGTAATGTCAGTATCTTTATTGGGCTCTCTTCGTCGTTCTCTATACGACTGAGCGGGGAGGTATTCCAGAAGGGCCTTTCCACGTCACACTTTGTCCATTTGGCCACACAGGACGTTCTTAACATGAAGAGTGAGTGAGTGTATTAGCGATGAATGAATTTGGTATTACACCGTTTTCAACAGCAAGGGGGATAATTTACGTGTGCAAAATCCTGTATGTTGAGGAACATTGCTGTCAACAATATCGGCTTCTTCGTGAACACTAGGTTGTAGAGTGAGTGAGTTTAGTTTTACGCCGCTTTCAGCAATATTCCAGCAATATCATAGCAGGGGACACCAGAAATAGGCATCACACATTGTACCCATTTGGAAATCGAACCCGGGTCTGACGAGCGAACGCTTTAACCACTAGACTACTCAGACACCCCACTTGGTTGTAGAAGTTAACAAAAGTTAATATGATAACAAATTTGGAAACTTTGGAAAAGGGATGCCGACAGTTAAACTAGCACTGACTGGTTATAACAAATGGGCCAAATGAAGGCAGGGAGTTATAAGCATTGGAAATAAAGAGAGATAAACAGAAAGTGTTACACTGCTTGGGAAATACATGTAATGCATTACTTGTTTTTAAAAAAAATGGATGATTGGAAACCGTGTGCTTAAATGTTCTCAAACAGTTGTTGAACCTGTGTAAATGGAACTTGACACAGTGTAGAACGAGTATCCATTTATGGTGGATTATCAAAATGGCATCCTGAGCTGAAGTGTCTGAAAGTGGCACATGCCCAAACTCCACGTGTTAAGTCATATCCACTGGTGAGCTCAGAAAGTGTGCAACCTAATGTTGACAGTTGTGGCGTGGGATCTTGTGCATAGAGCGCAGGTCAAATCAGGTGAAGTTAAGCAGCATTGGTCAGAAAGAGTCCTTGGATGGGTGAGATATATAACATTGTCCCAAAGAAACCTAAGATATGAGAATAATATTACATTCCGTAGACAAACAAAACTACCCCTGTCGAATATTTAACCGTTCAAATCAACCAGGTTAATATTTGCACAATTTTCACCGTTTAACAATTAAAACGTTCGTTGCTTCAAACTGGACATATACTGACCCGCAATGAAAACGCATAACTGATTTTGACGTGGAATAAAGTGAAAAAATCTCAAAGGTTTGGATGCAAAATCATTTTTAGTGTATGACATGGGTAATAACAATGATTATGGTTTTGAAAAGTTGGATATCAGCAAATGCGAGGTACAGATAAAGTCAAACGGGTAAGCGAAAATTCTAAACATAAAATATTGAGCCACCGAGAGTGCTTTGGTTATCGGTTCCTAAAATATATTACAGGAGGTCTTGGTTTGATAGACTGCAACAACTGAAATATATCGATTCTTGATTTAGTCACAACACCGTGAGGAGTGACTGAAACAGTGCGGTTTTGACAGGTTGGAAAGAGGTCTGGTGGCGAGCACAAACTGCAGTGACTATAGAAGATTATGATTAAAAGTCTTCTTGATAAATAATCGGTTACATACCTCTCGATCAGTGCAAGTTTTCTTCCTGCTGGGGAAGTTTTTCTCTGGCGAAGCTCATATTTCAGCTTTGGTACAGACCAGAGACGGTACTGGCTTGCCATGTTTACGTAAACTTGGTTGTGGCTCTAGTTGAAATTCGCGGGAAATAATTCGCAGCGCATTCGAATCGCGGAGTGAGTGAGTTTAGTTTTGCGCCGCACTCAGCAATATTCCAGCTATATGGCGGCGGTCTGTAAATAATCGAGTCTGGACCAGACAATCCAGTGTTCGCGGAACCATCACAGAGTATTACCTCTAGTACACGCACTCCCCTGGTGGATTAGTACGGCGGTACGCCCCATTTAAAAGGTACTTTTCAGGATTTTCTCGAATATTAATTGACATAAAGTTAGCACTTTCTAGGGTGTTTCTCAAGCCTGAAAATCCGGGTTAGAATTGGGCTTCGGCGACCCATCGCAGGAGGTAACTTACGAATTTAGATGGTCACACTGGATGCTGACGTGGTTGGTGCATGCCATCGTATCCCAACTGCGTTAATTGATGCTGACAGAGTCCCTGGATAGTCTGGTCTATATTCACTAGTACGACAGCCGCTAAATAGCTGGATTGTTGCCAGATGTGGCGTTAGACATGAAGAATCAGTCCCAAGTTTATTAAAAAAATGGTTTAGGCTGGTGTCCTCCCACTTTTGTCAAGCAATTAATTAAAGTCAATGGTGCAACAATTGAAATTAGTAGGGGAATAAAACTCAAGTCAGTTCAATACTTTACCAATTTATTTCATTTTACAAAATTTACAAAAATTTATGATAAAAAATGTACAAATTATACATATATAACTTATAAGTCATATAATGCTTATTTAACATTTTTATCATTTAAAGAAGATGATTAGTGCTATAGGTTAAGTTCAGCTACAGATAAATGATACAGAAAAAAATATTGATCTGCAAATATTGTGAACACTTATCATTGACAAAAACTCTTTTGCATGTGGTCAACACTGTACATGGCTCACCACGCTCAGAAACTGGCCTTGCTAATTAGGATGTTAATTACAATCCGATATTCGTTAACTGTTAACTGTCGGATTAACTACTGGCAAGGTAGGGTAAATCTTTAGGGTACCGGTATGTTGGTGATCTAATATCGTTCAATAAAAAAATTAATAGCCAATCCCTATCCACTGATTAGTATTTACACATCTGAACTTGAAATGTAGGAGACGAGTTAGACAGCGTCATGTGTTTAATATTTAGACTGACTGACTGACTGAGTTTGATTTTACGCTGCTTTTAGCAATATTCCAGCAACATCACGGCGGGGGACACCAGAAATGGGCTTGACACATTGTGCCTTAATATTTAGATCTATGTATGATGGTTAAGAGTGACAAAAACCTACCGCATGGTTACATGACATGTTTTACCAAGATTATCAACGAGCGTCATTCGAATCTTGTTCAGAAGTTGTTACAACATTCATGGCCTCGGTAAAGCTTTCATAACTATTGTAGCCATATGAAGGAAATTTCAAAATCTGACGCAAAAATAAGACAAAATAATGTAATTGCCTATTTGGACTTTAAACGTTCATCCCCGATGTTTCTAAGCTGCATATCTTTATGTATTAAACACCCGTGAGGTTCCGGGTTAGAATTGACCTTCAGCAACCCATTTATGTCGCACGGAACGACTATCAGGATCGGGTGTTCCGACTTGTTGACTAGTTAGCGCACGTCATTGTATCCCAACTGTGTACATCAAAGCTCATGATTTTGATCTCTTGATTGCTCCAGTTTCGATATTTACAGACATGCGTCAGTTTGCTGATTGCAGCGCTAACCATCAAGTAAACAAGCAAAAGTGATGTTAAAGTAAAAGACGATTACTTGCGATAACGACTATTACGGGATCAAACAGGAACATGTTCATTTGACAGTTCCGAATTGACCAATATTTTACACCAGGCACTGGCACAATGACCTGCGCGTGACATTTGTGACATATGTGTGTCCTGCTGCTCCTTATTTACATATAATAGAACATTCGTGTCCGAAACATTGGCATTTGCGTCAGATTTAGCATGTTATTAAAATAAATCCTAATGGTTCATTTACATGTTCTGAACTTTATTAAGAACAGTTACACATGAGATTGGGAGTGCGTGAGTTTAGTTTTACGCCGCAATCAGCAATATTCCAGCTATGTTGCGACTGTCTGTAAATAATCGAGTCTGGACCAGACAATTCATGACAAAGCATGAGCATCGATCCGCGCAATTGGGGTACGATGTTATGTGTCAACCCAGTCAGCGAGCCTGACAACCCGATCCCGTTAGTCGCCTCTTACGACAAGAGTTACTGAAGAACCTGGTACACATTAAATGGACGACAGAGGGTCGATAAATGTACATAATGGTAGGTGAGGTGAGGTGAAATTGGGTTTAACGTCGTGCTTGAGAATATTTCGCTCATATGACGACGTGCATGCGTGTGTATGTGTATTTGCGGCTGCTTGTCCTAGCCCAGACTGAAGCTGGTTTTATAGTGCTAGCCCACTGAGATACCATGCTGCAGTGAAGCATGAATACCCCACTCAGACACATTATACTGACTCAGAGCCGACCAGTCGTTGTTGTACCCATTAATGCCAAGCGCCAGGCAGGGAGCAACAAGTACCATATTTTAACGTCTTTTGGTATGACGCGGTCGGGATAAAGATAGTGAAGAAATGGTAGATAAATAGATAAATGCCTATTACATTACGTTTGGGCTTCTATTGATCAATATCAGGTTTGTCCACCATGTCCTGATTCAGTCGTCAAGGCTCGCCCCTTCCTCGAACAACAGGAACACCCGTTATGTGCGAGAATACGACCAACAATTCAGAAGCAGCGTAAGGATTGAGGTGCTTTGCTGAAAGTTCTTAAATCTGACAAATTAATATGTAGTCGTTCATGAAAGATGTATATAGTTATCGTGACATTGGAAAGTACAGAGAAAGCAGAATTGTATTGCACGGCTTGAAATCGTTAATTGTGATCCATGCAATGTAAACATACACATGAGCGTTTATTTACGTAGAGGCTTCTATATTTCCCTAATGAGTAGTTTCTCCGTCGATATATTTGGCATTCCAGGTATATGTCATTTTAATACCCGCTTGGTATGAACATAAGAGGTGATAAATAGAGCCACTAGTTTCAAACGATATATTTTGATATTATATAACGGTTATCTTCATCTGAAATATTGTGCTTATACATTTCGCTTCACTGAAGAGATTCGGACTGTTATGCTTTTATCTGTTGTGAATTTTATCATACACCGAAGGTACATAACCTAACGCGTCTGACTATTTCCTCATGTTTGGTAGATACGTTTAGAATATTAATAGAAGATTGCCAATAACACGTGCTTTGTAGGAGACAAACTTACAAATATGAGTGAGTGAGTTATTATTTAACGTCACAACGGCAATATTTCAGCCATATCGTGACGAGAACATTTGACATTGAAATAGAATACATATAAATATTATAAAAACCTGCCGACGAAGAACAGTAAAAAATGGCTAGAGGTCGCCAACAACTGAAGGTAGATCACCATACTAGGGGCTACAAATATGATATAATTACACAATTCGATTATTCGGAACCCTTTAATTTCAAATTGTGTAATTTGTACTATTAAAGGTATCACCTTATATTAGTATATGGCTAAAACTATGGACAGAATTGGTTTATGGAAAATAAATGTGAAAAATCGAAAGCCAGACACACATGAATCTTATATTGATCTTGGTGTCACAAATGTGTACCTAAATAATACTAAGCGTCCTTCCCTGTAATACCATTTATGTTAAACGAGTTAATGATTTAGTATCACAAGAGCGAAAGCGAGTTTGATACTAAATCTTTCACGAGTTTTATACTAATGGTATTTCACGGAAGCAAGTTTAGAGTTCTGTTGATTACTCTCGAACAACACATGACAGAACATGCCTGCAGTGTGATGACTTGTCACGTCGTAACTGTAAACCATTATGACGTCATACTACACTTATAATTGCCGAAAATATATTACACTGCAGTATCTTCTATGGGCGAGTAATGATTGGATTTATTACACCTGAAAGGTTCCAGGTGACACATAGATGTCAGTGACATGTAAAGCTCGTGACAGAGCATTGAAAGAGATTTTCAGTTCTTCACCGAGAATAGACTTTACCCTTTATACCTTTAGTCATGCGCAGGTAGCCAAAGTGCTGTAAGTGCCCATGGTCCCTAGCATGGTGATCAGCCTTCAGTTGCTGGCGATAAATAGCCCATTTTTACATTGTATTTTTCAGAAATAGGTATCTACTTTTAAAGATATATGCTAGCTAGTTTTAACTCATTTTGTGATAATCTAGTAATCTTACTGTCCTTCGTTGACAGGGTTTTATATATTATATGTATGCATTATGAATTCAGAACTAGTTTTCGTCACGATATGGCTGAAATATTGCCAATTTGACTTTAACTTTTAACTCACTCACTCACTCACTATAGTGATGCACTCGGCGAAAATGTATGTTAGTCCAAATCACAGAGTGGTATTCGTGGTTTTGATTGATCTAGTAACAGGATTTAGGTTTTATGTTAATTATAAACAATCATGGGAATGGCAGTTTTTGTTATTCATGAAACGGCGTGTATTCTATACATTGCAACAACCAGTCTGTTTTCAATTCTCTCTCCCACGAGTGTTTAATAGTAGTTAATGGTATTGATAAACCATTATCGTGTTTAATCAGTAGCAATCCCAGCGCCACCTTTTGAAACCAGCATAGTGCGGATTTACCATCATCCTTTCAATGATATTGATGGAACACTTCACCTATTGGCGTATTGTGTCATAATGTATTTATTTTACTGGAATATTTACACAGTCGTGTTTTTCATCAAACATAATCTGAGTACTAAATCTAATTGATGCTTTGCAAACACAATTAGTAGTCATAGAATTCGACTGTAATGAGCATAGAAACTGCTGCAGTAAGTATTGGGAGTAGTTGTCAAAACGATTCGTAATAACGTCAAATATCACAACCGATGAAGCTGACATTGTTCATTAAATGTTTATTTAGGTAGTTGCTGTTACTGAGTGACCTTCATAGGTGGTCTGTACACGTAGGTTACTGATACCTTTGAAGAAGGTGGTATGTCCAAATATTGAAACTATTGTAGTAATTATTCCTCTACACAACCCTGCAACTCTGGCAACAATGTCACGCTTCACATTATGTTCCCATGGGTTAATTAGTGCCACAAAGGTTTTCCTGTTATTTTGTTCCGCTTCCCTGCGATAGATGACAATTACCATCAGCATTCGACTTGCTACATTTTAGATCAAACTTACTTAGAAACATTTCTTGAAGTTTTTTTGCATGTCCCTCTCCCCATGTCAATGATCCTCTTATCAAATAGGATCAACGCTGCCTATTGAACGACATTTTACCCAGGACATGTAAGATCACGTCCTTTCCTAATGTCATGAGTGCCTTTCTAAGAAAATCGTATGATTCTTGTAAATGATGTGAGACAAACGACATGCATTAACACAGTAGATATTTATGGTATTAGACCAATTCTAAGTTAATGTTCGTTCGCCATGAATTTCTGAAGAGCCGCTCCGTGGTGTAGTGGTTAGAGCGTCCGCCCGGAGAGCGGAAGGTCGCGGGTTCGATTCCCGACCGCGTCCTACTAAAAGACGTTAAAATATGGTACTTGTTGGTCCCTGCCTCGCACTCGGCATTAATGGGTACAACAAGGACTGGTCGGCTCGGAGTCAGTATAATGTGTCTGAGTGAGGTATTCATGCTTCACTGCGGCATGGTATCTCATTGGGCTAGCACTATAAAACCAGCTTAAGTCTGGGCTAGTACAAGCAGCCGCACATACCCATACACACGCATGCACGTCGTCATATCAGCAAAATATTCTCAAGCACGACGTAAATCCCAATTTCACCTAAGGAGAACAGACTTCCAACACATATGTGGTATATCAAAGTTCAATAGGTAGACATCTATAAATTGATGCATAGACAGTGGCGTGCAAGGTAGCTTTACTAAGTAGCAGGTAATAATATAGTTTTGCCAATGTACACTCACTTAGATAATGAGTTAGCTTGTAGTTATAGAGTAAATCGCTTCCCCTGCTCATTTTGGTAACCTTTGTGTTGTTATCAGGACTTTTCTTACAACTCGCAAGACAATGGGGATTTCAGCATGTAACAACTAGTCCGTATCATTCACAGTCAAATGGTCTCGCAGAGAAATCCGTCCAGATTGTGAAGAGATTGCTGAGAAAGCGAAGACAGACAAGAAGGATCCTTACCTCTGCTTACTAAAATTCAGAAACACACCTATTGATGATATTGGATCACCTTTACAGTTTCTCCTGAGTCTCACACCCATATCAACATAGCCTGCAAGTACATCTCAGACGTATCCTCCAGAAGAAATCCAACACGTGCTCAGTAAGAAACATCCTCGATAATCTCCAGGGTATACGTTACGAACACTCTCCACTATACCCTGGATGCATCCACGGCTTGGCCCGATGATTTTGTTACCTCCCTTTGCTGGCTTTCTATCCAGCCAGGTGTCTACGCTGGGAAGTTGAGCGTACCAATCACAACTCACTTTCGCTTTTTAAATCATCTAACTAATTAAACTTGGCAACATAATACTATATTGTTGCAGAGGTTCTCTGAAAGAGGTAGAAGGAGTTCTTGCACATGTTTTTTTAAGATTTCAGACGTGCCAATTTGTCTGTATGTTTCCACCCCAAATCTGAGTCGTACTGCAAACAATCTTTCGCGGCTGCAACCGCTATCTTTGTTGACACTGGCAAGCTCGGATGTAGCGGCGGCTTAGCTGATTGGCTACTGTGAGAATGGGGAGCCAGCAAAGGGAGGTAATATAATTATCCGGCCAAGCCGTGGATGCATCCAGGGTGTAGTGGAGAGTGCAATAGCCAAGTTGCACCAAATTCAGAAGATTCCTAGAACTGAACGCACCAATCCTGCTCTCAAAACATTGCACTGACTTCTCGTCTTGAAATATCTCACAGATCCGTATTATCTCAACAATGATAACTATCGATTATACCTTAAGGACTTGATATTCCCGTTTTCACCTGTAAATGTACTTTGACTAGTCAGTTTGCTGTTCCCAGTTATGGAACTCTCGGCCATCTGAACTGAGAAACACCCAATCCAATGGTCTTTTAAAGTCTCCAGATAAAACTCAGCATTCGAGGGAACTTTCTTGGTTTTTAACATTGTCATAGCAACAGTGAGCCCCTGTCGATGAGTACTAAGTATTTGATAAAATCAGTTATTATTAAATCAATTATTATTATCACCATCGCGACGATAGCCATGTTCACAGTCTCATATTCCTCCTGCTTAAACCCTAACACTGACCTTATAGCTATGTTAGAAAAATAATGAATCCAATGGTATTTATAAGGAATAAGTTTTCAAAATATTTTGAACTCACGACATATAAGTACAAAAAAGTATCAGTGATCAAGCATATATAATTGCTGGAAGTATTCCACATACAAGTATGATTGTGCAGATGACACCAATGAGCAGTCTTATATGTCGGAAAATCAATGCCAGACCTTATTGCGTTTTGTAGCCAGAAATCTCTTTAGTAAATTTCGAATCCCGGACAGGACTCTACCAAACAAGTGCAATGCCAAATATACTTTTTTGAGAGTGCAAATTATTCAACGACAAGGTTGCAGCAGTCTGCCGAAAAAGCACTTTATTTTGAGTAAATAGATTCCAACTGATAACATTACAGTAAACAGACGGACTATACAATACCACTTACAAGATCACTTGACAACAAAATGAATTCAACGATTTTACAGAGACATTTCCTTGTGTTTTGACATACCAAAGTCTTGCCTCGGTACCAAAACTCATTACCTTGTCATGAAAAAGGTCATCTAGTAGCATGGGTCATGTACTGTCTTGTTGTTCAGTACACATGTTTTACGCCGCTTTTAGCAATATTCCAGCAACACCACGGCGGAGAACACCAGAAATGGGCTACACACATTGTACCCTTGTGGGGATTTGAACGGCGTGACGAGCCAACGCTTTAACCACTAGGCTACCCCACCGCCCCCCCTGAGGTAGACAAACCAAAAGTTGATAGTGATCAAAGTACACTGATAACAGGATGCGATGAAACACTAACAAAACTGTACAATGTCTAGCCACAATAAAGTTGATGGGTGCGAATAGTAATTAACATGGCGACTATCGCATTGACGTATATCAAGCAAGTGTTGCTATAGTGCTTGTGAACAGGGAAGGATCTCCAAGAGAACAAGAACACAAAGTCATCAATATCCCCCGCAATTGCAAAATACTCTTCATGAATATGTCTACGAGTTATGATTATGTCAAATGTTTTGGTGTGTCGAAAGAGAGTATTGAAAGGTTTTTAAAGTTCTGCTCCAGAAAGCAGAACTACCACCAGTTTCAGTCTAAGTCAAACTTGTTTTCATGGAAATGCAAGATGTTTTATTCAGAAATCCCAAACTATCAAAAGGCACCAGTACACCACCAGACCAATCTATGTGCCAAGTTTGGTGAAGAAATTGTGAACGGTTTTAGAGTTCAGCTACGGAAAAGAGCACAACCACCACTTTCAATCAAACTTGTTGCCATGGAAACGGCAAAAACATTTTATTCAGAATGTCAAAGCTACCAAAGGGCACCAGTACACCACCAGATCTACCCATGTGCCAAGTTTGGTGAAGACATATTGAACGGTTTTAAAGTTCTGTTCCGGAAAAGACAAATGTGCACGGACGGATGGAGTCCATTGTAATACCCCCTGCAAAACGCGTTGCAGGGGATAAGAAGGATATCACAGTGGTTCATTGAAAGTACACATATATTCAGTGGCTGCTAAGAGACCTTTGTAAGTCACTCACTCACAATGCAACTATCAATTCATATTCGGTGGGCCCTCCTAAAATTGCCTACGTTGCTATAGTGCTTGTAAATAGAGAAGGATCTCCAAGAGAAAAAGGATGTCACAATGGTTCACAAATTGTGAAGCAGCGTTGACAAAAGAATACAGCATGAAAGCAAATGGGTGTATTGTAGACGGAATACCTACGACAATCTCCACTTAATATTGTTCATTGAAAGTACACATATACTGAACAGCAAAAGAAACGCAAGTCTGGCTCTTTGTCAAGTTTTTGAATAGAGACAACCCAAATTATGTCTAATCATTTATTCTATAGAAAACACTGTCAATGTAACAGCTAAAAGTTGCTGTTGACATTGAATTGCAATAAGTTCAAATTGATCACAGTCCGTCAAATTGAAATACCCCTGAACGCGAAAATTGACAGTCTCTTTAGTAGCGCGTATAGCCACCATGAGCTTGCACAAAGGCCGTGCAACGTGGCCTCATTGAGTTCCCTAGAGTCTGAAAGAATGACTGAGGCAACTGGTCCCGCTCAAACACCAATCTCTATTCAAACTGTGCAAGTGTGAGTGGCTGTCTACCTGCAGGAATCCTCCATCCAATTTTGTCCAAGAATGTTCAATGGGAGCCATATCCGGGGAAAGAGACGTTAATGTTGTTCTGAGCCAGATAATCCATCGACAGCCTTGCTTTGTGAGGGCTGCAAACGTCGTTGGCGTTGTTGACGTGCCAAAAGTGGCCCCACATATGGCCTTCGGCAGTGGATTCCAGCAGCCCAAAGACGAAGTGAGTGAGTGAGTTAATATTTAACGTCACATCGGCAATATTTCAGCCATATCGTGACGAGAACATTCGATATTAGAATGAAATATCTATATATTATAAAAAACCTGCCGACGAAGGGCAGTAAAACAACTAGAATATCACAGATATCAATATAAAACTAGCGAACAAAGCTAAAATATTCCAATGAAAGAAGACAATACAATGTAAAAATGGGCTATAGATCGCCAACAACTGAAGGTAGATCACCATACTAGGAACCATGGGGACTTACATTACTTTCGCTACCTGCATCGATCCTAGTTGGATTTACACCATCCCTTCAGCAGCTGGCGATTGTAGTACAAGTTTAGCCAAAATTTAAATGAACAAATATACTACGATTAAAAATCGGGTAAGCAAATAGTTAACTTTGAAAGTTTTAGGAATTACGTACCCTCTCAGGAGGACAATAATTTTACACTACTTCAACCCCCTTTGAGGGTACAGCCACTAACAATCTCAGTTACTAATTCAAACTACCAATAATAAAATATATATCTATTTACAAATCACTTAACAAATCTAATTCTTTTAAAAAGGCAATAACTAAATGAGAACTAACATTATTAAAAAGATCCTTCAATGTTTTGACATTAAAATACTTATCCCTTGTGATGGAATATTCAATGCAGTCAAGCAAGACATGCTTGACTGTGATTCTTTCATCACAAGGGATACAGAACGGAGGATCCTCACCTTTTAATAGGTACTCATGAGAATATCTTGTGTGCCCAATACGACATCGTCGTATGATGACCTCTTCAAATCTGGACTGACAACCCAAGTAGGTGTAACCAATATAGGGTTTTATTGCATGTAATTTATTAAAGGTCACATAAACCCTAGGGGGTAAAAATACATAAATCACTAACTCGCATCGTTATAAATGAAACCCCGTCATTAAAACTACTCATTTCGACCTTTAATTGACTTAAATCGACCTTTTTGACAACAGTGCACAATTCTCACCCGCGAACGAAATTTCAACCAATCAGGGCGGCGCGACTCTGTGACGTCATATGAGGAATAGCTTGGAGGGCCTGTGCAGAATTCATCTACATTTTAGGGGTTAAATTATCTTGTTTACAGGCTTGTATAAACCTGAAATCGTGACAAGTATTGTGGAAAATGAAAGCTATATGTTCTCACAATCTACTGTCATTTAATTTTGTCTCATGCTTTGCCTAGTTTCCGAGTTACAACTTGTTTTCATAGACGATTCTGTCAAAATCGATTGGTGTCGTTAGGCCCTATTTGTATAATGACTGATCCAAATTGATCCCATTTCTGTGTTTTTTTACCTCGATATTTAATCATGTCATGTAAAAATCTGTTTGTATTCTCAAAACAGTGTCGGCCCATAAGTTTTCACATGCAATACAGGAATTAATACTCCCTTGTTGTAACCCGTGTTAGGTGGTATAAACCTACACATGTTATTTGTCATCATTCACTTGATGGTCAGTTAATGAATTTATAACAGGTATAATTAGTGGTAACACACTTAAATTACCCGACAAAGGTTCCCATTTGGCATTTCTTGTGTCTGGAGTAAATATTCAACATTATAAACATCGATCAAAGGATTAACCGATAACACGCTGATTGATTAATTACTTTTATCTTACACAGCGGAATTGTCAAAAAGGTAGTGTTTATGTATGTAGATTTACTAATCTATACTGAATACACTCTGTCGTGTCGGTGTCTGCGTAAAAACAACGTCCTTCTTTCAAAGGATTAACCGGCAATACATTGATTGATTGCCCATTATTGGCTAACTAAATTACTGTTTTTAATGAAAGGCGGACATTATGCAATTAGTTGCCAGGTGTGCTATCTTGGGTGACCAATGAGACTATACACCAATACCTGAAAAGTTTTATCACTTTTTCGTATATTAAACTGTTAAAAGACACATCATTTGGAACAGTTTTGTGGATATTGATGGATACATTCCTCGAACAAGGTAATGGCCTGATATTGTTCCTATAACTTTAATCTGTTTTAATTTTAATATTTGCATTTTGTTTTTATTCATTTGTCGTAGCATTCAACAGAATCATTGTTTTCGCCGTGAAGTGTAATGAGACAGACAACATGCACTAGGGTGTGTGTGCGAATTATGATTCACATTGGCAAACTATAAAATGTCTAGATATTACAGTTCTGTTATAAATTCACTATAAGTATCAGCAGATCGTCTGCTTTTTATTTAGTTTCAAAATGCATACAAGTATGATAATAAACTAATTAGGATTATAAGACCAAATATAAAGACGCACATTGACTAGTATCTACATACTGGTGAGTGGACATTAACCATGGGAATGTAGCAAGAAATTTATCGCGCAGTATTGTGACTTCGACCCCCCACCTCGCTTCCGTGGAAGAAATCGTTATGTTATAAGTTGTGTCATGCAAAATCCGTTTGGTTATGATTCCAATACATATTTAACTACGAGTAGAAAGTAGTCTTGATTTTCTTACTTGATGAAAACAAACTATAATCTCCTTAATTCAAACAGATTTTTTTATTGTTAAAAATGGCGGCGCCCTGTCGGGAACATCCGCCAGTCTGAGGATAAATGGTATTTAGGTTTGTTTCCACCGAGTTACAAAATCAAAACTACTTTCTACTGGTAGTAAAATATGTATTTTATTGATGGCCAATAGGATTTTGCATGACAAAGCGTATAACATAACAATTTCTCTCGTGGCAGCGAGGTGGGTGTCAATATAATACTACTTACAATATTATTGTTACTTCGACCACAACCTCACTTCCGAGGAAGAAATCGTTATGTTACAAGTTGTGTCATAGAAAATCTTTATGGTCATCAATCATATGCATATTTTACTACAACTAGTAAGTAGTTTTGATTCTTTAACTTCCGTGAAGCGATCTGAACACAAGTAAGATATCGTTTCAGGCTTCCACAACGCTCGCTTCGCACTCACAAACATAACCCATTTAGCACGAACTGCGGGGTCCTGTGGAAATCTGTGCATGGTGACACCATCGCCCGACCCCTAGGAGCAATTGACGACAAAGCAACGATTCGGCATGTCGTCGTTGATGTCGAGAAATCATCAAAATGATGAGCGTGCTACACATTTTCTATACAACTAACTGAAAATCGTTCCTCATATGACGTCACTGCAGTGCTCTGGCGACAGAGTTACGTAACCTGTCTGTGGTTTCGTTGGCGGGCGAGAGGGAAGCAGGCGACTTTTGGGCCACTTTTAATCGCTCGGTATTAAATAACCACAAGTTTTTAAAGAATAAATTTGGTGTTCCGCATAAGACTAACCACCAATCTTTCATATGTAATGGTTAAAAGAGTAACAAAAAACAAAGTTTAGTGGTTCTTTAATACCTACTTGGGTGTCCCACTTCTTCTGCATTAGATCGCGGATGTAAGTTCTAATGCTGGCTTTATAATCAGAGTATGGGATAAGAAGTGATGTCACAGATTTGTTGAGGGCTGCCTTAGCAGCAATATCAGCCATCGTGTTCCCAGAAATGCCAACGTGGCTGGGTAACCAACAAAAGACGATGTCGCATTGGCCAGTAGCAAGATCATTATATAATTCAATTATTTCAATTAAAAGTGGATGTTTGCAAGATAGATTTTTAATCGCCTGAGGGCAAGATAGAGAGTCAGAAAAGATGATATATTGTTTATATTTACGGTGTTTATTAATATATTTAAGAGCTGTTAAGATGGCGTTTGCTTCTGCTGTGAAAATTGAACTGTCATTGGGTAGTCTGGAAGATATTGTTTTGGACCCAATGACAGTGGCACAAGCAACCGCGCCACCATCCTTGGATCCATCTGTATATAAGGATTTATAGGTATTATATTTATTTCTTAATTGACTAAATTCTTGTTTATATTGTAAATCATTAGTTTCGGATTTTTTAAATGTGGTTAATGTTAAGTCAACTTCTGGCCTCACCCATTGCCAAGGAGGAGAAGAAAGAAGACGAGAAGGAGATATATTCTCCAGCTCAATGCCAGCAGCAGAAAGGAATGGTTTAATTCTGTGCCCAAGAGGTGGAACAAGAGAAGGCTTTTTGTTATACAAATCCTCATAAAGAGGATTAAAGACACAGTGAAATGCAGGATTAGACTCGTTTGAATATAATTTTGTAATATATTGTAAAGATAATTTTATACGGCGCTGGTTAAGAGAAGGTTCATCTGCCTCGACGTAAAGACTGTCAACAGGAGAGGTTCTAAAAGACCCAAGACAAAGCCTCAGGCCTTGGTGATGGACTGAATCCAGTAGTTTTAGGTTGCTTTTGCAGGCTCCACCATATACGATGGAGCCATAATCAAGCTTCGAGCGGACCAGTGATCTGTAAAGGTGTAGGAGCGTAGATTGATCCCCTCCCCACTTAGAGTTGGAAACAACTTTCAACAAGTCAAGTGCCTTCAGGTATTTAGTTTTAAGTGCTTTAATATGTGGTAGAAACGTTAAGTGTGAGTCAAAAATAATACCCAAGAACTTGGCCTCCTTCACAACTTTGATAGGAGTGCCATTTAGAGAAAGTGCCGGGTCTTTATGAGGCTTATATTTTCTACAAAAGTGTAGACAATTAGTTTTTGACTTGGAAAATTTAAAACCGTTTTCAAGACACCATTTATGTATTTTATTTAAACACAACTGCAATTGCCGTTCAATAGTATGCATATTCTTACCACGAAAAGAAATATTAAAATCATCCACAAAAAGTGAGCCATCAATTGAATCGTTTAAAACCTTGGATAAACTGTTGATCTTGATGCTAAAAAGTGTGACAGACAAAATACTGCCTTGTGGGACACCCTGATCCTGATTATAATGGTCAGACAGGGTAGAACCCACGCGGACTTGAAATTGCCTGTCAGCTAAAAACTTGGATATAAATTGAGGCAAACGGCCTCTCAATCCAAAATCGTGTAAATCTCTTAAAATACCATGTTTCCATGTAGTGTCATATGCTTTTTCTAAATCAAAAAAAATCGACACTGCATGTTGTTTATTAATTATGGCATTTTTTACAAAAGATTCTAAACGCACTAAATGATCGATGGTACTACGGTTTTTTACGGAAACCACATTGTATATTAGTTATAAGGGTATTGGTTTCCAAATACCAAACAAGTCGATTGTTGATCATGCGTTCCATGGTTTTGCAAACGCAGCTAGTGAGTGAGATTGGTCTATAATTAGAGGGATCTGTATGATCCCGTCCAGGTTTAGGTATGGGAACAATAATAGCATCACGCCACGAGGAAGGAAAATTTCCAGATGTCCAAATGTCATCAAAAATGTGTAAGAGCGTCTCTAAACATGGTTCAGGTAAGTGCTTCAGGAGTTGATAATGTATGTTATCAGCCCCTGAAGCAGTATCATGAGCCTGATCAAGAGCAGTATGTAGCTCATGTATCGAAAAGGTTTCATTGTAGTCTTCCCCATTATCTGAATTGAAATTAAGAGATTTCTTTTCTTGCTGTATTTGATATTTTTGGAATTCAGGTACATAATTAGATGAGGAAGAATGCTTAGCCAACGTCTCACCAAGTTTATTAGCAATATCAGATTTATTAGTAAGTAATTCGTTCCCATCTTTGAGATGGTGAATACTAGACTTAGAGCCCTTACCCTTGATCTTCTGGATCATATTCCACACCTTGGAAATAGGTGTGCGAGAATTAATTTTTGATATATAATTTCGCCAAGATAGGCGTTTACTTTGCTTGAAAGTACGTCGTGCTTTGGCGTTTAAAATTTTATATTTGTCCAAATTGTGGACCATAGGATGGCGACGGAAATAGTGCTCGGCTTTCTTCCGTGCCTTCCTAGCCTGTTTGCAGTCATTGGTGAACCATGGTTTTCGTACATGAGGAATTGCAGAGGACTTTGGGATACACTCGTCAGCTATATTATTTAGTTCATCTGAAAAACATTTTATGGCATCAGGAATATCATTAAAAGTTCAGGTTTCAGTTTGTCAGCACAGAGAGTTGCATATAAAGGCCAGTTAGCCTTTTAAAATTCCATCTTGATGATGGAGTAACATCAGATGGATTCACGGGTGTTAGTAGTGTTGGGAAATGGTCACTTCCACAGAGGTCGCCATGGACTGACCATTCGAAGTCACTCAGTAAGTTGGAATCAGTAATAGACAAATCAAGAGCTGAATAAGTTCCTGTGCCCGGATGTAAATAAGTGCATGTACCATCATTATAAATGCATAAGTCATTATTTGAAATGAAATCCTCCAGTATTTTACCTTTGGTGTTTGTATTAGTACCACCCCATAGTGGATTGTGGCCATTTAAATCGCCCATGATTAAACAAGGTTTAGGGAGTTGATCATAGAGAGCTTGGAGATCTGTAAGTTGAACGGCTGATGAAGGTGGGATGTACAAAGAGCACAAAGTAAAAGCGACCTGTAATGTAAGCCGAACGGCAATGACTTGGAGATTGGTGTTAAGTCGAACTGGGCTATGGATAACATTGTTCCTCACCAGGATAGATGATCCACCAGTGGCTCTATCGCCCGGAGGAGAAAAATAATGATATGCATTAAACTGACGTAGTTCAAAATTATCTGCCTGTTTCAGATAAGTCTCTTGCAGGCAAAATGCTGACGGTTTAAGATCTTGGACTAATAAATGTAAATCGTTCAAATTAGTCCTAATTCCTCTACAATTCCACTGTATAATAGGCGAAGATATCATTCCTTCGGAGGGTGAACGGGAGATCTACCCCTCACCTTCCGTGAGGGCGACAAGCTATGTGTCCTACCATGGCTATGGTCGGACACATCCATGTCTTCAAGAGACCCAAACTTGTTAAACATCTGGATCTGATTGTTTGTCCCTTTTGGGGTTCTATTACTCTGATTCTTTTTAAACGTTTCACTGCTCGTTTTGGGTTTGTTCTTTGCTGGTTGTTTCACATTTTTTTCTGATTGAGATAATTGAGATGATGGTTTCTGTGATTTAGATGGATCCTTCTCACACGATACTTTGGGTTGAACGACTGTATTTGAGTGAGATGTGGTTTGTGCACTGGCGGTCTTTTGAAGTGGCTTTGCCTGGATTTCGACAGATAGCAATGTAGGTGCAGAAGTCTTTGCCCACGTGTAATCGGTCTGACATCCTACTGAATTGCATGAAACAGTGTGAAGTTTGGAAACCGGAAGAGAAGCTGAAACAGCAGCTGAGTATGACGGGCCTGATTGTTCTTGTGCAAGAACAATCTGTTTTGCTTCAGCGAAGGTAATGTTGCGTTCATGCTTCATCTGTGATATCTTGGATTGAAGCTTCCAGGTAGGGCATTCCTTAGAGGAGGAGGGATGACAACCAGAACAATTGACACATACGGGAGGTTTGTCACAAACGTTAGAATTGTCGCAGGATCCTGCACACCGATGACAAGCTGCTTGATTATGGCACGATTTAGAACCGTGGCCATATTTTTGACATCTGTAGCATCTCAAGGGATTAGGGATAAATGTATCAACCCTCAAGTTGCAGTACCCAGCTTTTAGTGATTTTGGATGTTTGGGGAGGCAAAAAGTAAACAGATATGTATTGGTGTTTGTGATTTGATCATTCTTTTTGAAAGTGAAACGTTTTACACTTGTCACACCTTGAGAACCCAATTCTGTAACAATGTCAGTTTCAGTCATATCAGAAAGGCAAAGTCCAATGTCACGGACGATGCCTTTAGAACTATTTAATGATCGGTGAGGAGAAACCTCAACGGGAATATTGGCTAGAGATTTGGCTGAGAGCAGGATTTGTGATTGGATCTGTTTCCTACACTCAATGAGCAGAGAACCAGATCGCAGTTTCTTGATGTCTTTTACCTCACCGGCCAAACCTTCAATACCCTTAGCTACAGCAAAGGGGTTTAGCCTTAGAGGACCACCATCAGGTGTTGTCATGACAACAAAACGTGGCCAATTTTCACTGTTGATGAGAGCTACGGGAGTCTCATCTTCCGACGAGAACGAATCATCAGACTCGTGGGAACGTTTTTTGAGTGGGGGTGCCATGATAGAAATATATATGATTCACCCTCCTAGCTCCCCACCCACCATGGAGTGTCAACAAGGACGATGCCTCATGTCTGTGGATCTCCAGCAGACGGCACCAAGGATACTAGGAGGGTATACTCAAGCAGTAAATATCTAGAAAAGATAAATCCCACCAGATTGGCCCATGAGCCACCGCCTTCTGGGCATTAAGACTCTAGGCAAAGTTCATGATAAACATAATACAAAGTCGATTAGTGTAAATAAACGAAGGGTGCCAAGACCAAAATTTCAAAAAGTCCAAATTAGTTTTTGTGCAATTACATATAATTAATGCACAGGGCTTGGCGTGACCAGCCGATTGATAGAACCGGGCCAGTTCTACCACCCGTCTAGGTGAAGTAAGGGGCGAAGTGGTGTGTTGGGCAAAGGAACGCTAATCCTGGAACCAATGCCCTCAACCACTAGCCTCCCGTCCTCCACCGACACAGGGGCGCAACCCACGGCAAACGGGTTGGTGGACCAAAATACCCCCCCCGGGTCCACAACGGGGGGTTGAAAGGCGCTTAGCGTTACCCAGCACCCACCACGAGGAGGTGGCCTTTCATGGGTGCCCCCAAAGACGAAGCTTAATCGTATTGCTTGGCACTGCTCCCCTTGACCCAAGAACAAAGGCTGCTGTTACTGTTGCTGCTTGAGTTCGGTTCCTTAGATGAGTGACCCGGATGAACCGATCTTGCGCAGGAGTTGTCACTCGTTGCCGTCCGGTACGGGGATGACCAGCAGCAACCCGCTTTGCTGATGCCGTTGAGCAAGTCGTGTAATGGAGGTATGTTCCCGGTATTTTGACAGCATCGCACGAACGCATCCATCAATAGTGGGATGGACACATGGAAGGACTTTCAAGGAAGTGAGACTTTAAGAAGAATTTCAAGGAATGTGCTCTTCATCGAACTGTAACGTGAGTTTGTTCCATTTTGCCATTTGGACCTTGTTGTTGAACTTTTTCGTCTTCTGTGTGAATGACATTGAACATTTAAGCAAGAATACTCTTCATTTCATCATGGCTGAAGGTGGTACAAGCCAAGAACATTCTGGCGATATCAAGCATTTCAAAATTCCTCTGTTTGATCCCAAAAGGTCAACTTTTGCGAACTTTATTGAAAATGTGTATGAAGTGAAAGCTTGGGGCCTAAACTGGAACTCTGATAAAAAGTTACGTGGCCTAGCTTTAGTACTTCCTGCAGGGTTTTGCTCACGAGTATTCAACGATAGTTCTGATGAAAACAAAACTGATTATGCACGTCTGAAAGCCGCTTTGATTAAGGAACTAGACAGAACCCAAGAGCGTACTCAAACTGCTGCTAGGGATTTCAAAGACATGTGTCAAAAACTCCATGAATCCATTGGTGATTTCGCCCACCGTCTTCAGGTCAAGGTTGATGAAGCACACCCCTCATTCGCAAAAGCAAACAAAAATTATCTCTGTGCTCAATGATTTTTTGATGGCTTGTCAAGTAAGAAATTGAGAGAACAACTGAACATTGCCATTTGTCAACAATCTAAATCTCCAAAATGTGATGCTCTTGTAGACATGGCTAGACGTCTTGTGGGTTCTCTCTGTGAGGACAGTGATAAGTCTGTGTTTCTTATCAAGTGCAATTATTGCAAGAAGCCAGGTCACAAGGAGCGACAGTGTTACAAGAAGAAACGGGATTTAGGTTCATCAAATAGTCGTAGCAAGTTTTGTTCCTTAAAGTCGGCAGCTGAATGTCGTGATACAGAGTCGAGTGATATGTCAAAGTACAGAAACATTCGGTGTTACAACTGTCGAAAATATGGACACATTGCGACAAAATGTCCAGATAAATCCCATGTACATTGTGTTGCTTCAGACACCAACAGTAACTTTCCCTTCCTGCACCATTAGCCTCTCAGTGTATGATGCATGTAGTACTAGGTGGCTTAACTCGTGATCAGGTTTTGGTGTATTTGGACGATGTTTTTGTCCATTCCCGTACAGCTGCTGAACATTTGGACAGTTTGAGACAGGTATTTGAAAAAATTGCATCCAGTGGTGTTACTTTGAGGCCAGCCAAATCATTTTTCTTCATGGAGAGTGTCTAATATCTAGGTTATGAGATTTCTGCTTCAGGTGTGAGTCAGGGAAAGAAAGGTTTGGAAGCAATCAGGCAGTTCCCGGTTCCGACTTAATGGGAAGAGGTTCGTTCGTTGGTAGGCCTTGCAACGTACTTTCGGAGGTTCATTCCAAATTTTTCAGATCTTATTATGCCTCTCAGTCGTGTTGTTGAAAAGCGTGTCTACTGTTCGCAGTCGCCACATCAGGAATCTTTTGATAGGCTCAAGATGATCTTGACGTCTTACCCTGTTTTGAAACATCCTGATTTTAGTGCAGAGGCGTCGCAATTCATAACACAAACAGATGCTAGTAAGACAGGTTTAGCGGGAGTGTTTTTCAAGATGACCATCCCATCAGTTATGCTTCAAAGAAACGTTCCAAAACTGAACGACATTATTCCAGTATCCACCGAGAAGCACTGGCGATAATTTGGGCTGTTAGGAAATTTCGACCCTGTGTGTTCGGGAAGACGTTTCGTTTGAGAACAGATCATAAACCTCTGACATACATTTTGACATCAAAATCAGAGAAATTCGCCAGATGGAGATTAGAACTTTCTGAGTACTCATTTGACATTGATCATATTCCAGGGAATGTAACATTCCAAGTGATACTTTGAGTCGTAAGCCTGTTGAAGACGCCAATGAATTACCAGTGTTAGCTGTGACTAGAGGTCAAGAAAAACGACGTGATATTATTCTCAAAGCACATGAACTGGGTCACTTCGATGTAAAAAGAACATGGCAATCAGTTACACAACGTGAGGTAGCTGAAATAGTGGAGAAATGTACTGTGTGTATAGAGAGTCCGCATGCTATAGCAAGGTCTCCGTTAGGTGTTACTGTTACTGCTTCGCGTCCTTGTGGTTATTTGTATGTGTTTACATGTTTAGACGATTTGAGTAGGATGTTTTTCGCCTTGCCAGTTCGAACGGCGACGACATTTAGTGCAACAACAGTGCTTTAACGTCTGTTTTCCATATTTGGTCCACCCAGCGTTTTACATATGGATAATGGTACTGTTTTTACATCAAAAGCGTTTTGTGCGTTTACTTCCAAGTGGGGAATTAGATGCAGTTATACTCCAGTTGCTAGACCTCAGGCTAATCCAGTTGAAAGAGCTCACAGAACAGTAAAAACTTCTTTAGTAAAAACAGCAGAGTGTGACAAAACGTGGGACAGAGTTTTCCCAGAAATTGTGTTAGCACATAATTCGTTGTTAAATCGTACCACGGGTTTCGCTCCCTATTTTGTTATGTTTGGTCGTAACAGTTTGATTCATCAATTAGTGTCAGACGATGTTTCCTCTGTGGGGGAGGAGATGGATAGTTGTGTAGAGGTGTGGGATATGTGTGTCGAATCCGATACGTCAGCTAAATAACATCGTCAAGAGCAGACATCACAAAGAATGTCAAGAATGTTTAATGTTGGTGATCGTGTCGCAGTCAAAATATTAGGAGGACACAAGTTCAAGAAACAACATTTCAAGTCCGAATGTGTGGTATCCAAGTGTTATGGTGAGTTCCTACAAGTCAAGTCATCTGATGTTCATCGAGAGAAACAGTCGTCGTTAGTGTTATTTTTCGTAAAGTATTTTTATTCACTTTACTTGGTTACATTTGAACAGGTTATGTAGGTAGAGTAGAATGGTACAGGTTGCATAATAAAAAGCAGACAGTGTATAACATATGGTACTGGGAATATATACTGAGTCAAAAACGAAACTTCACATTCTTTCTTCAGGGCACTATAAAAGAACAAGAGATGGTAAGATGGTTAAATTGTTATTATTTCATTTCTGATATCTGTGTGATGTACTCGATACACTGACAGTCTCATAATCAGTTCCATTAGGCTACACCGCCGTTCCAAAATATGTGTATACAGAATGTCAAGTCACAAGAATAAAAATGCGAAATGTCTCAGTTCAATATCGTGTATGGCCGCCCCGCGCATTCACCACTGCCAAACACCGTCTCCTCATCGACTGCCTGATGCTTGTGAACACGTGGTTGGGGATTCTGCGCCATTGCTCTTGCAAGGCAGCGCCAAGTTCCTGCAAATTCTGAGGTTGGTTCCCAAGACCACGAAGCCTTCTCCCAAGTGCATCCCAAACGTGCTCTATTGGATAAAGGTCAGGGGACCTCGATTGCCAGTCCACGACGTTGATTCCAGCGTTTTGAAGGAAATTTCGTGTCAACATCGCGGTATGCGGCCGAGCATTATCATGCTGGAACTGTAGACCTGGGCCATGAGCCGCCATGAAAGGAACGAGTTCAGGGGTGAGCACCTGGCCGCGGTAAGCAGCAGCTGTGAGGTTTCCACGGATGACCAGAAGTCGTCAACGGTTGTTCCCACAGAATGCACCCCACACCATGCAACTTCCGCCCCCGAATCTGTCGACTTCCTGTACACAACATTGGGCATACCGTTCACGACGTCATCTCCAGACTCTATGCCTGCCATCCGCGAATCTGAGGGTAAACCTGGATTCATCGCTAAAGACGACTCGATTCCAGTCTCTCTGGGTCCATCGGGGGTGACGTTGACGTTGATGAAACGGCGTCAATATTGGCCCACGATATGGACGTCGAGAATGGAGATTGGCAACCTGCAGCCAATTTCGAATGGTCTGTGAGGACAGTCGACCTCTAAGCATCTCAGCCGTTGTTCGTGTAGCGGGCAGAAATCTGTCCTGTAGGTGACGTAGGACGATTTGACGGTCTTCTGCTCGTGACGTCACACGTGGACGACCCGACCTTGGGCGATCAGAAGTGTTGCCAGTTTGTTGTAGACGACCTCGCAAGTCATACACAGTACGACGGCTGCATCCCATTGCTCTTGCGACGTCAATAACTGATCTTCCCGCTTGCAACATGCCAACGGCACGTTCACGTTGCACATTTGACAATCATGGCATTTCAAGTACCGTTAGAACTGTGGTTTAAAAGTGGTTTCTTTTCAATTCTTGAGGCCAATGCAAACGCGTGCATATGAAGAAAACTTCGACGAGAAGATCACGTGATTGACTGCACGTGCAAAACCTGATTTGGCACTCACGTCATTTGCACGACGAATGGATGGGCTTGAGTTGGTTTTGCTAACGTTTTTCTAGAATCGAAAGATAGGGATCCCATTTTGGATACATAGATGTATCATCAGAGAAAAATTATTCATTATTTTTCAAATTACATTTTGTTAAGTTTCTTTTTTTGACTCAGTATAGATTAACAATTGAGATGCTAGCTAATATTACAGACAATGAAAAGACTAAAAATTAAATTACAGGACTGCATCTAGGAAATTCCATTTTCTGTAAAAAATGTTTCATATTATCGTTTTTCGTCTCGATAAATTTCTCTATCTCGTAGACATCTTTTAATAATGTTCTGTAGATGGTGAAGCTAGGTTTGTGTCCTTTTATATTCATTACGAAAATTTGGCGCTTTGCCAATAGTATCATGTGGTTGAGTAAGTGGTTATTACTGCAACAAAATAGAATATCATGGTTTGACATTTCATACGTTTCACCAAGGACTTGAGTTATAAAATCGTTAAATTCTGACCAGAACATTTTGATGGTTGGACAATCAAGGTTTACATGGTAAATATCCTCACTTATTGAACCACATAATGTACATAGGTCATTATCTGTCAATTTCATTTTTAGTAATTCTCGTTTAATGTAAATGACTCTGTGCAAAAACTTATATTGAAAATCTAAGATTTTCGTGTCTTTAGTGCATTGTCTATATTGGGAAAATATGGTTTTCCAATTTAACAACTCATTTAGTTCCCCGTTCCATTTGAGACACACATTCGGAATGTTATAATCAGATATAAAATTATCATAGAATATCCTTGAACCTTTACTAGGTTTAATCAAGTCGTTCCAAGGAGAGCACATATATAACGACGGTATATTAAATTGTTATTCGTTCGTATAACGTCTTTCCACTGTTTGGGCATACTAAGGAGAACACGGTTAAAGTCAAGTACAATACCTTTAATACCAAATTTTGCCTTAAGTTCTGCGAATGTTAGAAATGCGCGGTCGTTACAAATATCTTTAATATAAACTATTCCACATTTAATCCAGTTATGAATGATCAAACTTGGCTGGTTACACTGGTGATTTAACCATAGTGGCTGCATGAGTATTTCATTAATGTCGTTATTGTTACATACCGATCTTTTAACATATCTATGCCAGGCATTAAGAGAATCTTTCCAAAATGGATTTTTAATATTATAGTGTTTTGTGATGTTGGCTCCTAAAAAAAGAAGGTTTTGTAGAGGGAAACCGGCGAGAGCATAGTTCTTAGGTTTTGAAATAAATCTCTTAAAGAGTCGATAAAGGTTTTCACGTCGACCATTCTTAGACCACCTTTTTCGTACCTTCGTCCTAAATTAATTCGTTTTATTTTATCAATTTTATTATTCCATATGAATTTAAAGAATAATCTGTTCAAATCAGTAATAAATGTTTTGGGGGTATTAGGGAGAGAAGAGAAGATGTGGACAATCGTGGATAAAGCTAAACTTTTAAGGACGGTTATTTTCCCTATCAACGTTAAATTGCGTCTTTTCCAATTCAGTAGAATTCTTTTTATATTTTCGAGTCTCTTCTTTGTATTAATTACCCATAGGTATTCTAAATGAGCATTTAATTTGATTCCCAATACTTCGAAATTCTCATTATGCCAATCCGTCTTATAGTCCTGGGATAGGACTATTTTACTACCTGCCATTGAGCCTAGCCATACTACTTTTGTTTTATCAATATTTATTTTTAAACCTGACATCTTGTAAAAAGAAAGCAAAGTTTTCATAGCTTCATTAAGAGAGGTTTCGGAACCGTCCAAAAATAATTCAGTGTCATCTGCATTTTGACCAATAACATGTTCGATGTCGTTTAAAACAATTCCTTTTATTCTGTGGTTGTCTCTGATCATTATTCCTAGTATTTCTGCTACCAATAAGAATAAATATGGAGATATCGGATCACCCTGTCCACACCCCCTTTCATTATCGAAAAACGTGGACAAGTGACCATTCTTTATCATACACGAGGATGCATTAGAAATCAATATGTTAATCCATCTTTGAATGTTACTTCCAAAACCAAACTTGTCTAGGACCATCTTAATGAATAATTTGGATACGGTGTCGAAAGCTTTTTCAAAGTCAATTAAGATTAGTAAACCTTTTATGTTTTGCCTTTTAGTTTCAAACATAATGTCATAAAGAAGTCTAATGTTTTCCGTGATGCATCTTCCTGGAATGAATCCTGTTTGATTTTCGTTGATAAGAATATTCAAAGTTTTTTTAATCCTGTTTGTTATACAAGTACTTATAACTTTGTACAATGCGTTTAGGAGAGAGATAGGTCGCCAATTCTTTATGTATCTTCTATCCTTACCTGGCTTAGGGATACATGTAATTACTCCTCTATTCATTGTTGTAGTCATATAATTCTGGTTGAAAGTTACTTTTATATATCGGTGAAAACAAGTTTTCAGATTTTTCCAGAAAAAATTGAAGAATTCGATAGGGAAGCCATCTAAACCTTGACTTTTGTTATTATTCATTGATTTAACAGCATGCGAAAGTTCTTCAACACTAATATCGCGCTCTAGTTCATTTGACTGTTCTTTATTTAAAGAAGGAGTAGCAATATGTTCGAATACAGCTTTAATGTCTTCATCTATGTCGCAATTTGATTTATACAGGTTTTCATAGAATCGCTTTTGTTCCACTGTGGTTTCTCGTCCATCTGCTATTTCTTCACCATTATCACGAATAAGGGAGTAAATAAGTTTGTTTGTATAGTTTCTATTTTCTAAATGGCAAAAATAATTTGTAGGTTTATCCCCTTCTTCATACCACTGGATTCTATTTCTAACTTGGATACCTTTTATTTCTTTTTCTTTTATTTTTTCCAATTCATTTTTAGTTTAAGATAAATCAGCAAGAAGTGTTTCATTATCGTCTTGGAAGTTACTTCTTATTTCATCTTCTATATGACATATATTCTCCTCTAGTTCTTTATATTTTGCAGTTCTGCTTTTTTTAAGATATGAAGAGTATGAGATGGATTTTCCTCTAAGTTTCATTAAAAATGTCACTGAGTGTCACTGATAGTCAAACGTAAGTGTTTATCATTAATCTCGTTTAATTCTTTATCTGAATGTGTAAGGTCTGCGTATTCTCGTTTTGTTTCATTAAGTAAGTCATTTATTCCTCTCGTCTCAGTAATAATGTGTTAAACTTCCAATAGCCGCTTCCCTTTTCCTTAGTTTTTTGTGTTGATAAAGATAATGTTACAGCAGAATGGTCACTTTTATAACCAGGTAAGATGGATATATTACTATTTATGTTAAAGAGGTCTTCAGTAACCAAGAAGAAATCTAATCTGGCTTGTTGGCGAGGATTCTTTTTCCACCATGTATACTTTTTCGTTTTAGGGTTTAACTCTCTCCATGCGTCTATTAAGTATAAATTGCCTATTTCGTCCAAGACAGTCTTACGAGCCTGTGGGTTATTAATGTGTTTATAGTTTTCAAGGTCTACGGAGGGGTCTAAGACAAGATTCCAATGTCCACACTCTGCAATTGAATCGTTACCCATATTTACAATCTTATCAAATAAAGATATATAAAAGGAAGGACTATCAGAGTTTGGTCCATATACATTTGTAAGGGTTATTCTTATGTCATCAACAGTTATATCTACAATTATGTAATTTCCATGTTCGTCTTTAAAAACATTGTGTATTTCATATTCAAAATTATTATTTAGTAGAATGGCAACACCTCTTGAGTTTGACTTATATGGAGCAATGACACATTATACACCCCATTCATTTCTCATTGTGTTCTCATACTCTGCAGAAATATGTATGGCCTATAAACATATGATTGAAAATTTCTTTTTCTGTATATATTCATGACTTCTTTACGTTTACCTCTTTCAGCTAGGCCTATACAATTACCTGAAACTATGCTAATGTTGTTATTTGTATCCATAGTTAAAGAATCTTAGAGTAATCGTAACTTGCCTGGTCGGAAATGGTGATTCTGTATCCAAGTGAAAGTGTGGTTTTGTTTTAGTTTTTATAACATAAGGTAATCGAGTCTGGAAGACAAAATAAGAACAAAGAAAATTCCCTGGTTGTCACGAGCAATTTCTCTGAAGGAACAGAAGGCTCTGCCTGCCCCATGGTTAAGACAAGAACTAAGAAGTGAGTAGGTGAGTGATTGAGTGAGTTTTAGCTCGACGTCGCAACACGAGCGGGGAGACACCAGAAAGAGGCCCCACATGCCGTACCCAAGCGGGGTGCCGAACTCAGGCCCTCGGTGCGAGGAACGATCAAACGCCAAGACCACTAGGCTATCGCCCGCCCCCAGGAACTAAGGAGATCAAATCGTGAAACAAACCTAATTCAAATTAATTTTTGGGGAAATAAAAGTTCAAGTACATAGTATAATTTCTATTGTATAAAATTCGAAGTATAGAAATTGCATGACATGGCTCGAGAGTGTTGTAACAATAACATGTTTTCCCTTTTTTTGTCCTAGTATATATCGGTGCTAGAATGGGTAAGTATTTACAATCAAAGTAAGTTTTCAAAGTTACTTACAGTTTGCGAATCCTTAACGTATCGCTAAAACATACTCCGATACCTGAGGTTCCAAAACAAACACCAACACGTGCTTCAATGTCGCAAACAAAGGAAATGTTTCAAGTGCTCACGTTAGCCCCGCTAACGTTAATCGTCGTAAGTGTTGATCAAGTCGTGCCAGACCTTTCTTGAGAGGGGAGGGATGTGAGGTTGTTCCCGGTATTTCGACAGCATCGCCCCTGAGAGGGTACGTAATTCCCAAAACATTCAAAGTAAAATTTCAACTTTCCGTTTTTTAATCGTAGAATATGTGTAATTTTAATGTATGGTTACATGTATCTGAATTGCTGACAGCTACAGGGATGGTGTAAATCCAGCTAGGGTCTATGCAGGAAGCAAATGTGCTGTAAGTCCCCATGGTCCCTAGTATGGTGATCTACCTTCAGTTGTTAGCGATCTATAGCCCATTTTTATATTGTGTTGTCCCCTATAGTTTAAATGTTTTAGATTCATTTACTAGTTTTACATATATATCTGTGATATTCTAGTTGTTTTATTGTCGTTTTGTCGGCAGGTTCTTTTTAATACATATAGTTCATTTCAATATCAAATGTTCTCGTCACGTTATGGCTGAAATATTGCCGATGTGACTTAAATATTAACTCACTCACTCACTACTGTCCTTCGTAGACAGGATTTTATCATATACATATATTCCATTTCAATGTCAAATATGTTCTCGTCACGATGTGGCTGAGATATTGCCGATGCGAAGTGAAATATTAACTCACTCACTCGTCAAGCAAAATGTTTAGCAGAAAGCCAAATCGTTTTGGTTGTAATGGTTTTTACACTCCAAATAAGTTGATATGAATTATGTTTGGGAACAGCCCGAAACAGTCAGGTTATGGACATCCGATTACGTGAACATCCTCAGGAATAGGGGCGGTGGGGTAGCCTAGTAGTTAGAGCGTTGGCTCGTCACGCTGAAGACCCGGGTTCGATTCCTAAAATGGGCACAATGTGTTAAGCCCATTTCTGCTGTCCCCCGCTGTGATATCGCTGGAATAGTGCTAAAAGCGGCATAAAACTAAACTCAGTCAGTCAGTCAGTCAGTCCTCAGGAATACACAGAAACATCTACCAATGGTTCACAGTAAATAGTAAGGCATCAAATCTTTGAATACAAAAGAAAAAAAAAATTAATGTTTGATGTTATGATAGTACACGCTTGGTAAAGTTTATTCAAAAATTGTTTTCAAACTGTAAATGTTTGGATTTTTCAAACTGTCAGGAAAATGTTAGTTGTACGTGTGTGTGCGCGTGCACGTGCACGTGCGTGTAGCATTCTTTTAATTATAAACATCAATGTTAAGTATATCCTTAATAGAAAGTAGGGTATCATAATATCTGAAATCCATGACCAGTCGTCAAAACACAGACGATATGAGAAACGAAATTATTAGAAATAGAATTGTTTCGCAACCCAAAACTAACATTTCAGTGAAAGATCATCAACTCTATCTAAGCTATTAGTATTGCTGACCTATGTAAATGATGTACTTCCGGGAGACGTCACAAAAAAGCCGGCAATGACGTGAATCACTGTTTACATTACAAAGGATTCGGCACATCTTACTGTAGACACGAAATGTTTCTGATTACCCCCATGTTTGACGAATCAGGTCACATCACTGAATGCATCGATTACTAGAAACATAGACTGAATGCATCGATTACTAGAAAATAATTAGACTCAAACATGATTTCCTGGTTCTACAACCATTCAAACACCTATACATTTTACCATGATGTAGAAACAGAGATATTGGGGAAATCACCAATAGTCACGAGAAATATTTTCAAATGAGTCCAGATTAAATCTGGATTTAGGTTGACATGTCTAGATGCGTTGTTAATCGTCACACAAACGTTAACACGAGACAACAGGACAGATATGGTGATACTGGGCTAAATCACAATGAAAGGCAGAATCACCCGTTCGTTTTTATCACATTTTGTCTTTCAGGCCGATAATGCCACCGTTTAAGTATCGTCACTGACTATCTTCACCAAGATAACATCATGACCCATTTCACGTCTGAAATATGATCGCAGTATGTATAGTTTTCTGATGGTTTTCTTGATGGTATTCACTTAAATCATATATCGCCAACTTTGTTCTTTTACACTCTGTTCTTCCATTTTCATTTCTATGCATAATGACCAGGAGGCACATCTCTGTGTTTCTTAATGAACTGTAACTTGCAAACATCTCATGATGTCTCTTAGCGTTATATATAAATCTGCGACAAGGGTGCAACATTTTGCAGAAAAGCTTTATTGCACACTGATAAAAGTGGACACAGTAAACAGACAAGACTTGAGAGATCATTTGACAACATAATGTATGCATAATGTATGCAACTATTTCATACATATATTGGACATCATTAAGCAGAAGGTTGTCACGGAACCAGACTCATAATAGCATACATTCGTGCATTCTAATTAGTGAAGCCCATTTATTATGCTTTTATTATTATTGGATATTTATAGAGCGCACATATCCACGCACTAGTGCATTCTCAAGGCGCTGGTAGTTTTTCCCCTCGATCATTGATATCAATCTCAACGGCACATCTTATTATCAATCTCAACTTCCTGGGGACCACACAACTCTTGCAGCCACTATGCGCACCGAGTTATTGCGGCTTTCCCATCCGTACGAGGTACGTTTACTGTTTTGGCTCTTGATATAGACTAAAACGACCATAAAACAATTGAGCCTGGGGCAGGCATACCGATGGTTGATATCTAATCTAAGTACAACCATGTTATGGCACAATGAGACACAGTGACAATGTCTGCTGGAACACGATGTTCGCGATTAATATGCACAATGTTTAACGTGGGATAACACCCCTTTAGTAAGTCTGAGAATGCATTGGGGATAGACACGAACTGTTCCATAAACCGACTAATGTCCAGAATATTCACAAAAGGTACACATCACTGAGAAAACAGTACATCAAGCTGGTATACCAATGAATTACAGTCATGTCATCCCTATATTTTCATTTCCATGGGTCTTCAATATTACTGAGTAGATTGTTCGAAATGATAACGATGTCGCTCATACAGTTATGAAATACGGCGATCGCGTTTATTTACTACATGCTTTCTGAACAAATGTCAATCAAACGTGCCCATTTTAATAATTTTGTATTAAACAGTGATAGTTTCTGATATGTAATCTTAGTCGAACATGGTCCAGTTCAAATGGAATTGTTTTATCGAACTACACACGAAAGAGGCCACAATTGTACTGAACAATGCAATTATACTGTTGTATTGAGGAAAGGAATAGAAGTTGCATTGGTACCAACAGGTGCGATGTCTCCTGGTTTCAGCTGAAGAATGATAACTGCATACGTCAGCAAGGTTCCAATAATCTGTAAACAAATATGTCAGAAAGGATGACAAAGGTGAAAAGCAGCCATCCAACAGTAATGTCACTCAAGGCTTGCAAAACTAAAGAACAGTGGACGACAATATTTCCTTGGATGTTATTCGGATGTCCGTTTGATCAGAAGACTACACGTATGAACTCTTTGTTGCAACATAGTTAGGGCCCTATTTTATGTTCCTTTCAAACCTTTTAGTATCACTCAATAACTAACAACGGTTAGTATTCCTTTTCGCTGAAACAGAATCTCTTCAGTGAGAATTTCAGGTTATGAAAAATATATTCCTCCTCAGGTAAATGTGGTGAAAAGTTTCTTACAAAAAAGGTTCAGCGAGTTAGATGAGGTGATACCCTGTTGACGGTCGCGTTCAAGATAACTGCATTGTAACTCCGACGAGTGTGTGTATGCGTGTGTGTTTATGTGCACGTGTATAGAAGGTTTTATGTGCACGGGTATGTTCGTTGTGTCTGCGTGCGTGAGTGTGTGCGCGCGCGTGCATGTGTGTACGTGTGTCTACCAGCTCAGAAGGATGCCTGTTATCTCATGGTAGCCGTTTTCTTTTCTCAGATGAAACATCAAAGCTCTATTGAGCCACACTATACTGACATGGAACTAGCCAGTCTCTGCCTTTTTCCCAAATATCGAGCTCCAAGCAGGGTAACAAAAAAACATCTTTTGACCTTATTTGATATGAATTTGGAGTTAAGCTCTCTGAAAAACACACTTTAACAACAGATCCCAGAGTTCATCTTAGAATAGGCATTGTAATCTTATAATCACAACACTTATCTACACTTCACAAAGCCTATTTATGCCATCTACGAACATGACGTATCAAAATACCTCGCTCTAACACGAGCAAGTTTATCTCACTTACAGTAAGCACAGTTGATCCATCCACCGTAAACATCCCATAAACAGTGTAGCCAATTGGTGGTCCTGCCAGTCGATTGGCAAATATTGATACCTGAAGCAATATGTTGCAAAAGTTTTAGTATGGCTGAGAAACAATATTCTGAACAGAAATGTGACATATAGCACAACTAACATATCCCTACATCATGAAACTTGTTTATGATAAAAACAGAACGTCCGTATGCAGATTTGCTGTTATTAAAGGCTGATATAATAGTACTAGACCAGACAACTAATATACCACAGTGAATGTAATGAACACATGAAGTACCATCAACAGGTATTACTTTTCGAATGTTAAAAGTGGTACTCATTAATCGTTCTTCACATACTCACAATCTGCACTGTCTTGGGCGATAGTTGCGACATATCCAGCCGCAACAAGTCGTCACGGCAACCATGTGCCTGAAAATGTTGTAGAAAAAACACGTTAAAGGTCACATGTAACATAAAACACAACTTTGCAGAGTCTGATACCTTTCGGTATGGACTTACAGTAACTAATTATCAAAAATGCAAATTCAACTTATAAAGTTGAAAAATATCGCCATGAAAAAAAACCCCTCGAAATCGGATTCACGAAACGATTCACTAAATTCAACCCAGCTTGGGTGAAAAGTAGTTTCAACAGCTGTGATGCGCTGTGCTTTGCACTGCGCTTATGGCGAATGCGCAGTGGATAGGTTCGCATAGCTTGAAAGGAATATTTCAAGACGGAAAACTTTCGCTGGCGGTGAATACACGGAGTAGGCTTTGATGTGAGCTATTTTTCTAATGTTTTGTTGACAGGCGTGAGCTTTATATATGTTATGACAGTAGATTTCTGATTTAACTGTTTATATAATTTCATTTGACTATTTCACAACACGTTGTTCTTACCGAGTCTTTCTCAGTTCGCACACCCGCCCGCTCTGACTGGGTTCGGTATCCCGAGTGCTTCGTTTCGAGGGAAGTAAACCCAAGTACAAAATATTGCACTTTTGATTTGTGATCGTATGCTTACGATTTTGTTAATTTGATTATCAGCAATGTATATCATATGTCAGGAATAAGTTGTTTGTTTTTTTGGTTGCTTGTGACTTTTAACGTGTAGATAAAAGGTGGCTTAGAATCACTCTCTTTTCCAATCTTCTTGAATTAATTACATTGTGACGTTGGTTTTGATGTGGCTTGGAAAGTTTTGCACTTCAACCTTGCAAGGCAGAGAAACACCTTATTTGACAAGAAATGACCAAAGGTCTTTCAAAGTGGTAATGTGTTCCAAAGGTTCAGAAACTGGACAAAAACATGTCATTACTGACAGAAAATTAGGCACATCTTGACCACCCACCATCTTTTTTAACGAAAGTGCTACATGCGTCTTGAAAATCAGATTTGAATGTCTCAGGTATCATCATTGGTGGGAAGTTAACTAAGAAAATGAAAATCCAAATATAACATTTGATTATTGCACCACTGTCTAAAAGCCATGTATTTATTACAAACTATATATGTGATCCAGACCAGCAGTTGTCAGAACTTAATGTTTGTGGAACGCTTGCTCACTTAGTCGGTAAGATTTAGAGTATGTTGTCTGACTGAGGTATGAGTTTGAATCCCAAATGGGACACAAACCAATAAATACTAGAATTTATAGAAAAGCTAAGAGCTCTGAAGCTGAAGTCACAGACAAAACATTTCTTTCATCCCAAATCATGTCAGGTAGTCTTCAAATTGTTCATCCCATTTAGACGAATAGTCATTACAATTGACTTTCCAAAGACTATTTTGTATGTTTGTTGCTTAACAGTGTAGTAGAGCAGTATTAGATCCATACAAAGGGGATTGAAATACAATCCAGTGTGTCTTGTACGTTAAACAGTAATCAGTATCCTGTAATTTCGACAGGGCTCTTTTAGAAAAGGGGAAAAGAAGCAGAAATCAATACCTTCACGCTGACCTGAGCTGCGATGATGGTGGAGGAGAAACAGATGGCAATGTTATTAATGCCTACAAACACTGCAGTGACAAACTGTTCCACAGACAGTGTACCCCGGATTGTACCATACAGAAGTAAGCATACCACCGGTATGGAGGAAGCATAATATGAAAATAAAAAGTGTGTCATCATGTTATTGGCTCTATCGGTAAGTCCAATCACGTTTAAATGCTGTTGTCGGATAGTTTCACATTTGTCATCTGCATTTTTGGCTTCCACCATTTCTTCAACCTTCTTGTTAACTGCATCAAATTCCTTCCACACAATATAGGAAAAACACAGAAACTGCATCAATATGATCACAGTGGACATCATATACAGCTCCGATGCTATAATGACGTAGCATATCCCCATAAGCTTCAAAATACCTTCCATGTTGTTGAAGGGAATGTACACATTTAACAGAGGCGATGTGGTGGAAACAGCAAAACAGGTAACGTCTATGACAAAGTATAATATTCCGAAAAAGATCATCGCACCAGCCATGATACGTTGGAGCAGTTCCACTCTTTTCAAATCGAAAGCGAGTCCATACTTTTGCTTGTAGCCAAAAATATCGATCAAGAGGGCGTCCAAGTGTGCACAACATGTATGCGGTTGAACGGTAGATTGGTAGGTTATTCCAAGGAAACATAGGAAGTACGAAATGTAGACCACGGCTATTCCTGACAGTCCATCTTCTGATCTGATCACCCAGAAAAAGCGGGCACAATTGGACCAGGAGAGTATCAGAAGGGTTATGATGTATACCCACTGACATCGCCGTCGGGTACGCGGTCTCGATGGCAGTACATAATGACCCGTAATTTGCAGACTTGATTTGAGGAATGTAAACGCCGAAGATACCTGCTGGTCCATCGTACAATTCATGGAAATGAGCGTGAAATCCTCGATCACTTCTGTTAATAAAGAGCCAGACGTTCCTTGTTAGGACTACTAATTATTGTTGATATCCTTTTGGGTAAATAATCCCTTTTCTGTCAGTAAATAGCACGACTGAGGCAGCATCGTTGGAGATTACATCTATATTTAATATGTTTCCGATTTAACACAAATCTCAAGGTTGAAGCAAATGATATGTTTTTCACCACAATCCTCAATACAGTTAATGATGAAGTTTATTTATGTGAGTGAGTGAGTGAGTTATTATTTAACGTCACATCGGCAATATTTCAGCCATATCGTGACGAAAACACTTGACATTGAAATAGAATATATAGAGAGATTACAAAAACCTGTCGACGAAGGACAGTAAAAGTACTAGATTATCACAGATATCAATATAAAACTAGCGAACAAAGCTAAAATATTCCACTTAAGAAGACACTACAATGTAAAAATGGGCTATAGATCGCCAACAACTGAAGGTAGATCATCATACTAAGGCCCATGGGGACTTACATTACGTTTGCTACCTGCATGGACCTAGTTGGATTTACACCATCCCTTCAGCCATTGGCGACAGAAGAGACATCTAGCCATAAATTCAAAACACACTTATTCTACGATTAAAAAGCAGGTACACTTAGATTGACTAAATGTTTTGGGGCTTACGTACCCTCTCAGGAGGACAATAATTTTACAATACTTCAACCCCCTTTGAGGATACAGCCACTAACAATCTCAGTTGCTAATCTAAACTACTACTAATAAAATATATATCTATTTACAAATCACTCAACAAATCTAATTTGTTAAAAAATGCAATAATTAAATGAGAACTGACATTATTAAAGATCCTTCAGAGTTTTGGATTTGAAATAGATATCCCTTATGATGGAATATTCAATGCAGTCAAGCAAGATATGCTTGACTGTGATCCTTTCATCACAAAGGATACAAAACGGAGGATTTTCGCCTTTCAATAAATATTCATGAGTATTTCTGGTATGGCCAATGCGACATCGTCGCATAATGGCCTCTTCAAATCTGGACTGACAACCAAAGTAGGTGTAACCAATGTAGGGTTTTATTGCTTGTAATTTATTGATACCTACTTGGGTGTCCCACTTCTTCTGCATTAGATCACGGATGTAAGTTCTAATGCCAGCTTTATAATCAGTATATGGAATAAGAAGTGGTGTCACAGATTTGTTGAGAGCTGCCTTGGCAGCCAGATCAGCCATTGTATTCCCAGAAATGCCAACGTGGCTGGGTAACCAACAGAAGACGATGTCGCATTGGCCAGTAGCAAGATCATCATATAATTCGATTATTTCAATTAAAAGTGGATGTTTGGAAGAGAGATTTTTAATAGCCTGAAGGCAAGAAAGAGAGTCAGAAAATATTATATATTGTTTACGTTTGGGATGTCTTTGAATATATTTAAAAGCTGTTAAGATGGCGTTTGCTTCTGCTGTGAATATACAGCTGTTATCAGGTATTCTAAAAGATATTATTCTGGATCCAATGACAGTGGCACATGCCACTGCGCCACCATCCTTGGACCCATCTGTAAATAAGGATTTGTATGTATTATAATTATTCTTTAATTGATTATATTCTTGTTTATACTGTTATTCGTTAGTTTCGGATTTTTTAAACTTTGTCAGTGTCAGGTCAACTTGTGGCCTCACTAATTGCCAAGGAGGAGAAGAAAGAAGACGGGAAGGAGATATATTCAATGCCAGCAGGAGAAATATATTGTTGGATTCATATCCCAAGAGGTGGAACAAGTGAAGGTTTTTTATTATACAAATCCTCATAAAGAGGATTAAAAACGCAAGTGTGAGCAGGATTGGATTCATTAGAATAGAACTTTGTGATATATTGTACGGACAATTTGATACGGCGAAGTTTTAAAGATGGTTCATCGGCCTCAACGTAGAGACTGTTAATGGGAGAGGTTCTGAAAGACCCAAGACAAAGTCTTAGACCCTGGTGATGGATAGAATCAAGTAGTTTGAGGTTGCATTTGCAGGCCCCACCATATACGATAGAGCCGTAATCAAGTTTCGAGCGGACCAGTGATCTATACAAATGAAGGAGGGTGGTTTGGTCCCCTCCCCACTTTAAACTGGAAACGACTTTCAACAAGTTGAGTTCCTTCAGGCATTTGGCTTTTAGATGTTTGATATGTGGCAGAAAGGTTAAATGCGAATCAAAGATGAGACCAAGGAATTTAGCTTCCTTGACAACTTTGATGGGTGTGCCATTTAATGATAATTCAGGATCTTTATGGGGTTTGTATTTCCTACAAAAATGTAGACAATTTGTTTTGGATTTCGGTAATTTAAACCCGTTTTCAAGACACCATTTATGAATTTTGTTTAGACAAATTTGTAATTGTCTCTCAATAGTTCGCATGTTTTTACCACGGTACGAAATATTAAAATCATCCACGCAAAGAGATCCATCGATTGAATGACTTAAAACCTTTGAAAGACTATTTATTTTAATACTAAAGAGTGTGACAGACAAAATACTGCCGTGTGGGACACCCTGATCCTGATTGTAACAAGCAGACTGGGTAGAACCCACGCGAACTTGAAATTGCCTGCCCTTTAAAAATGTGATATAAAAAGAGGCAAACGGCCTCTCAATCCCAAATCGTGTAAATCTCTTAAAATACTATGTTTCCATGTGGTGTCATATGCTTTTTCTAAATCGAAAAAGATCGACACTGCATGTTGTTTTTTAATAATGGCATTTTTAACAAAAGATTCTAAACGCACTAAATGATCGATAGTACTTCTGTTTTTACGGAAACCACATTGAATGTCTGTTATGAGGTTATTAGTTTCCAGGTACGACACAAGTCGATTATTTATCATGCGCTCCATGGTCTTGCAAAGGCAGCTAGTTAATGAGATTGGTCGATAATTCGAAGGATCAGTATGATCACGTCCAGGTTTAGGGATGGGGACAATAATAGCATCGCGCAATGAAGAAGGAAATTGTCCAGAAGTCCAAATATCATCAAAAATGTTTAAAAGAGTTTCGAAGCATGAATCCGGTAAGTGTTTCAGGAGCTGATAATGTATGTTTTGAATTACTTTCAAAATCCTCTGTCGTGTGTGTCTTCTCACCACACCACACAACAGACAATGTGCGAGTATTTACACCATGGCCATATTTCTGGCACTTGAAGCATCTCAGTGGATTCGGAATGTACGTATCCACTTTGATTTGACAGTAACCAGCCTTTATGGAAGTAGGAGCAGTTGGAGTAGCAATATTCCACCTTTTGGCGGTGGTCTGTAAATAATCGAGTCTTGACCGGACAAACCAGAGGTCAAAAGCATGAGCATCGATCTACGCAATTGGGATACGATGATGATTGTCAACCAAGCAAGCGAGCCTGACCACCCGATGCCGTTAGTCGCCTCAAGCATGGGTTACTGATGATCAATTCTAACCCGGATCTTCACGCGTGTATGGAAGAACAAAACGATAAAACTAATGGGTAGAACGGTTCTTCTAACAATATAAACGTCTGACACTCTATATGTTAACTTCCAATGAAAATGGTAAAAGTAATTGGTTACTAAGGTATTTAATAAATCAATTGGAACAGTAGTATATACATCTGTTAAGTAATATTACAGCTGTCTGGACCAGACAATCTCTGCTAAGGGAAGAGTTGAGTGTACTATTCAGACTATAATCGTGGGCATGCACTTATCAATCACAATGAAACTGAGATGATAGCAGGTGTTTGCATAAAGGTGGGGGTGTCCTGCCCCACCAATATCATTCATCACAGACACATGCTATAGCAAATCAAATGAGAAAACAAATGCAAGTGCACAAAGGGGAAACTCACTCAGCTTATGAATACAAATACTGACATAAACGCTAGATATGTGAGGGGCAAAAACTAGTGTTGATATCAAACATGAAGAAGCTATTAGTTCAATGAAAAATGAAATCTATTACATCCCCGAGTCAATAAAAATATTTACCGCCATGTAGAAAGAAATATGTTAACGTAGAATATATCTATTTTAAGGTATGACCTTGCTCTCTTTAGTCAATGACAATATAGCTCATGAAAATCTGAAACCTGCTATATTCGCCAAGATAAATGCCCTTTTGGAATACAAAATTGACACACCCTATTTTCCGAGCTGCAGGGATATTTGATTTTGTATTTATCAATCAATATGAAACTGGGAGGATACCAGGTGTCTGCAATCACACCAATGACGTTAGATCATTCAGGTCCTACCTTCACATTAAGATTGGTAGACATCAGTGTAGCCGTAAATAATGTTGATATTCCTGTTGTCATGGCAGCAAGTGCAGTCAGGAATTCCTCAACTGTTAGCCCTCCACTCACAAGACCATACAACAAGAAACATGTCACAGGGATCCATAGAGCGTTGCAGTTAAACAGAACGTGCGTTATCATGCAGATATTACTATTACTTTTACTGTAAGGTATTTATATAGCGCACATATCCACGCAAATAGTACATGTTCAAGGTGCTGGAGTGAATTTTTGATCAACGGTTGCCGTTGTTCTGGCATTCTTCTTAACAAACTCAACTCCTTGGGGAGTATTCAACTCCTACAACCTGTTATGTGCAGCGAGTTATCACATAGACGGCTTTGTTGATGGCCTCGTAATCCTTCCTCAGAATATAACAGCACCATGAAAAGAACGCATTGACGCATTGTGCTCAACGTGTTTGTTACACAAACGAAAATCATTCCAAATATTCTTGAGATACCTTTCATTTTGACGAAAAGAACACTGGATTCATTGGTGACAGAATCTGGGAAGATGGTGAACCAAACTATGTTAGTTGTAACTGTGACGACTACACAGATACAAATAGTAGAACCGAAGATGGCTACCCACATTTTCAATTTGTTCAAACAACGCAATTCCAAACTTGTTCTTAAAGTCCGACAGTTCTTCCAAGAAGGGATCGATGTGTGTTTTACTTGCGAGCAGAGTGGTGGTTGACAAGTAAGCAGAACCCAGGTAACAAATGAAATAGGAAAGCATAGTCCTAAAACTTCCTGATAATCCGGAAAATGAGAAATCTGGAACAGCCGTCTTCCAGGTGGCACATGGAGGCCAGTGAATTGTAGGGTCATGCATTCAGTGTTGTGCTCGGCGGAAAGGTCTTGGTTTTGATTGATCCCGATTCAGGATTTAGGTTTTATGTTAACCATGAGAATGGTAGAGTTGGTTATTCATGGTCTGTGTCATCTGTTTGAAAATAGTTAATGATATCGACAAGTCATTATCGTGTTTAAGCAGAAGCAAATCCCTAATCCCTGAGTTGTTTTAAGAAGCTATGTGTGGATGTACCCTTTTTTGTTTGAATGGTATTGATGGAATACCTCACTTACTGGGGTATTATGTGACAATTTATTTACCTTACCGGAATATACCTACGGTCGTGTCAACCATTAAATATAACCTGACCACTAAATGTATTTTTGGGCAAACACGATCAGTAGTTCTGATAATGCCATAGTAATAAGTATAGAAGCTGCTGCAGTATTGGGGTGGTGGTCAGCTAGATTTGTAATAACTTTCTTCTGTCACAACCAAGCAAGCAGAAATTAACCTTCAATATATAGGTACTTCCTCGTCTTGGTTATCGACCTCTGTGGGTGGTATTTACACGTACGCTATTGAGTTAGTTTACATAGTTATTGATATTCTGAAGGAACAGAAATCACTCAGACAATAAGGAGTTGTTCAGGGCATTGGGAAACGAAAACATGCAATGATGCCTTTCATAAACATGAAAACCATTCTCCTAAATGGTATACGTTCAAACTTTACCCTTGTAATTGATATCCTATTACAACAAAACTTATTCAACGAATTTGGTGCTGCGCATCTGAATATCAGTCAACATCGATACCTTCTCCACCATATATATCCACTCGTTCTTGTGGCAGCTAGAATGTACTGCCACTACCCAGAACTGCTATTATCCAATCCGATTGTATGGAGGAAGTTAAATGCTTCCCGTGAATAAGCTACCAAGGGTAAATGAGCAGCATGTTCCTTTACTAGAACCTGAAAGAAAACCCAAACCCATGGTCCAGTTATCAAGGAACAGTGAATGGAATATGGCGTTTTTGATCAATGAGATAATTTTATCGGGAGTGGTTTTAGGAATGATGTGATGTCTGTGTCCAACAGGCCATCATCTGCCGTGAATGGAATATGAGGGCAGGGCGAAAGTTGTGCTTCACGTTATATATGGTAGCTATGAGATCTGGTCGAATGAATATAATTAACTATAATTCGTACCTTTAAAGGTAGTTATGGTCGAGTTCACAGAGGAATCGTTATGTGTACCTAGAGTACGAAACCCGTGATTGAGAACATGTGATAACAGATAACATCGACATACTTAAGTGTGTGTTAGTTACTCACACCCAGGCATCATCCCAGTGTAAAAGTGATGTGTCGAAATGACAAAGGCCTGGATTCTATTTCCAAGACACTACATACAGCCGATTTCTTTTATCGAAAGGAATATTGGTGATTTACTTGTATAAACGGCACGAAAAACACACTCGACCGTACACTGACTACACTTAGCACTGTGGTAGATATATTTCGGAATGCTGTCACCATATGCAATCCTGCCATGTCAATATCTAATGAAAACAAGGGAACATGGTCCTAACTAACAGTTATTAGACTTATATTTTTGTGTGGCAGCATTGCTGGATGAGTAGGTCGAATCGCTGGCTTTGTGGGATTTGGTGCATCACTGTGAGTGTAGGTTCAAATCCCAGATAGAGCTCATTAAAAAGTGAGCCTGTTTCGAGAGTGCATATAAATCAAGGATAGGATTGTGACTGTCAGCAGAAAACACTCTTTAGTACTAAGTACATAGATGTAGACTTATAAGATTACTGTAAACAGACATATGAACATTATACAATACCACTTTTTCTTATTTTACTGTGATATTTCCTTGTGATCGGACATACCAAAAGGTATCAGAAAGTACCACAAGGTACCATGTCATGACACCGTAGACTCTTGCGTTCTGGCAGGTCCTCTCGGGGCACAGGACATTTTCTGTTTCTTGTTGTTCTAAAAACTGAACAACGACATTGCGATGCGAAAAATATACATGAGTCTACAATTTTGGTTTGATCACAATTTAGATAACGGAGGGCCACAATAATTAACGTGGGATAATATCGCTTGGAGGTCCTTGAAGCAAGTGTTTAAATGCATTGTGAATTGAAATGGTGCACCAAGACTTATCTGATATCCAAATAGTTCACAAAGGGTAAAGCACCTTTGACAAAGCAGTACAGCATATATGTAAAAAAATCTACTGCGGATCTACACTTTAGTAATGTTCAATGAAAGAACTCATCTCTTCCGAGATTTTTGTACGTCAGATTGTAACAATGGAACCATCAATTCATTTTCGGTGGGTCCTCTTAAAGTAGCTACAGAGTACATTGTGCAGGATTATGTATTTGTGGTATATCTCAATCACATCGAAAAGTGATGAAATACTTGGATTAAAGGTCCTTACTGCAATATTTTCCTGACCTAAAGCACACCAAACGCGTCCAGCAATAATTTCAAATATGTAATTGTTTAACTTGGTCGTGCTCAAAAGGAAACAAAGTTCTTACGTGAGAGCCTGCAATTGAACTCATCAACACACTAATCCTGATGTATATAGGAAAGGAATAGTTGTTGTGTTGGTAACAGCTGAAGAATGATAACAGCATACGTCAGCAAGGTTCCAATAATCAGCTAAAAACAGTAAAGATGATATAGGTGAAAAGTAGCCATCCAGCAGCTTTGCCATTGACTGACTGACTGACTGAGTTTGGTTGTACGCCGCTTTTAGCAATATTCACACATTGTGCCCATGTGAGGATTCGAACCCGGGTCTTTTGCGTGACGAGCAAACGCTTTGACCATTGAAGGCTTGCAAACTGAGGAACAGTGCAGCGTAATGTTGACTCGCATTTTGCAAGACCCACAATGTCCCCACAGCATCTTTAAGCGACATTTAAAAGCTGGTATGATGAAGAGGAACACTTCAAAGAAGATGTCTATCCATAAAACGTTTTCCTCTTCGATATCCCCACAGTTGTTGACGTTAAGTCTCACGACCAAAACAGTTGCCATAGGGACCGACGCACCGAGGTGTGTATACCTCTCTTATCAAAATTAGTAGGTTTGGGTATTGCCAGAATTTTCGTATTGCGATATGCGTTGGCGAATTGCAAAATGTATTGCGATATATTATAAAAGCTCTTTCAACACCATGACACCGAGTTCCCAGAGACTCTGAGATCATAGATGAAGCCTATGTTTATAGAGGAATTTATCAGCTTTTCTAAGATGCCTAGCGGTTAGAACAATCGAAAAAAAAATACATGATCAGACAATAAAGGTATATTTTTGTGATGACGTAACAATTGAATGACGTTATCCCGTCACTGCGCCATTCTAGTGTGCCCCCTCGTAATCGAACCATTTTACATTACGTCACAATGTAAGCGACGTCACGATGCATGTCAGTTGTCATCGCCTCGTACGGCCTCCTACAGTAAACTACACCGTTGCATCCAGTTTCTTGGTTTGCTGTTGCTTCACGCAGCCAACATCACTGATGGAAACATTACGTTTATGTTTTACGACGGTTAAAATGTGTCATTTCGACTCACAAGTTTTCAGCGACACGGTAACGTTCGTAATGTTTACATTCCCACAATGCAATTGTGGAATGTCGCTCTACTATTCACCTTCCTCTGGATGTACTGATCTAAACTTATGCTGGTAGTAGAAATGCAACGTTCATATTGCCCCATATGGTTTACGTTAATTACAGATGTAACTAAAATAATTCAGAGAAGATATTTAATCCGAACGTAAACCGTCATCAAACTGTTATCATTTGGTTTTTTTCTGGTAACGTTCGTCTTAACGAACAGTTAGCCCTGTGCGAGGATTCTTAATTTAGGTCACCGACACCGTCGTTTGTTTTCTGCCTTAAATTAATCGTAATTATCTTTAGAAAGTATTAAATTTGGCATCTTAGAAAAGAAATACACTTCGCCCTACCACCATGTATAGTGTAATAAAACACACTTTCGCCCTGAACTATTATAACGTTAAAGAACTCGGACTCGAACTCGAACTATTACACTATACATGGTGGTAGAGCGAAGTGTATTTCTTAAGTAAAACATTATTGCTACTACATGTCATGCACCATACCATATTTATAAATATGAAAGTAACTTTTTATCATATTATTCAAAGAATACAACTACAATTTAGATAAGTTAATATTTACTGACATTGTTAGCTACACATTGATAATGTGCAGTTAATGCGGCGAATTTTGTCCATTTGTAACATGTCATAATACCCCCTTACCTTTTTCTTTTATATTTTCATTTTTACATAATCTGAAAGTTATTATTAAAAAGGTTTCTGAAATAATATGAATGTCCGTCTATTTCCCGATAACAGTGGCTTTTTCCGCTCGGTAACATGACACGACAGCGGAAAACACGGAGTAACAGGAGTTTTCCGCAGTTGTAAGAAGCGATTTTGTTGGATAAATATGGGTTTCTAGTGACGCTTTTTCACCACAGTCTGCTACCAGGACCATGCTTGGTCAAAATCATGCGCATGACCTAAGGCAACCAAACAAATTACAGCAATGGATACCGTCGAAAACGTTTAGATATAGACGTAAGGTTTGGTTAAAACCATACTATTCTGAACGTGTCATGCACAAAATCACCACTATATGTAAATTATGGAAACTAGTGGACGCATCGGCCTAGGTTATGACCTGTGACAAAAATGCTTCAAGCATACATTTTAGCATTAAACATCGTTTCCGAGCGTGAAGTTCGAGATGAGGAAGGCCGAGATGTCACTTGACTTACATTACATGATCGCACACAAACAGATGGAAATACTAACTTATAATGTACGTTTGACCACTGTTATGAGTACTGTTGTTGATATCATTCTTTAGTTAAGTCAATTTGTGTAATTAGTTCATAGAAACGTCGTCCTTTTCACCTCCAGGTGATCGGGCCATTGGAGGATCTTCGATCCCTATCAAGCAAAATGTTATCCATAGCCCTGTTATACTTTCTACTGGTCTTCAGGCGGTTGCCGTACGACTGACGTTACATGTTGCGTTCACATTATGCTCATTGTACATCACACCGTCTTCAACTCTTCAGAAGACTGACCTTCAATATTTATATGACCAACTCCCAAAACCTTGTATCATTATGGGAGATTTAAATGGCCACAATCCGCTCTGGGGTGGTACAACTACTAATGCTAAAGGTAAACTATCAGAAGAGTTTTGTTCAGACAATGATTTATGCATATATAATGACGGTTCTAGCACATATTTACATCCTGGCACAGGAACTTATTCAGTTCTTGATTTATCAATTACTGACCCAGACTTATTTAATGAATTCGAGTGGTCAGTCCACGACGACCTGTGTGGAAGTGACCATTACCAAACAATACTAAAACCCGTGAATCCATCTGATGTTCCTCCATCATCAAGATGGAACTTTAAGAAGGCTAACTGGCTTTTATATGAAACTTTCTGTACTGACAAACTGAAACCCGAACTTTTTCATGATCTTCCTGATGCCATCAAATGTTTTTCAGATGAAATCAGACACAAAGCTGACAAGTGTATCCCCAAATCCTCTGCAGTTCCTCATGTACGTAAACCATGGTTTAACGCTGAATGCAAACAAGCTCGGAAGGCACGGAAGAAAGCTGGACATTATTTCCGTTGTCATCCTATGGTCCACAATTTAAACAAATTTAGAATTTTAAACGCCAAAGCACGGCGTACTTTTAAACAAAATAAACGCCAATCTTGGTGAAATTATGTCTCAAACATCAATTCGCGCACGCCGATATCAAAGATGTGGAACATAATTCAGAAAATAAAAGGTAAGGGCTCTAAATCTAGCATTAAGCATCTAAAACGTGGAGATGAATTATTAACTGATAAATCTGACTTAGCAAATAAACTTGGAGAAACTTTGGCCAAACATTCTTCCTCATCTAACTATGTACCTGAATTCCAGAAATATCAAAGACAGCAGGAAAAGAAATCTATTAATTTCAATTCAGACAATGGGGAAGACTACAATGAAACCTTTTCGATACATGAGCTTCTTACTGCTCTTGACCAAGCTCACGATACTGCTTCAGGAGCTGATGGTACACATTATCAACTCCTGAAGCACTTGCCTGAATCATGTTTAGAGACGCTCTTATCTATATTTGATGACATTTGGACATCTGGACAATTTCCTTCGTCGTGGCGCGATGCTATAATTGTGCCCATCCCTAAACCTGGACGTGATCATACTGATCCTTCGAATTATCGACCAATTTCATTAACTAGCTACGTTTGCAAGACCATGGAACGCATGATAAATAATCGACTTGTTTGGTACCTGGAAACCAATAACCTTATAACTAATATACAATGTGGTTTCCGTAAAAACCGTAGTACCATCGATCATTTAGTGCGCTTAGAATCTTTTGTGAAAAATGCCACAATAAAAAAACAACATGCAGTGTCGATCTTTTTCGATTTAGAAAAAGCATACGACACAACATGGAAACATGGGATTTTAAAAGATTTCCAAGACTTTGGATTACAAGGCCGTTTGTCTCGCTTTATATCCAACTTTTTAAATAACAGGCAATTTCAAGTCCGAGTGGGTTCAACCCTGTCTGACCATTATAATCAGGATCAGGGAGTCCCGCAAGGCAGTATTTTGTCTGTAACACTCTTTAGCATCAAGATTAACAGTTTATCAAAGGTTTTAAATGATTCTATTGATGGATCACTTTTTGTGGATGATTTTAATATTTCTTATCGCGGTAAGAATATGCATACTATTGAACGGCAAATGCAGCTGTGTTTAAATAAAATACATAAAATTGAAAACGGTAAATCCAAAACATTGTATTTTTGTAGAAAATATAAACCGCATAAAGACCCGGAACTGTTCCTCAATGGCACTCCCATCAAAGTTATAAAGGAGGCAAAGTTCTTGGGTTTAATTTTTGACTCGCATCTAACTTTTCTTCCCCATATCAAGTCCCTAAAAACTAAATGCTTGAAGGCACTTGACTTGTTGAAAGTCGTTTCCAATTCTAAGTGGGGAGGGGATCAAGCTACCCTCCTACAATTATATCGATCATTGGTACGTTCCAAACTTGATTATGGCTCCATCGTTTATGGTGGAGCCTGCAGCAGTAATCTAAAACTTTTAGATTCTGTCCACCACCAAGGTCTAAGACTATGTCTTGGTTCCTTTAGAACTTCACCTGTTGACAGCCTTTACGTCGAGGCTGATGAGCCATCTCTTACACAACGCCGTATAAAATTAACTTTACAGTATATTACAAAACTTTATTCCAATCAGTCTGCATATAACTGTGTCTTTAATCCACTCTATGAAGATCTGTATAACAAGAAGCCTTCTCTTGTTCCGCCTCTTGGTATAAGAGTGAAACCTTTCCTTTCTGCTGCTGGCATTGAGCTAGAACATATAGCTCCTTCTCGTTTTCTTTCTTCTCCGCCTTGGCAATTGGTTAGGCCACAAGTTGATCTAACATTAACTACATTTAAAAAATCAGAAACAAACGACTTACAGTATAAACAAGAATTTAATCAATTAAGAAATAGATATAATAGATACAAATCCTTATTTACAGATGGGTCCAAGGATGGTGACGCAGTGGCATGTGCCACTGTCATTGGATCCCGAACAATATCTTCTAGAATACCGGATAACAGCTCTATATTTACAGCAGAAGCAAACGCCATCTTAACAGCTCTTAAATATATTAATAAACACCGTAAATATAAACAATATATCATCTTTTCAGATTCTCTTTCGTGTCTTCAGGCTATTAAAAATCTTTCTTGCAAACATCCACTTTTATTAGAAATTATTGAATTGTACAATGAACTTGCTACTGGCCAATGCGACATCGACTTTTGTTGGTTACCCAGCCACGTTGGCATTTCTGGGAACACGATGGCTGATATTGCTGCTAAGGCAGCACTCAACAAATCTGTGACACCACTTCTTATCCCATACTCTGATCATAAAGCCAGTATTAGAACATACATCCGCGATCTAATGCAAAAGAAGTGGGACACCCAAGTAGGTATTAATAAATTACATGCAATAAAACCCTACATTGGTTACACCTACTTTGGTTTCCAGTCCAGATTTGAGGAGGTCATTATGCGATGATGTCGCATTGGCCATACAAGATATACTCATGAATATTTATTGAAAGGCGAAGATCCTCCGTTTTGTATCCCTTGTGATGAAAGGATCACAGTCAAGCATGTCTTGCTTGACTGCATTGAATATTCCATCACAAGGGATATATATTTCAAATCCAAAACTCTTAAGGATCTTTTTAATAATGTCAGTTCTCATTTAATTATTGCATTTAAAAAAAAAGTAGATTTGTTAACTGATTTGTAAATAGTTAAATATTTTATTGTTGGTAGTTTATATTAGTAACTGAGATTGTTAGTGGCTGTAACCTCAAAGGGGGTTGACGTAGCGTAAAATTATTGTCCTCCTGAGGGGGTACGTAAGTCCCAAAACTTTCAAAGTCAATTTACGTGTACCAGGTTTTTAATCGTAGAATATGTGTGCTTTTAATTTATGGCTAGATGTCTCTTCTGTCGCCAATGGCTGAAGGGATGGTGTAAATCCAACTAGGGTCCATGCAGGTAGCAAAAGTAATGTAAGTCCCCATGGTTCCTAGTATGGTGATCTACCTTCAGTTGCTGGCGATCTATAGCCCATTTGTACATTGTATTGTCTTCTTTAATTGGAATATTTTAGCTTTGTTCGCTAGTTTTATATTGATATCCGTGATTGTATGGTATTTTTACTGTCCTTCGTCGGCAGGTTTTTATAATAACTATATACATTCTATTGCAGTGTCAAATGTTCTCGTCGCGATACGGCTGAGATATTGCCGATGTGACGTGAATAATAACTCACTCACTCCTAGAAACGTCGTTACTTTGATGTGGACCCGTTGCCGAACCACATGAGTCCGAGAATCGTTTTTCCAATAACAGAGAATATAATAGTTTATAATTCAAATGCTGTCGATAATATATGGTCATTTGAAATTGTGAAAAGTGATATATTTCATAAATGAATCATATGTTAGGTAGGTTCCTGAAACTATATACACCGACAGATGACCAGTCAGATGATGTTGAACAACAAGCAGTTGTTACGCTAACAGTCTGTAGACCTTCTACGAATGTACTTAAGACGAAGGCTCAGTGAATTTATTGATTGACTTGGTGAAGTGATTTGAAGAAATAAAACCAAGGAAGCAGACACCTATCACAGACTTTTTACGGAAATAATGTGCTACATGTGATATGTGATATCGAGTCAAGTAAGACGTGCTATGTAAAATGTATAACGTGAATCAACCTGCTGAAAGAAAGTTAATTGGTTTGATATTGAATATGGTATTGTTATGATTATATGTTTTTGACTATTGACTTATTGATATACATACATGAATAAATTTTCAGTATACATTGTCAATGCGTTTTGCTTGTTTGATCCAGTTAACCGGACGCCTCGCTATCCGGGCGATTTTCGAGTGTAACCAAAATGTCCGGATAAACGGGGTTCGACTGTGTGTGCCTACTGCCAGGCCGGTTCTTTCCGTGTCTGTGGACTCGTGCCGTCTTGGCCAGTTTCCAGCCAGCGGTGTTGAATGGGTTAACTAAGGTCAGGGATATTCTACAGCAGGGATAGGTTACTCGATTGCTTTTTCTACCATTTGTACTAATTTGTGTGTGCACACAGTGACTTGGTTCGTTCCCAGTGCAACTTTGGATGCGTTTAACAGTACTTCAGACAGTTTATTATATCGCTTGGAAACAATCGACAGTCTTTTTGCAAGCATAAGCTATACTGTCAATATGATCATGCATGTTTCCATAAATACTTACACAGATTCGTACAATGCTATTATGATATATTTGAATCGATATGTTACGCAATTAAAATGTCTCACTATGTTTCAATGCTTTTCTGTTTTTGTTGAAAGCTTATGAGTTCTGTTTGCCTTTTTCTCTCAATTTCTAAATTATTTTCCAAATTTTACAATGAATGAATGAAGTTATTTATTATAGCAAGATTTAAGAGCAAGAATTAGATGTGAATGAATGAAAGCAATACAGAAAAAGAACAAAAGAAAGAAATACATATGTGAATGAATGAAAGAATAAATGATACACTCCGGCCACCCCTCCGCAAACATTTTAAAGAATACGAAACTTTCGCTAGAACACATGTGTTAACCTCAGCTGTCAGTTTTCCTTTTTAAAATCTACATTGAGACGTTTTTTACATTAGTAATTTCCTGGTAATTTAGCCTTCAGATATCTTCCTGCATGTGGTGAATGGCATGGACATTGACATAATGTTAACTGTGACTGTCACACACACCTCAAATACATAAAATTTTAAACTGTCACAAAGCGTTGTAAAGACATTTCCAGTTTTGTCAAATACTAAGATCAACAAGAAAGAACGGAATTTTGTCATATTTTACACACACCTCAAATACACCCTAACAATATTTTAAATTATAAAACTATCACTATTACTTGCAAACACCTTTCAACTAATATAAAACGAAGACGTGAAAGAAGCTTTTATCGATAGAATTTAGTCTTTCTTCGCTGTGTACCGAGAATGGAAGCCCGTGAGCTACAACATGCCTACTTGAAACTTTACTACAAATCTACTGTACTAATACTGACACTAATAACACTCATTTGACTTAAAATGAAGTGACAGGATAGGTGACCTTCCTTCTACAAGTAGGTGGCCTTAGTATGGTGATCTACCTTCAGTTGTTGGCGATCCATAGCCCATTTTTACATTGTAGTGTCTTCTTTAATTGGAATATTTTAGCTTTGTTCGCTAGTTTTATATTGATATCTGTGATTATCTAGTACTTTTACTGTCCTTCGTCGGCAGGTTTTTGTAATCTCTCTATATATTCTATTTCAATGTCAATGGGGTAGCCTAGTGGTTAAAAGTGTTTCCCCACATGGGTACAATGTGTGAAGCCCACGATGGAATATTGCTAAAAGCGGCGTAAAACCAAACTCAGTCAGTCAGTCAGTCAAGTGTTTTCGTCACGATATGGCTGAAATATTGCCGATGTGACGTTAAATAATAACTCACTCACTCTACAAGTAGGTTTTCATTTATCACAACACTCAGCGAAATATATCGTATTGCGAAGATCGAATCGCAATATACCGGTTAACCGATATTATCGCCCACCCCTACATACAACATTAATCTATTTTTACATCAGTGACGTCCTACCTTCACATTGAGATGAGCAGACATCAGAGTAGCCGCAAACAATGTTGATATTCCTGTTGTCGCTATGACAAGTGTACTCAGGAATTCCTCGGTGGTGAGCCCTCCTCTCACAAGACCATATAACAAGAAACATATCACAGGGATCCACACAGCGTTGAGGTAAAACAGAAAGTGCGTTATCATGAAGTTAGACTTATCTAGTATTCTCGTTAAGATGATGTGTTGTTGTCTGATGGTTTCACAATTCATATCTGCCTCTCTGTCTTCCACCATATGTATGGCAGATGTGTTGATGGCATCGTATTCCTTCCTCAGGGTATAACAACACCATGAAAAGAACGCCATGACGAGAAGAGGGGACACAAAGGTCAACGTGTTTGTAACACAAACGAAACTCATTCCAAATATTCTTGACATACCTTCCATTTGGACGAACGGGGCACTGAGCTCATTGACGAATGACTCTGTGAAAATGGTGAAATAAAGTATATTCACTATAAGCGTTGAAAATCCACAGATACAAATTGTGGAAAGGACGATTACTACCCACAAGTTCACTTTCGTCACATTGGACGCAATTCCAAACTGTTTCTTATAGTCAGACAGTTCTTTCAAGAAGGAATCCATATGTTTCGTGCTTGTGTACAGAAAAATTGGAGACATGTAAGAGTAACCCAGGTAAGTAAAGAAAAAAGAAAGTTTGCTCATCAAATTTCCTGAAAATTCTTCTCTAGATTTAAAGATGAAATAGAATCGTATGCCACCAGTCCATATTAATACGTGGAGCGTTACACTGTACATCCACTGAGCGACTGACTGACCGAGTCGTCTTCCAGGTGGTACATAGAGACCAAGGACCTGTAAAGCCAATGATAGAGCTTTGATAGACATTTTCACCTCTTCGTCGAGAATATATTTTACCTTCATGGTTTCAGTAGTGTGTTTGACAGAAATGCTTGGCAGTTCAAGACATAGAGTGCTATTGGTGAGATTGTATTGATCCAGTTGCAGGAAATAGCTTTGAGTGTGTGAATGAGTGAGTTATTATTTGGAAATAGTTAATGAGGAACAATAATGACATTTCTATTTGAACACGAAATAGTGTTTATTCTCCATTTTGTAAATGGTTCAGCTCAGCAAAACGTATTCGATTTCGATGTACTATATCACGTGTGTTTGAGAATAGTAAATGGTTACAGCAACCCATTAGTCATTATCGCGCTTAAATTGCAGCATTCCGGAAGCTGTAAATCTAAAATTGTGCGCATCGCCATTGCTGGGGTCCTAAGTGATAGTGGTGTGATAAACATATAATTTCGTTCGGCAAAAGCATGACAAATAAGCCATGTAGTTATGTATGATTAATACTTACGATACGGATATCATAACACAACATTAATGACACTATTGATCACCTAATGTAATCATAATTATAGGACAAAACCAGGAATACACAATTCTATTTTGTAAATAAATTATGACTGAGGCAAACGAAAATCTTTAACTTTTACATAATTGTCCCATTAGCTGCAGAACGCACTATTGAGGTGCAAAATGAAGTTAAAAGTAAAAAGCTGTGTGTCAGAATGGTTAAGATAGTGAGAGCACTGCATGACAAGAGGTGAGGTCGTGACAGGTGTGTGTTAAAGGCATTGGGAATTTTACATCTCTTTAGAGTTTGGTGAAGAAATAGTGAACGGTTTTAGAGTTCTGCTACAGAAAAGAGCACAACCACCAATTTCAATCTAAGTCAAACTTGTTGCCATGGAAATGCCAACAATAATTTATTCAGAATTTCAAAACTACCAAAAGGCACCAGTACAGCACGAAATGTATGTGTGTGCCAAGTTTGGTGAAGAAATATTGAACGGTTTTAGAGTTCTGCTCCGGAAAAGAGTACCACCACCAATTTCAGTCTAAGTCAAACTTGTGGCATGGAACGCCAAAAAATATTTTATTCAGAATACCAAAACTACCAAAAGGCACCATTAAACAACCAGATCTATCCATTTGCCAAGTTTATTGAAGACATATTAAACGGTTTTTAATTTCTGCTCCGGAAAAGACAAATGTACACAGACGACGGACGGAGTCCATTTTAAGGCTCCTTCCGGTTGACATGACATTGAAATAAACCGCTTTGTTTCATATCGAAATAAGATATTCTAACCATAAGTTAAGACCCTCACATGTCATCATCCGCAGCATCCAAACAAAAGCACTTGCAAAATATGCATGCAGGGGGGTCTAGTTTGATAAAGTTTGAAATGCACATGAAGGGCCTAACAATTGTTTTGATTGTCTTTTAGTTAGAGCATTGAATCTTTCTATGTTCACTGCAGAGAATTCAATATATGGAAAGAGTTTGTAAGTCAACTTACAAAGACGTTTATTTATCAAAATAGCATGAGGAAAAGTTTTCCAAATCATATGACTGGAGACGACGTGCAGAAGTTTCAAGGAAAAGTTGGGCTAGCACTCACAACACAGTCTACATGGCATTGCTTAAAAAACAAGCTAAAAGTTCGTGTGATTCAGTAGTAATTGCACATACACTGTTGTCACTTTTTCCTACCTGTGCCTTGAGTTCTTCTAAGAAGGAAATACCCATGCACTGTGCTATTTTTGTGGTCTGCACAACTATAACTCACTTCCGCCGGAAATCTCAAAATATCGGCACTTTACAATACACCTACACTTCAAACAGATGCAATCATGGCCACGCAACATTTATAAAGACCGTATTCCTATTAAAGGTCTTCAAGACTTTAAATATAACTGGAATATATACCGTTTTCTCTGAAGTATTAGTACTGTAAGTCCCATGGTCCCTAGTTTGGTGATCTACCTTCAGTTGTTGGCGATCTATAGCCAGTTTTTATATTGTATTGTCCAAATAGTGCTATTAGTTTTAACTTTCCACACTAGTTTTAGTTGTAATTGTGATATTCTAGTTGTTTTACTGTCCTTCGTAGACAGGGTTTATCATATACATATATTCCATTTCAGTGCCAAATATGTTCTCGTCGCGATATGGCTGAGATATTGCCGATGTGACGTTAAATATTAACTCACTCACTCGTTAAGCAAAATGTTTAGCAGAAAGCCAAATGGTTTGGGTGGTAATGGTATTTACACTCCAAATAAGTCGATATGAATTATGTTTGGGAACGGGCCGAAACAGTCAGGTTATGAACATCCGATTAGTTATTAGTCAATGATATTACATATTTGTGAATGAGAAGTGCATGAACATCCTCAGGAATAGGGGTGGTGGGGTAGCCTAGTAGTTTAAACGTTCGCTCGTCACGCCGAAGACCCGGGTTCGATTCCTCACATAGGCCCAACGTGTTAAGCCCATTTCTGGTGTCCCCCGCCGTGATATTGCTGGAATATTGCTAAAAGCGGCGTAAAACTAAACTCAGTCAGTCCTTAGGAATACACAGACACACGAAAAACATTTACCAATGGTTCACAGTAAATAGTAAGGCCTCAAATACTTGAATACAAAAGAAAAAAAAATGTTAATGTGTGATAGTACACGCTTGGTACAAAATTGTTTTCAAACTGTAAATGTTTGGATTTTTCAAACTGTCAGGAAAATGTTAGTTGTACGTGTGTGTGCGCGTGCGTGTAGCATTCTTTTAATTATAAACAGCAATGTAAAATATATCCTTAATAGAAAGTAGGGTGTCATAATATCTGTAATCCATGATCAGTCGTCAAAACAGAACATATTAGAAACGAGATTATTAGAAATATAATTGTTTCGCAACCCAAACTAACATTTCAGTGAAAGATCATCAACTCTATATGAGCTATTAGTATTGCTGACGTATGTAAATGTTGTACTTCCGGGAGACGTCACAAAAAAAGCCGGCAATGAAGTGAATCACTATTTACATAACAAAGGATTCGGCACATCTTACTGTAATCACTGTGATTACCCCCCATGTTTGACGAATCAGGTCACATCTCTGAATGCATCGATTACTAGAAAATAAATAGACTGTGATTACCTGGTTCTGCAACCATTCAAACACCTACACATTTTACCATGATGTAGAAACAGAGATAATGGGGAAATCGCCAATAGTCACGAGAAATATTTTCAAATGAGTCCAGATTAAATCTAGATTTAGGTTGACATGTCTAGATGCGTTGTTAATCGTCACACAAACGTAAACACGAGACAACAGGACAGATATGGTGATACTTGGCGAAATCACCATGAAAGGCAGAATCACCTGTTCGTTTTTATCACATTTTGTCTTTCAGGCCGATAATGCCACCGTTTAAGTATCGTAACTGACTATCTTCACCAAGATAACATCATGACCCATTTCACGTCTGAAATATGATCGCAGTATGTGTAGTTTTCTGATGGTTTTCTTGATGGTATTCACTTAAATCATATATCGCCAACATTGTTCTTTACACTCTGTTCTTCCATTTTCATTTCTATGCATAATGACCAGGAGGCACATCTCTGTGTTTCTTAATGAACTGTAACTTGCAAACATCTCATGATGTCTCTTAGCGTTATATATAAATCTGCAACAAGGGTGCAACATTTTGCAGAAAAGCTTTATTGCACACTGAAAAAAAGTGGACACAGTAAACAGACAAGACTTGAGAGATCATTTGACAACATAATGTATGCAACTATTTCATACATATATTGGACATCATTAAGCAGAAGGTTGTCACGGAACCAGACTCATAATAGCATACATTCGTGCATTCTAATTAGTGCAGCCCGTTTATTATGTTTTTATTATTATTGGATATTTATAGAGCGCACATATCCACGCACTAGTGCATTCTCAAGGCGCTGGTAGTTTTTCCCCTCGATCACTGATATCAATCTCAAGGCACATCTTATTATCAATCTCAACTCCCTGGGGACCATACAACTCTTGCAGCCACTATGCGCACCGAGTTATTGCGGTTTTCCATTCTGTACGAGGTACGTTTACTGTTTTTGCTCTTCATATAGACTAAAACGACCCTAAAACAATTGAGCCTGGGAAAGGCATACCGATGGTTGATATCTAATCTAAGTACAACCATGTTATGGCACAATGAGACACAGCGACAATGTCCGCTGGAACACGATGTTCGCGATTAATATGCACAATGTTTAACGTGGGATAAAACCGCTTAAGTAAGTCTGAGAATGCATTGGTGATAGACACGAACTGTTCCATAAACTGACTTATGTCCAGAATATTCACAAAAGGTACACATCACTGAGAAAACAGTACATCAAGCTGGTATAACAATGAATTACAGTCATGTCATCCCTATATTTTCATTTCCATGGGTCTTCAATATTACTGAGTAGATTGTTCGAAATGATAACGATGTCGCTCATACAGTTATGAAATACGGCGATCGCGTTTATTTACTACATGCTTTCTGAACAAATGTCAATCAAACGTGCCCATTTTAATAATTTTGCATTAAACAGTGATAGTTTCTGATATGTAATCTTAGCCGAACATGGTCCAGTTCAAATGGAATTGTTTTATCGAACTACACACGAAAGAGGCCACAATTGTACTGATCAATGCAATTATACTGTTGTGTTAAGGAAAGGAATAGAAGTTGCATTGGTACCAACAGGTGCGATGTCTCCTGGTTTCAGCTGAAGAATGATAACTGCATACGTCAGCAAGGTTCCAATAATCTGTAAACAAATATGTCAGAAAGGATGACAAAGGTGAAAAGCAGCCATCCAACAGTGATGTCACTCAAGGCTTGCAAAACTAAAGAACAGTGGACGACAATATTTCCTTGGATGTTATTCGGATGTCCGTTTGATCAGAAGACTACACATATGAACACTTTATTGCAACATAGTTAGGGCCCTATTTTATATTCCTTTCAAACCTTTTAGTATCACTCAATAACTAACAACGGATAGTATTCCTTTTCGCTGAAACAGAATCTCTTCAGTGAGAATTTCAGGTTATGAAAAATATATTCCTCCTCAGGTAAATGTGGTGAAAAGTTTCTTACAAAAAGGCTCAGCGAGCGGGATGAGGTGATACCCTGTTGAACGTCGCGTTCAAGATTATTGCATTGTAACTCCGACGAGTGTGTGTATGCGTGTGTGTTTATGTGCACGTGTATAGAAAGTTTTGTGTGCACGTGTATGCTCGTTCCGCTGCGTGCGTGGGTGTGTGCGTGCGCGCGCGTGCATGTGTGTACGTGTGTCTACCAGTTCAGAAGGATGCCTGTTATCTCATGGTAGCCGTTTTCTTTTCTCAGATGAAACATCAAAGCTCTATTGAGCCACACTATACTGACATGGAACTAGCCAGTCTCTGCCTTTTTCCCAAATATCGAGCTCCAAGCAGGGTAACAAAAAACATCTTTTGACCTTATTTGATATGAATTTGGAGTTAAGCTCTCTGAAAAAGACACTTTAACAACAGATCCCAGAGTTAATCTTAGAATAGGCATTGTAATCTTATAATCACAACACTTTATATCTACACTTCACAAAGCCTATTTATGCCATCTATGAACATGACGTATCAAAATACCTCGCTCTAACACGAGCAAGTTTATCTCACTTACAGTAAGCACAGTTGAACCATCCACCGTAAACAGCCCATAAACAGTGTAGCCAATTGGTGGTCCTGCCAGTCGATTGGCAAATATTGATACCTGAAGCAATATGTTGCAAAAGTTTTAGTATGGCTGAGAAACAATATTCTGAACAGAAATGTCACATATAGTACAACTAACATATCCCTACATCATGAAACTTGGCTATGATAAAAACAGAACGTCCGTAGTCAGATTTGCTGTTATTAAAGGCTGATATAATAGTACCTGACCAGACAACTAATATACCACAGCGAATGTAATGAACACATGAAGTACCATCAACAGGTATTACTTTTCGAATGTTAAAAGTGGTACTCATTAATCGTTCTTCACATACTTACAATCTGCACGGTCTTGGGCGATAGTTGCGACATATCCAGCCGCAACAAGTCGTCACGGCAACCATGTGCCTGAAATTGTTATAGAAAAAGCACGTTAAGGGTCACATGTAAGGTAAAACACAACTTTGCAGAGTCTGATACCTTTCGGTATGGACTTACAGTAACAAATTATCAAAAATGCAAATTCAACTTATAAAGTTGAAAAATATCGCGATGAAAAAAAACCCCTCGAAATCGGATTCACGAAACGATTCACTAAATTCAACCCAGCTGGGGTGAAAAGTAGTTTCAACAGCTGTGATGCGCTGTGCTTTGCACTGCGCAGTGGATAGGTTCGCATAGCTTGAAAGCAATATTTCAAGACGGAAAACCTTTGCTGGCGGTGAATACACGGAGTAGGCTTTGGCGTGAGCTATTTTTCTAATGTTTTGTTGACAGGCGCGAGCTTTATATATGTTATGACAGTAGATTTCTGATTTAACTGTTTATATAATTTCATTTGACTATTTCACCACACGGTGTTCTTACCGAGTCTTTCTCAGTTCGCACACCCACCCGCTCTGACTGGGTTCGGTATCCCGGGTGCTTCGTTTCGAGGGAAGTAAACCCAAGTACAAAATATTGCACTTTTGATTTGTGATCGCATGCTTATGATTTTGTTAATTTGATTATCAGCAATGTATATCATATGTCAGGAATAAGTTGTTTGTTTTTTGGTTGCATGTGACCTTTAACGTGTAGATAAAAGGTGGCTTAGAATCACTCTCTTTTCCAATCTTCTTGAATTAATTACATTGTGACGTTGGTTTTGATGTGGCTTGGAAACACCTTATTTGACAAGAAATGACCAAAGGTCTTTCAAAGTGGTAATGTGTTCCAAAGGTTCAGAAACTGGACAAAAACATGTCATTACTGACAGAAAATTAGGCACATCTTGACCACCCACCATCTTTTTAACGCAAGGGCTACATGCGTCTTGAAAATCAGATTTGAACGTCTCAGGTATCATCATTGGTGGGAAGTTAACTAACAAAATGAAAATCCAAATATAACATTTGATTATTGCACCACTGTCTAAAAGCCATGTATTTATTACAAACTATATATGTGATCCAGACCAGCAGTTGTCAGAACTTAATGTTTGTGGAAGGCTTGCTCACTGAGTCGGTAAGATTTAGAGTATGTTGTCTGACTGAGGTATGAGTTTGAATCCCAAATGGGACACAAACCAATAAATACTAGAATTTATAGAAAAGCTAAGAGCTCCGAAGCTGAGGTCACAGACAAAACATTTCTTTCATCCCAAATCATGTCAGGTAGTCTTCAAATTGTTCATCCCATTTAGACGAATAGTCATTACAATTGACTTTCCAAAGACTATTTTGTATGTTTGGTGCCTAACAGTGTAGTAGAGCAGTATTAGATCTATACAAAGGGGCTTGAAATACAATCCAGTGTGTCTTGTACGTTAAACAGTAATCAGTACCCTGTAATTTCGACAGGGCTCTTTTAGAAAAGGGGAAAAGAAACTGAAATCAATACCTTCACGTTGACCTGAGCTGCGATGATGGTGGAGGAGAAACAGATGGCAATGTTATTAATGCCTACAAACACTGCAGTGACAAACTGTTCCACAGACAGTGTACCCCGGATTGTACCATACAGAAGTAAGCATACCACCGGTATGGAGGAAGCATAATATGAAAATAAAAAGTGTGTCATCATGTTATTGGCTCTATCGGTAAGTCCAATCACGTTTAAATGCTGTTGTCGGATAGTTTCACATTTGTCATCTGCATTTTTGGCTTCCACCATTCCTTCAACCTTCTTGTTAACTGCATCAAATTCCTTCCACACAATATAGGAAAAACACGTAAACTGCATCAATATGATCACAGTGGACATCATATACAGCTCCGATGCTATAATGACGTAGCATATCCCCATAAGCTTCAAAATACCTTCCATGTTGTTGAAGGGAATGTACACATTTAACAGAGGCGATGTGGTGGAAACAGCAAAACAGGTAACGTCTATGACAAAGTATAATATTCCGAAAAAGATCATCGCACCAGCCATGATACGTTGGAGCAGTTCCACTCTTTTCAAATCGAAAGCGAGTCCATACTTTTGCTTGTAGCCAAAAATATCGATCAAGAGGGCGTCCAAGTGTGCACAACATGTATGCGGTTGAAGGGTAGATTGGTAGGTTATTCCAAGGAAACATAGGAAGTACGAAATGTAGACCACGGCTATTCCCGACAGTCCATCTTCTGATCTGATCACCCAGAAAAAGCGGGCACAATTGGACCAGGAGAGTATCAGAAGGGTTATGATGTATACCCACTGACATCGCCGTCGGGTACGCGGTCTCGATGGCAGTACATAATGACCCGTAATTTGCAGACTTGATTTGAGGAATCTAAACGCCGAAGATACCTGCTGGTCCATCGTACAATTCATGGAAATGAGCGTGAAATCCTCGATCACTTCTGTTAATAAAGAGCCAGACGTTCCTTGTTAGGACTACTAATTATTGTTGATATCCTTTTGGGTAAATAATTCCTTTTCTGTCAGTAAATAGCACGACTGAGGCAGCTTCGTTGGAGATTACATATGTATTTAATATGTTTAAGATCTAACACAAATCTCAAGGTTGAAGCATATGATATGTTTTTCACCACAATCCTCAATACAGTTAATGATGAAGTTTATTTATGTGAACATGCAGACAATGTTTGAGACTGACTTGATTGGAATGAATGTGCAATTAATACCAAATCGATTTTCTCAAAATATTTTGGAATGGAAATGGAACGAAATATATCTATGAAATGAAATGATTTTCTAGAGCGCTGAATGACTTTTGTTAAAAACAGTATTGGATTAGGTAACAACAATGAAGGCCACAGACAAAACCCCTTTCAAATATATTTAGGGTGAGGCATGTTGAGTACCAGTCGAAAGGGATGTTCAATGCAACTGCTTCTTAGACTTGTTTTCGTACGTTCTTGTGATTGTAATTGCTGAACAATTTACGCCCATGTAACGTCACTTTTTTGATAGACATTTTTAATTTTTAAGCAATTCTCATGATATAATAATACAATCTATATTATTTCGCAGTGAAAATGGAAATTGTTATGTCACGTATATTTAAGGAGTAGTACTGAGTGAGCAGGTGAGTTAGGATTTATAGTCCCATCGGGAATATTTCAGCCATATCGGGAATTACAAAGTTATTAATTGATAATAAATGGAATACAATTTTTATAAAAAAACCAAAACTGTCGACGAAGGACAGTAACATGACTAGATTATCACTGACAGAAACGTAAAACCAGTAATTAAATCTAAAACATTTTAACTATAGAGGACAACACAATATAGAACCAACAACTGAAAGTTGATCACCATACTAGGGACCATGGGGACTTACGGTGTCTTTGCTACCTACATGGACCCAGGTTGGAGTAGTACTGAGTGTAATGCAAGGTCACATATGTTCAGTGTATAGGCACCTACAGTTTCGATCTGTCAATTTGTTAGCGCGATATTTCATGGACTGTTATACCCAATGTCTTCAAATATGGTGACAGCCTACATTAGGGGATTTCACAGACACCAGTTTAGTTAGGTGACCTTGACCTTATTTTAAAGGTCACCACGACACTTTGAACACGTTTCAAACTCTTCTTAACACAGCATCTCATGGACTGTTGTACCCAATGTCTTCAAATTTGGTGACAGCATACATTGGGGGATTACACAGACACTAGTTGATTTTGGGTGACCTTGACGTTATCTTCAAGGTCACTATGACACTTTTCACACTTTTAACTTGTTAACGCGATATCTCATGGACTGTTGTACCCAATGTCTTCAAATTTAGTGACAGTTTACATTGGGGTATTACACAGATACCAGTTTATTTGGGTGACCTTGACCTTATCTTCAAGGTCACCACAATACTTTGACCGCTATTTAAAGGCGATATCTCATAAAACATTGCACCCAATGTTTTCAAGTATGTTGACAGCCTACATTGGGTGATTATGCAGACACCATTCATTTCAGGCATCTTGTATGTGACCCCAAAATAAAAAGTAGTAAACATAGATATTCAATTCTTTAGAGGCGGGGGACATTGCCATATCAGTGGCAAACACTTGTTTTGAATGTTGTGGGACTTACATACCCTCTCAGAAGGACAACAATTGTACGCTACTTCAACCTACTTTGAGGGTACAGCCACTTACAATCTCAGTTACTAATCTAAACTACAAATAATAAAATATTTATCTATTTACAAACCATTATCAAAATTTATCTAGCAATTCTATTTCTTTAACAATTCAATTTTAAGGGATAATTAACTGAAGTAAAGAGATCCTTACCAGTTTTTACATTGAAATACTTATCCCTTGTGATGGAAAAAATAGCAATATTCCACCTTTTGGCGGTGGTCTGTAAATAATCGAGTCTGGACCGGACAAACCAGTGGTCAAAAGCATGAGCATCGATCTATGCAATTGGGATACGATGATAATTGTCAACCAAGTAAGCGAGCCTGACCACCCGATCCTGTTAGTCGCCTCAAACATGGGTTACTGAAGATCAATTCTAACCCGGATATTCACGCGTGTATGGAATAATAAAACGATAAAACTAATGGATAGAACGGTTCTTCTAACAATATAAACGTCTGACACTCTATATGTTAACTTCCAATGAAAATAGTAAAAGTAATTGGTTAATAAGGTATTTCATAAACCAATTGGAACAGTAGTATATACATCTGTTAAGTAATATTACAGCTGTCCGGACCAGACAATCTTTGCTAAGGGCAGAGTTGAGTGTACTATTCAGACTATAATCGTGGGCATGCATTTATCAATCACAATGAAACTGAGATGATAGCAGGTGTTTGCATAAAGGTGGGGGGTCCTGCCCCACCAATATCATTCATCACAGACACATGCTATAGCAAATCAAATGAGAAAACAAATGCATGTGCACAAAAGGGAAACTCACTCAGCTTATGAATACAAATACTGACATAAACGCTAGAAATGTGAGGGGCAACAACTAGTCCTGATATCAAACATGAAGAAGCTATTAGTTCAATGGAAAATGAAATCTATTACACCCCAGTCAATAAAAAATATATACATCCATGCCATATGTGTATTTCTAAAGAAAATGTAGAATATATCTATTTTAAGGTATGACCTTGCTCTCTTTAGTCAATGACAACATAGCTCATGAAAAACTGAAATCTGTTACATTCGCCAAGATAAATGTCTCTTTTCGAATACCAAATTTGACACTTCCTATTTTCCCAAATGCAGGGATATTTTATTTTGTATTTATCAATGACACTGGGAGGATACCAGATGTTTGCAAAAAGGTGAGAGTGTCCTGTTCCACATCTGCAGCACATATACACCACACCAATTACGTTAGATCATTCAGGTCCTACCTTCACATTGAGATTGGTAGACATCAATGTAGCCGTAAATAATGTTGATATTCCTGTTGTCACGGCAGCAAGTGCAGGCAGGAATACCTCAACGGTTAGCCCTCCACTCACAAGACCACACAACACGCCACAGGGATCCATAGAGCATTGCAGTTAAACAAAACGTGCGTTATCATGCAGATATTACTATTATGTTTACTGTAGGATACTTATATAGCGCACATATCCACGCAAATAGTACACGCTCAAGGCGCTGGAGTGTTTCTTTGATCAACGGTTGACTTTTTTCTGGCATTCTTCTTTAACCAACTCAACTCCTTGGGGAGTATTCAACTCCTGCAGGGGCGGTGGGGTAGCCTAGTGGTTTAAGCGTTGGCTCGTCACGCCGGAGGCCCTGGTTCGATTCCCCACATGGGCACAATGTGTTAAGCCCATTTCTGGTGTCCCCCGCCGTTATATTGCTGGAGTGAGTGAGTTAATATTTAACGTCACATCGGCAATGTTTCAGCCATATTGTGACGAGAACATTTTATGTTGAAATGAAATATATGTATATTATAAAAAAACTGTCGACGAAGGACAGTAAAACAAATAGAATATCACAATTACAACTAAAACTAGTATGGAGAGTTAAAACTGATAGTACTAATTGGACAATACAGTATAAAAACGGGCTATAGATCGCAAACAACGGAAGGTAGATCACCATACTAGGAACCATGGGGACTTACATTACGTTTGCTACCTACATGGATCCTAGTTGGATTTACACCATCCCTTCAGCCATTGGCGACAGAAGATAAAGCTAGCCATAAATTAAAAGCACACATATTCTACGATTAAAAACGTGGTAAGCCTAAATATACTCTAAATGTGTTGGGACTTACGTACCCCCTCAGGAGGACAATAATTTTACAATACTTCAACCCCCTTTGAGGGTACAGCCACTAACTATCTAAGTTGATAATCTAAACTTCCAATTATAAAACCTTATCTATTTACAAAACATATATCAAAATTCATTTAACAGATCTATCTCCTTTAAAAAATCAATGATTAAATGATAGTTAACATTACTAAAAAGGTCCTTTATTGTTTTGACATTAAAATATCTACCCCTTATGATGGAGAATTCAACACAGTCAAGCAGGACATGCTTGACCGTGGTTCTCTCATCACAAGGGATACAAAACGGAGGATCCTCACCTTGCAATAGGTACCCATGAGTGTATCTAGTGTGGCCAATACGACATCGTCGCATGATGACCTCTTCAAATCTGGACTGACAACCCAAGTAGGTGTAACCAATGTAGGGTTTTATTTCATGTAATTTATTAATACCTACTTGGGTGTCCCACTTCTTTTGCATTAGATCGCGGATGTATGTTCTAATGCTTGCTTTAGAATCAGGGTACGGGATAAGAAGTGGTGTCACAGATTTGTTGAGGGCTGCCTTAGCAGCAATATCAGCCATCGTGTTCCCAGAAATGCCAACGTGGCTGGGTAACCAACAAAAGACGATGTCGCATTGGCCAGTAGCAAGTTCATTGTACAATTCAATAATGTCTAATAAAAGTGGATGTTTGCAAGAAAATTTTTTAATAGCCTGAAGACACGAAAGAGAATCTGAAAAGATGATATATTGTTTATATTAACGATGTTTATTGATATATTGAAGAGCTGTTAAGATTGCGTTTGCTTCTGCTGTGAAAATAGAGCTGTTATTTGGTAGTCGAGAAGATATTGTTTTTGATCCAATGACAGTGGCACATGCCACCGCGCCACCATCCTTGGACCCATCTGTAAATAAGGATTTATATGTTTTGTATTGATTTCTTAATTGACTAAATTCTTGTTTATACTGTAATTCATTTGTTTCTGATTTTTTAAATGTAGTTAATGTTAGGTCAACTTCAGGCCTAACCAATTGCCAAGGCGGAGAAGAAAGAAGACGGGAAGGAGCTATATGTTCTAGCTCAATGCCAGCAGCAGAAAGGAAAGGTTTCAATCTTATACCAAGAGGCGGAACAAGAGAAGGCTTCTTGTTATACAGATCTTCATATAGTGGATTAAAGACACAGTTATATGCAGGGTTTGACTTATTGGAATAAAGTTTTGTAATATACTGTAAAGTTAATTTTATACGGCGTTGTGTAAGAGAAGGCTCATCTGCTTCAACATATAGACTATCAATAGGAGAAGTTCTAAAAGATCAAAGAGAAAGCCTTAGACCTTGGTGGTGGACAGAATCAAGTAGTTTTAGATTGCTTTTGCAGGCTCCACCATATACGATGGAGCCATAATCAAGTTTCGAGCAGACCAATGAGCGATATAGGTGGAGGAGGGTAGCTTGGTCCCCTTCCCACTTTGTGTTAGAAACTACTTTCAACAAGTCAAGTGCCTTCAGGCATTTAGTTTTAAGGGATTTAATATGTGGCAGAAACGTTAAGTGTGAGTCAAAAATTAAACCCAAGAACTTGGCCTCCTTAACAACTTTGATGGATGTGCCATTTATGGATAGTTCAGGGTCTTTATGCGGTTTGTATTTACGGCAGAAATGTATACAATTTGTTTTGGATTTAGAAAATTTAAAGCCGTTTTCCAGACACCATTTATTTATTTTGTTTAAACACAACTGCAGTTGTCTGTCAATAGTATGCATATTTTTACCACGACAAGAAATATTAAAATCATCCACAAAAAGTGATCCATCGATCGAATCATTTAAAACCTTGGATAAACTGTTGATCTTTATACTAAACAATGTGACAGACAAAATACTGCCTTGTCGGACACCCTGATCCTGATTGTAATGATCAGACAGGGTAGATGCCACTCGGACTTGAAATTGTCTGTCTTTTAAAAAGTTAGCTATAAATTGAGGCAAACGGCCTCGCAATCCGAAACCATGTAAATCTTTTAAAATGCCATATTTCCACGTGGTGTCATATGCTTTTTCAAGATCAAAAAAGATAGACACAGCGTGTTGCTTGTTAATAAGAGCATTTTTAACAAATGATTCCAAACGCACTAGGTGATCGACAGTACTTCTGTTTTTACGGAAACCACATTGTATATCTGTTATAAGGTTATTTGTTTCCAAGTACCAAACAAGTCGATTATTTATCATCCGTTCCATGGTTTTGCAAACGCAGCTTGTTAGGGAAATTGGCCTATAGTTTGAAGATATTGCTGGAATATTGCTAAAAGCGGCGTAAAATTAAACTCAGTCAGTCAACTCCTGCAGCCTGTTATGTGCGGCGAGTTATCACATAGCCTTATCCTCACAAGGTAGCCATTTGCAACTGGGTGAAATGGGACACACAGTGACAGTAGTGTGTCCAATGATACTTCACGTTGCTATAACCGCAACTAGGTGTCTGTACTTGTTCGTGCTTCAACCATCTGGTCATCTACAATCAGGTGAGTGGGTAACTTTAAGTGCACAGTGTTGTGTACTGAACGCTAGTTAGACTTGTCTAGTATTCTCGTTAAGGTGACATGTTGTTGTCTGATGGCTTTTCACATCCGCAACTCAAATCCGCGTCTTTGTCTTTCACCATTTGTATGACCGCTATGTTGATGGCATCGTATTCCGTCCTCAGAATGTAACAGCACCATGAAAAGAACGCCATGAAGATAAGGAAAGGCACTGTGCTCAACGTGTTTGTTAGACAAACGAAAATCATTCCAAATATTCTTGAGATACCTTTCATTTTGACGAAAGGAACACTGAGTTCATTGGTGACAGAATCTGTGAATATGGTGAACCAAACTATGTTAGTTGTAACTGTGACGACTACACAGATACAAATAGTAGAACCGAAGATGGCTACCCACATTTTCAATTTTGTCAAACAACACAATTCCAAACTTGTTCTTAAAGTCTGAGAGTTCTTTCAAGAAGGGTTCCATGTGTGTTTTACTTACGAACAGAGTGGTGGTTGACAAGTAAGCAGAACCCAGGTAACAAATGAAATAGGAAAGCATAGTCCTAAAATCCGGAAAATGAGAAATCTGGAACAGCCGTCTTCCAGGTGGTACATAGAGGCCAGTGAATTGTAAGGTTACTGACAAAGCTTTGAAAGAGATCTTCACCTCTACATCGACAAAAAAACTTCATGCATTCAGTGTTGTGCTCGTCGGAAAGGTCTTGGTTTTGATTGATCCAGATTCAGGATTTAGGTTTGTGTGGATGTACCCTTATGTTTTCAATGATAATGATGGAATACCTCACTTACTGGGGTATTATGTGACAATTTATTTACTTTACCGGAATATATCCACGGTCGTGTCAACCATTAAATTTAACCTGACCACTAAATGTTTTTGTCTTTTTTTGCAAACACGATCAGTAGTTCTGATAATGCCATAGTAATACGTATGAAGCTGCTGCAGTATTGGGGTGGTGGTCAACAAGATTTGTAATAACTTGTTCTGTCACAACCAAGCAATCAGAAATTACCCTTCAATATATAGATACTTCCTCGTCCTCGTGATCAGCCTCTGTGGGTGGTATTTACACGTACGCTATTGAGTTAGTTTACATAGTTATTGATATTCTGAAGGCACATAAATCACTCAGACAATTAGCAGTTGTTCAGTACATTTGGAAACGAAAACATGGAATGATGCCTTTCATAAACATGAACACCTTTCTCCTAAATGGTATACGTTCAAGTTTAAACCTTGTAATTGATATCCTATTACAACATAAATTATTCAACGACTTTGGTGCCGCGCATCTAACTGTCAGTCAACATTGATACCTTCTTCACCATATACATCCACTCGTTCTTGTGGCAGCTAGAATGTACTGCCACTACCCAGAACTGCTAGTATTCAATCAGATTGTATGGAGGAAGTTAAATGCTTCCCGTGAATGAGTTACCAAGTGTACATGAGCAGCATGTCCCTTTACTAGAACCGGAAAGAAAACCCAAACCCATGGTCCAGTTATCCGGGAACATTGAATGGAATGTGGAGATTTTGATCATCGAGATAATTTCATCGGGCGTGGTTTTAGGCATGATGTAATGTCTGTGTCCAACAGGCCATCATCTGCCGTGAATGGAATATGAGGGCAGGGCGAAAGTTGTGCTTCACGTTATATATGGTAGCTATGAGATCTGGTCGAATGAATATAATTAACTATAATTCGTACCTTTAAAGGTAGTTATGGTCGAGTTCACAGAGGAATCGTTATGTGTACCTAGAGTACGAAACCCGTGATTGAGAACATGTGATAACAGATAACATCGACATACTTAAGTGTGTTAGTTACTCACACCCAGGCATCGTCCCAGTGTAAAAAAGTGACGTGTCTAAATGACAAAGGCCTGGATTCTATTTCCAAGACACTACATGCGGCCGATTTCTTTTATCGAAAGGAATATTGGTGATTTACTAGTATAAACGGCTCGAAAACACACTCACCCGTACACAGACTACGCTTAGCACTGTGGTAGATATATTTCGAAATGCTATCACGATAAGCAATCCTGTCATGTCAATATCTAATGAAAACAAGGGAACATGGTCCTAACTAACAGTTATTAGACTTATATTTTTGTGTGTCAGCATTGCTGGGTGAGTAGGTCGAATCGCTGGCTTTGTGGGATTTGGTGGATCACTGTGCGTGTAGGTTCAAATCCCAGATAGAGCTCATTAAAAAAGTGAGCCTGTTTCGAGAGTGCATATGAATCAAGGATAGGATTGTGACTGTCAGCAGGAAACACTCTTTATTACTGAGTCCATAGATATAGACTTATAAGATTACTGTAAACAGACATATGAACATTATACCATACCACTTTTTCTTATTTTACTGTGATATTTCCTTGTGATCGCACATACCAAAAGGTCAGAAAGTACCACAAGGTACCATGGCATGACACCGTAGACTCTTGCATTCTGGCAGGTCCTCTCGGGGCACAGGACATTTTCTGTGTTCTTGTTCAGACAGCCTGAGGCAGGCAAACCAAACGTTGATATCTAAAAACTGAACAACGATATTGCGATGGGAAGAAACAGTTTTACATGAGTCTGCAATGTTGGTTTGATCACAATTCAATAACGGATGGCCACAATAATTAACGTGGGATAATATCACTTGGAGGTCCATGAAGCAAGTGTTGTAATGCATTGTGAATAGAAATTAATATACTTAACTGATATCCAAATAGTTCAAAAAGGGTAAAGCACCTTTGACAAAGCAGTACAGCATATATGTAAAAAGATCTACTGCGGATCTACACTTTAGTAATGTTCAATGAAAGAACTCATCTCTTCCGAGGCACCCATGAAAGGCCACCTCCTCGTGGTGGGTGCTGGGTCACGCTAAGCGCCTTTCAACCCCCCGTTGTGGACCCGGGGGGGATATTTTGGTCCACCAACCCGTTTGCCGTGGGTTGCGCCCCTGTGTCGGTGGAGGACGGGATTCTGGTGGTTGAGGGCAATAGGTTCCTGGGTGCCGTTGTACAAAACAACCTTAGCGCTAAGGCTACCTTAAGTCTATGTTAAAGTATGGGAGTTACGGTCACCTTAGCGCTAAGATTGCTTTGTACAACGGCACCATGGAACCGTGTTCCTTTTGCCCAACACACCACTTCGGCCCTTACTTCACCTAGACGGGTGGTAGAATCGGCCCGATTCTATCAATCGGCTGGTCACGCCATGCCCTGTGCATAGTGAATGTTTTTTGCACATTTAACTCTTTGTGGGTTTTGGCACTTTGATTTGTACTTATAAATTATTGGTCCATTTAATTGCCTAGAGTCCTATGCCAGAAGGCGGTGGCTCATGGGCCAATCTGGTGACGTTGACCTCCAAATTCAGTATGTATCCTATTTCTTGTCATGGGCAGAACCACCCTGGCATCTAATTTGGTATACAAATATTGCTATTTGCGTCATACTCGCTGGAGTATAACATCCCTGTATCCCTGGTGTCAGCATCTTGGATATCCGGTGCTCTTTGACATCGTCCTTGTCGACACTCCATGGTGGGTGGGGAGCAGGGGTGTCGAATAAATTTCCTTTCATCATGTTACCCCAACAAGCTGGTTCGTCGCGGAATGAAAAGAGACGTCTGGACGAAATAGATCGTCCAAATGAAACCAATTCTTTACACGTTGATTCTTGGGCTCGATTCTTAGTGATCGAAGCTTCTGACTACCTACCTATTAAACTGAATCCATTTGCTATTTCTAAAGCTATCCATGGGATTTGTGGGGAAGTTAGAAATGTTACCCGGCTCCGTAGTGGTTCACTTCTGGTGGAGTGCGCACGGAAACAGCAATCTCTTAATCTTTTGTCTATCAGAACATTTGCTAATGTTGAGGTTGCTGTGTCCGTGCACAGGACTCTCAATTCCTGCCGTGGTATTATACGAGACAGGGCTCGTTGTCTCTCTGACATGTCAGAGGAGGACATAGCTGAAGAGCTTGAAGACCAGGCTGTTACAGAGGTTAAACGTTTCACGGTAAAAAAAGATGGCAAAATCACAAATACTAACACGTATCTCCTGACCTTTGCTAGATCAACCATTCCACAGTCAATCAAAGCAGGTTATGTTAACATCGGGGTGGATGTGTATGTACCCAATCCACTCCGGTGTTATAAATGTCAACACTTTGGACATGGGTCTCACTCATGCCGAAACACAGTAGTGTGTTATCGTTGTAGTGAACATCACGAAAACATAGATTGCACAAATGAATACAAATGCGCCAATTGTGATGGCCCACATCCAGCTTCTTCCAGGTCCTGCCGTGTGTTTCTAAGGGAATCCAAAATAATGAAAATTAAATGTGAAAATTCTTTCTTACCTTGAAGCCAGAAAACTTTTCACAACTCAGTCTTCACCGCCATTAAACATTTCTTATTCTGCCGCAGTCACCCGCTCTGTTGCAGTGTCCTCCACTGCATGCCAGACTGACTTGACATGGGTCAACTCGGAACAACCTGTATCTTCAACCTCAAACTCTACTTCCCCAGTCAGACAATCTACATCAGGATCTCAGACTGAAATTCAGCCTGTGTCATCACAAGCTTCTACATCAAATTCAGGTATCTCCCAACCAGCAACAGATCAGTACAAAAAGAAGAAAGGAAAAAAGGAAAGGAAAATAACCCACCCTACTCTCAATTCATCTTCGGAGATTCCTCTCCAAAATTCATTTAGACCTCTTGACATGGAGGTCACTCTGTCCTCACAAGATAGGCAGAGGAGCTTATCCTCCTCATATTCACGTGAACGATCGCCAATTGAGCCACCATGACTCAATTGTCGACTTTAATGCAATGGAATTGCAGAGGATTGCAGAATAACTTTAGTGAGATTCACTTATTGATACAAGATTTTACACCGTCAGCGTTATGTCTGCAAGAGACATACCTCAAAGATACAGATACTTTTAATTTGAGACGGTACAGTGATTACCACATTCTCCCCTTGGGGGTAGAGCAACAGGGGGTGCTTCCATTTTAGTACGACAGGATATAATACATAGTCCTGTCGTTCTTAATACTAATCTTCAGACTGTGGCTGTTCGTTTGACCCTACACATTGCAATAACTCTGTGCAGCTTGTACATACCTCCTTCTACTAATATTCAACAGGCAGAGCTCCAAAATTTATACGATCAACTTCCGAAGCCATGCCTTATTATGGGTTATCTCAACGGACACAATCCGCTTTGGGGAAGTGTTCATATCAATACTAAAGGTAAAATCCTTGAGGAATTCATTTCCCATAATAATTTATGTATATTTAATGATGATTCAGCCACTTATTTACATCCAGCTACGGGAACATATTCTTCCCTGGATCTGTCACTCATCGATTCCAGCTTATATAATGAATTTGAATGGATGGTCCATGATGACCTATGTGGGAGTGACCACTTCCCCACCATTCTCAAAACAATCGGCCGTGGTGATGATCCACCTTTATCAAGGAGAAATTTCGCCAGGGCGGATTGGTCATTATATGAGAAACTGTGTGTTGAACACTTGCAGCATGATCTTTTTAGGAACAGTAAAGATCCTATACAGTCTTTTTCGGATATACTTAATCACATTGCTGACAAAACAATTCCTAAGTCCTCTGCAATTCCGCATATTCGTAAACCATGGTTTAATAATGAATGCAAACAAGCCAGAAAATGTAGGAAAAAGGCCGAAAAATATTTTCGTAAACACCCTACTGTCCATAATCTAGACAAGGTCAAAATTACTATGGCTAAGGCTAGACGATCTTTTAAACAAAATAAGCGTCAGTCTTGGCGAAATTATGTTTCTAAAATAAATTCACGTACACCTATGTCAAAAGTGTGGAACATGATCCAAAGAATAAAGGGCAAAGGTTCCAAATCTACTGTTCATCATTTGAAGGACGGTGATAATTTATTGACTAATAAATCTGACATTGCAAATAAACTTGGTGAAACTCTTGCCAAGCATTCATCTTCATCTAATTATGTCCCTGAGTTTCAAACGTATCAGAAACAACAGGAGAAGAAAAGAATAAATTTTAACTCGGACAACGGTGAAGATTATAACGAACTATTTTCGTTACATGAGCTCCATACCGCCCTTCAGCAAGCTCACGATACAGCAACAGGAGCTGATAATATTCACTATCAGCTCTTAAAGCATTTGCCCGAATCATGTTTACAAATCCTTTTAGACATTTTTGATCAAATATGGACTTCAGGGAATTTCCCAACTTCGTGGCGTGATGCCATTGTTGTTTCTATTCCAAAGCCTGGCCGGGATCATACTGATCCGTCGAATTACAGACCAATCTCTTTAACGAGTTGTGTCTGTAAAACCATGGAACGAATAGTCAATAATAGATTAACATGGTATCTTGAAACCAACAACCTAATAACAAATATTCAATGTGGTTTCAGGAAAAATCGTAGTACCATTGATCATTTGGTACGATTAGAATCCTTTATCAAAAATGCTATAGTCAATAAACAACATGCAGTATCGATATTCTTTGATCTCGAGAAAGCGTACGATACCACCTGGAAGCATGGCATTTTAAAGGATTTACATGATTTTGGTTTAAGGGGTCGTTTACCTTTTTATATCACAGTTTTTAACAGACAGGCAATTTCAAGTCCGAGTGGGTTCATCCCCTGTCTGACCATTATAATCAGGATCAGGGTGTCCCACAAGGTAGTATTTTGTCTGTAACATTGTTTAGTATTAAGATTAACAGTTTATCAAAGGTTTTAAACGATTCAATTGATGGATCACTTTTTGTGGATGATTTTAACATTTCTTGTCGCGGTAAGAATATGCATACTATTGAACGGCAACTACAGTTGTGTTTAAACAAAATCAATAAATGGTGCCTTGAAAACGGCTTTAAATTTTCTAAATCAAAAACTAATTGCATACATTTCTGCCGTAAATATAAACCACATAAAGACCCAGAACTGTTTTTAAATGGCACTCCCATCAAGGTTGTAAAAGAGGCCAAGTTCCTAGGTCTGATTTTCGACTCCCATTTAACTTTTCTTCCCCATATCAAATCTCTAAAAACTAAATGCCTGAAGGCACTCGATTTATTGAAAGTCGTGTCTAATTCAAGGTGGGGAAGGGATCAAGCTACGCTCCTACACCTATACAGGTCACTGGTCCGCTCGAAGCTTGATTATGGCTCCATCGTATATGGTGGAGCCTGCAAAAGCAACCTAAAACTCTTAGATTCAGTCCACCATCAAGGTCTGAGACTTTGTCTTGGGTCCTTCAGAACATCTCCTGTTGACAGTCTCTACGTCGAGACAGATGAGCCTTCTCTTACCCAACGCCGTATAAAATTATCATTACAGTATATTACGAAGCTATATTCTAACGAGTCTAATCCTGCGTTTCACTGCATCTTCACTCCTCTTTATGAGGATTTGTATAACAAAAAGCCATCTCTTGTTCCGCCTCTTGGGCACAGAATTAAACCATTCCTTTCTGCTGCCGGCATTGAGCTGGAGAATATATCTCCTTCTCGTCTTCTTTCTTCTCCTCCTTGGCAATTGGTGAGGCCAGACGTTGACTTAACATTAACCACATTTAAAAAATCAGAAACAAATGATTTACAGTATAAACAAGAATTTAGTCAATTAAGAAATAAATATAATACCTATAAATCCTTATATACACATGGATCCAAGGATGGTGGCGCGGTTGCTTGTGCCACTGTCATTGGGTCGAAAACAATATCTTCCAGATTACCCAATGACTGTTCAATTTTCACAGCAGAAGCAAACGCAATACTAACAGCTCTTAAATATATTAATAAACACCGTAAATATAAACAATATATCATCTTTTCAGATTCTCTTTCGTGTCTTCAGGCTATTAAAAATCTTTCTTGCAAACATCCACTTTTATTAGAAATTATTGAATTGTATAATGAGCTTGCTACTGGCCAATGCGACATCGTCTTTTGTTGGTTACCCAGCCACGTTGGCATTTCTGGGAACACGATGGCTGATATTGCTGCTAAGGCAGCACTCAACAAATCTGTGACACCACTTCTGCTCCCATACTCTGATTACAAAGCTTGCATTAGATCTTACATCCGTGATCTGATGCAAAAGAAGTGGGACACCCAAGTAGGTATCAATAAATTACATGCAATAAAACCCTATATCGGTTACACTTACTTGGGTTGTCAGTCCAGATTTGAAGAGGTCATTATGCGGCGATGTCGCATTGGCCATACAAGGTATACCCATGAATATTTGCTTAAAGGCGAAGATCCTCCGTTTTGCATCCCTTGTGATGAAAGAATCACAGTCAAGCATGTCTTGCTTGACTGCATCGAATATTCCATCACAAGGGATAACTATTTCAAAGTAAAGACTATGAAGGATCTTTTTAATAATGTTAGTTCTCATTTAATTATTGCATTTTTAAGAGAATTAGATTTGTTAACTGATTTGTAAATAGATAAATATTTTATTATTGGTAATTTAAATTAGTAACTGAGATTGTTAGTGGCTGTACCCTCAAAGGGGGTTGAAGTATTGTAAAATTATTGTCCTCCTTAGGGGGTACGTAAGTCCCCAAACATTTAGTCAATTTAAGTGTACCAGGTTTTTAATCGTAGAATATGTGTGCTTTTAATTTATGGCTAGATTTCTCTTCTGTCGCCAATGGTTGAAGGGATGGTGTAAATCCAACTAGGGTCAATGCAGGTAGCAAAAGTAATGTAAGTCCCCATGGTCCCTGGGCTGGTGATCTACCTTCAGTTATTGGCGATTTATAGTCCATTTTTATATTGTATTGTTTTCCTCTATAGTTATAACGTTTTAGATTTAATTACTAGTTTAACATACATATCTGTGATATTCTAGTTGTTTTACTGTCCTTCGTTGGCAGGTTTTTATAATATACATATATTTCATTTCAATATGAAATGTTCTCGTCACGATATGGCTGAAATATTGCCGATGTGACGTTAAATATTAACTCACTCACTCATCTCTTCCGAGATTTTTGTACGTCAGATTGTAACAATGCAACCATCAATTCATTTTCGGTGGGTCCTCTTAAAATAACCTACAAAGTGCATTGTGCAGGATTATGTATTTGTGGTATATCTCAATCACATCGAAAAGTGATGAAATACTTGGATTAAAGGTCCTTACTGCAATATTTTCCTGACCTAAAGCACACCAAACGCGACCTTCAAAAATTTCAAATATGTAATTGTTTAACGTGGTCGTGCTCAAAAGGAAACAAATTTCGCACGTATGAGCCTGCAATTGAACTCATCAATACACTTATGCTGATGTATATAGAAAAGGAATAGTTGTTGTGTTGGTAACAGCAGGTGCAATGTCTCCTGGTGTCAGCTGGAGAATGATAACAACATACGTCAGCAAGGTTCCAATAATCAGCAAAAAACAGTAAAGATGATATAGGTGAATAGTAGCCATCCAGCAGCTTTGCCGTTGACTGACTGACTGACTGAGTTTGGTTGTACGCCGCTTTTAGCAATATTCCAGCAACATCACGGTGGGGGACACGAGAAATGGGCTTCACACATTGTGCCCATGTGGGGTTTCGAACCAGGGTCTTCGGCGTGACGAGCCAACGCTTTAACCATTAGGCTACCCCACCGCCCCCTTTGCCATTGAAGGCTTGCAAACTGAGGAACAGTGCACCGTAATGTTTACTCGCATTTTGCAAGACCCGCAATGTACCCACAGCATCTTTAAGCGGCATTTAGAAGCTGGTATGATGAAGAGGAACACTTCAAAGAAGATGTCTATCCATAAAACGTTTTCCTCTTCGATATCCCCACAGTTGTTGACGTTAAGTCTCACGACCGAAACAGTTGCCATAGGGACCGACGCACCGAGGTGTGTATACCTCTCTTATACACTCCTCTGGTCGCGTTGACATTCATAAAACACATTTTGTTTCTTATCAAAATTAGTAGGTTTGGGTATTGCCAGAATTTTCGTTTTGCGATATGCGTTGGCGAATTGCAAAATGTATTGCAATATATTATAAAAGCTCTTTCAACACCATGACACCAAGTTCCCAGAGACTCTGAGATCATAGATGAAGCCTATGTTTATAAAGGAATTTATCAGCTTGTAAAACATTATTGCTACTACATGTCATGATACTTTTTATCATATTATTCAAAGAATACAACTACAATTTAGATTAGTTAATATTTAATGACATTGTAAGCTACACATTGACAATGTGCAGTTAATGCGGCGAATTGTGTCCTTTTGTAAAATGTCAAAATACCCCCTACCTTTTTCTTTTATATTTTCATTTTTACGTAATCTGAAAGTTGTTATTAAAAAGGTTTCTGAAATAATATGTATGGCCGTCTATTTCCCGATAACAGTGGCTTTTTCCGCTCGGTAGCATGACACGACAGCGGAAAACACGGAGTAACAGGAGTTTTCCGCAGTTGTAAGAAGCGATTTTGTGGATAAATATGGGTTTCTAGTGACGCTTTTTTTTTTTACCACAGTCTGCCACCAGGACCATGATTGGTGAAAATCATGCGCATGACCTAAGGCAACCAAACAAATTACAGCAATGGATACCGTCGAAAACGTTTACATATAGACGTAAGTTTTGGTTAAAACCATACTATTCTGAACGTGTCATGCACAAAATCACCACTATATGTAAATTAGTGGACGTATCGGCCTAGGTTATGACCTGTGATAACAAGAGTCATCAGAAGATGACATATCCCCCCGGCCCCCACATCTTTGAAAGAACAAATCATCTGACAGTTACTTAAAGTCCAGCTTGATTTTAGACTGAGTGCAAATCGTTTCCATGGAAATCATGAAAAAAATAAATGACAAAAATCTGCAAATAGCAAAAGGCACCACTTTGGGATCTGCCTCACATAGCTGCCAAGTTTTGCTGAAAGATATTAAGAAGTTTTCGCGTTGTGCTCCGGAAAAAAAACCCTTCCCCTCCCTTTTGAGACTAAGTCCAAATTGTTTCCATGGAAACTGAGAAAATAATAAATCACAAATATCTGCAAATAGCAAAAGGCACCACTTTGGCATCAGCCTCACATATCTGCCAAGTTTTGATGAAAGATATTAAGAAGTTTTCCAGTTGTGCTCCGAAAACGAAACCCATCCCTTCCTTTTTGAGACTAAGTCTGAATCATTTCCATGGAAACCGAGAAAATAATAAATCACAAATATCTGCAAATAGCAAAAGGCACCACTTCAAGATCTGCCTCACATATCTGCGAAGTTTTGCTGAAAGACATTAAGAAGTTTTTGAGTTGTGCTCCGGAAACGAAGCCCACCCCTCACTTTTGGGACTAAATGAAAAATAGAAATGCCAAAAATCTGTAAATAGCAAAAGGCACAACATTAGGATGTCTTTGATATATCTACCAAGTTTTGTTGAAAAATATTATACGGTTTTTGAGTTGTGCTCCGGAAACGAAAGCAATCCTTACTAAATGTTTCGATGGAAACCAAGAAAAATAAAAAGGTCAAAAATCTGCAAATAGCAAAAGGCACCACTTAAGGTTCTGTTTCATACATCTACCAAGTTTTGTTGAAAAATATTGAACGGTTCTTGAGTTATGCTCCGGAAACGAAGCCCACCCCTCACTTTTGCAAGTAAGTCCGAATCTTTCCGTGGAAACCGGGAAAAGAAAAAAATGCCCAAAATCTGTAAATAGCAAAAGGCACCACTTTAGGATCTGTTTGATATATCTACCAAGTCTTGTTGAAAAATATTGAATGGTTCTTGAGTTATGCTCCGGAAACGAAACCCACCCCTTCCTTTTGAGACTAAGTCTGAATCATTTCCATGGAAACCAAAAAAATAATAAGTCCCAAATATCTGCAAATAGCAAAAGGCACCACTTTGGGATCTGCCTCACATATCTGCCAAGTTTTGCTGAAAGACATTAAGAAGTTTTTGAGTTGTGCTCCGGAAACGAAGCCCACCCCTCACTTTTGGGACTAAGTCCAAATCGTTTCCATGGAAACCGGGAAAAATAAAAATGCCAAAAATCTGTAAATAGCAAAAGGCACCACTTTAGGATCTGTTTGATATATCTACCAAGTTTCGTTGAAAAATATTGAACGGTTCTTGAGTTATGCTCCGGAAACGAAGCCCACCCCTCACTTTTGGGACTAAGTCCGAATCGTTTCCATGGAAACCGGGAAAAATAAAAATGCCAAAAATCTGTAAATAGCAAAAGGCACCACTTTAGGATCTGTTTGATATATCTAACAAGTTTTGTTGAAAAATACTGAACGGTTCTTGAGTTATGCTCCGGAAACGAAGTCCACCCTTCTTTAAGACTAAGTCAAAAACGTTTCCATGGAAACCGAGATAAATAAAAATGACAATAATCTGCAAATACCAAAAGGCACCACTCAAGGTTCTGTTTGACATATCTACCAATTTTGGTTAAAAAATATCAATCGGTCTTTGAGTTATGCTCCGGAAACAAAATGATTACGGACGGACGGACGGACGAGGCGACGACTATATCCCACCGCATTACATGCCGGTGGGATAAAAATGCTTCAAGCATACATTTTAGCATTAAACATCGTTTCCGAGCGTGAAGTTCGAGATGAGGAAGGCCGAGATGTCACTTGACTTACATTACATGATCGCACACAAACAGATGGAAATAGTAACTTATAATGTACGTTTGACCACTGTTATGAGTACTGTTGTTGATATCATTCTTTAGTTTAGTCAATTTGTGTAATTAGTTCCTAGAAACGTCGTTACTTTGATGTGGACCCGTTGCCGAAGCACATGAGTCCGAGAATCGTTTTTTCAATAACAGAGAATATAATAGTTTATAATTCTAATGCTGTCGATAATATATGGTCATTTGAAATGTAATAGGTGTTTTCAGACAATGTGAAAAGTGATATATTTCATAAATGAATCATATGTTAGGTAGGTTCCTGAAATTATATACACCGACAGATGACCAGTCATCTTCTACGAATGTACTGGAGACGAAGGCTCAATGAATTTATTGATGGACTTGGTGAAGTGATTTCAAGAAATAAAACCAAGGAAGCACACACCTATCACGGACTTTTACGCAAATAATGTGCTACATGTGATATGTGATATCGAGTCAAGTAAGACGTGTTATGTAAAATGTATAACGTGAATCAACGTGCCAAAAGAAAGCTTATTGGTTTGATATTGAATATGGTATTGTTATGATTATATTATGTTTTTGACTATTGACTTATTGATATACATACATGAATAATTTTTCAGTATGCATTGTCAATGCGTTTTGCTTGTTTGATCCAGTTAACCGGACGCCTCGCTATCCGGGCGATTTTCGAGTGTAACCAAAATGTCCGGATAAACGGGGTTCGACTGTGTGTGCCTACTGCCAGGCCGGTTCTTTCCTTGTATGTGGACTCGTGCCGTCTTGGCCAGTTTCCGGCCTGCGCTGTTGAATGGGTTAACTAAGGTCAGGGATATTCCACAGCAGGGATAGGTTACTCGATTGCTTTTTCTACCATTTGTACTAATTAGTGTGTGCACAGAGTGACTTGGTTCGTTCCCAGTGCAACTTTGGATGCGTTTAACAGTACTTCAGCCAGTTTATTATATCGGTTGGAAACAATCGACAGTCTTTTTGCAAGCATAAGCTATACTGTCAATATGATCATGCATGTTTCCATAAGTACTTGCACAGATGTGTACAATGCTATTATGATATATTTGAATCGATCTGTTACGCAATTAAAATGTCTCACTATGTTTCAATGCTTTTCTGTTTTTGTTGAAAGCTTATGAGTTCTGTTTGCCTTTTTCTCTCAATTTCTAAATTATTTTCCAAATTTTACAATGAATGAATGAAGTTATTTATTATAGCAAGATTTAAGAGCAAGAATTAGATGTGAATGAATGAAAGCAATAAAGAAAAAGAACAAAAGAAAGAAATACATATGTGTATGAATGAAAGAATAAATGATATACCCCGGCCACCCCTTCGCAAACATTTCAAAGAATACAAAACTTTCGCTAGAACACATGTGTTAACCTCAGCTGTCAATTTTCCTTTTTAAAATCTACATTGAGACGCTTTTTACATTAGTAATTTCCTGGTAATTTAGCCTTCAGATATCTTCCTGCATGTGTGGAATGGCATGGACATTGACATAATGTTAACTGTGAGTGTCACACACACCTCAAATACAGACGTTTTAAACTGTCACAAAGCGTTGTAAAGACATTTCCAGTTTTGTCAAATACTAAGATCAACAAGAAAGAACGGAATTTTGTCATATTTTACACACACCTCAAATACACCCTAACAATATTTTAAATTATAAAACTGTCACTATTACTCGCAAACACCTTTCAACTGATATTAAACGAATATGTGAAAGAAGCTTTTATCGATAGAATTTAGACTTTCTTCGCTGTGTACCGAGAATGGAAGCCCGTGAGCTACAACATGCCTACTTGAAACTTTACTACAAATCTACTGTACTAATACTGACACTAATAACACTCATTTGACTTAAAATGAAGTGACAGGATAGGTGACTTTCCTTCTACATGTAGGTTTTCAGTTATCACAACACTCAGCGAAATATATCGTATTGCGAAGATCGAATCGTAATTTACCGGTTAACCGGTATTATCGGCCACCCCTACATACAACATTAATCTATTTTACATCAGTGACGTCCTACCTTCACATTGAGATGAGCAGACATCAGAGTAGCCGCAAACAATGTTGATATTCCTGTTGTCGCTATGACAAGTGCACTCAGGAATTCCTCGGTGGTGAGCCCTCCTCTCACAAGACCATATAACAAGAAACATATCACAGGGATCCACACAGCGTTGAGGTAAAACAGAAAGTGCGTTATCATGCAGTTAGACTTATCTAGTATTCTCGTTAAGATGATGTGTTGTTGTCTGATGGTTTCACAATTCATATCTGCATCTTTGTCTTCCACCATATGTATGACAACTGTGTTGATGGCATCGTATTCCTTCCTCAGGGTATAACAACACCATGAAAAGAACGCCATGACGAGAAGAGGGGACACAAAGGTCAACGTGTTTGTAACACAAACGAAACTCATTCCAAATATTCTTGACATACCTTCCATTTGGTCGAACGGGGCACTGAGCTCATTGACGAATGACTCCGTGAAAATGGTGAAATAAAGTATATTCACTATAATCGTGGAAAATCCACAGATACAAATTGTGGAAAGGACGATTACTACCCAAAACTTCACTTTTGTCGCATTGGACGCAATTCCAAACTGTTTCTTATAGTCAGACAGTTCTTTCAAGAAGGAATCCATATGTTTCGTGCTTGTGTACAGAAAAATTGTAGACATGTAAGAGTAACCCAGGTAAATAAAGAAATAAGAAAGTTTGGTCGTCAAATTTCCTGAAAATTCTTCTCTAGATTTAAAGATGAAATAGAATCGTATGCCACCAGTCCATATTAATACGTGGAGCGTTACACTGTACATCCACTGAGCGACTGACTGACCGAGGCGTCTTCCAGGTTGCACATAGAGACCAAGGACCTGTAAAGCCAATGATAGAGCTCTGATAGACATTTTCACCTCTTCGTCGAGAATATATTTTACCTTCATGGTTTCAGTAGAGTGTTTGACAAAAATGCTTGGCAGTTCAAGTCATAGAGTGCTATTGGTGAGATTGTATTGATCCAGTTGCAGGAAATAGCTTTGAGTGTGTGAATGAGTGAGTTATTATTTGGAAATAGCTTTGAAGTTAATGAGGAACAATAATGACATTTCTATTTGAACACGAAATTGTGTTTATTCTCCATTTTGTAAATGGTTCAGCTCAGCAAAACGTATTCGATTTCGATGTACTATATCACGTGTGTTTGAGAATAGTAAATGGTTACAGCAACCCATTAGTCATTATCGCGCTTAAATTGGAGCATTCCGGAAGCTGTAAATGTAAAATTGTGTGCATCGCCATTGCTGGGGTCTTAAGTGATAGTGGTGTGATAAACATATAATTTCGTTCGGCAAAAGCATGACAAATAAGCCATGTAGTTATGTATGATTAATACTTATGATACGGATATCATAACACAACATTAATGACACTATTGATCACCTAATGTAATCATAATTATAGGACAAAACCAGGAATGCACAATTCTATTTCGTAAATATATTATGACTGAGGCAAACGAAAATCTTTAACTTTTACATAATTGTCCCATTAGCTGCAGAACGCACTATTGAGGTGCAAAATGAAGTTAAAAGCATAAAGCTGTGTGTCAGAAGGGTTAAGATAGTGAGAGCGCTGCATCACAAGAGGTGAGGTCGTGCCAGGTGTGTGTTAAAGGCATTGGGAATTTGACATCTCTTTAGAGTTTGGTGAAGAAATAGTGAACGGTTTTAGAGTTCTGCTCCGGAAAAGAGTACTACCACCAATGTCAGTGTAAGTCAAACTTTTTTGCAATGGAACGCCAAAAAATATTTTATTCAGAATACCAAAACTCCCAAAAGGCACCATTACACCACCAGATCTATCCATATGCCAAGTTTATTGAAGACATATTAAACGGTTTTTAAGTTCTGCTCCGACAAAGACAAATGTACACAGACGGACGGACGGAGTCCATTTTAATCCCCCCCATCCCCCACCCCATCCCCCCGCAAAACGCGTTGCGGGGGATAAGAAGGGTATAACAGTGGTTTATTGAAAGTACACATATATTCAGTGGCACATAAGAGACCTTTGTAAGTCACTTACTCACAATGCTATTATCCATTCAGATTCGGCACCCATGAAGGGCCACCTCCTCGTGGTGGGTGCTGGGTAACGCCAAGCGCCCTTCAACCCCCCGTTGTGGACCCCGGGGGGGATATTTTGGTCCACCAACCCGTTTGCCGTGGGTTGCGCCCCTGTGTCGGTGGAGGACGGGAGGCTGGTGGTTGAGGGCACTGGTTCCAGGAACAGTGTCCCTTTGCCCAACACACCACTTTGCCCCTTACTTCACCTAGACGGGTGGTAGAACTGGCCCGGTTCTATCAATCGGCTGGTCACGCCAAGCCCTGTGCATTAATTATATGTAATTGCACAAAATTTGATTTGGAATTTTTGAAATTTTGGTCTTGGCACCCTTTGTTTATTTACACTAATCGACTTTGTATTATGTTTATCATGAACTTTGCCTAGAGTCTTAATGCCCAGAAGGCGGTGGCTCATGGGCCAATCTGGTGGGATTTATCTTTTCTAGATATTTTCTGCTTGAGTATACCCTCCTAGTATCCTTGGTGCCGTCTGCTGGATATCCACAGACATTAGGCATCGTCCTTGTTGACACTCCATGGTGGGTGGGGAGCTAGGAGGGTGAACCATATATATTTCTACCATGGCACCCCAACTAAAAAAACGTTCCCACGAGTCTGATGATTCGTTCTCGTCGGAGGATGAGGCTCCTGTAGCTCTCACCAACACTGAAAATTGGCCACGTTTCGTTGTCATGTCAGCACCTGATGGTGGTACTCTAAGTTTAAATCCATTTGCAGTAGCAAAGGGTATAGAAGGTCTAGCTGGCGAGGTAAAGGAAATCAAAAAGTTGCGATCTGGTTCTCTGTTAATTGAGTGCAAGAAACAGATCCAATCGCAGATCCTTCTCTCAACCAAATCTTTAGCAAATGTCCCTGTTGAGGTTTCTCCTCATAGATCACTTAATACTAGTAAAGGCATCGTCCGCGACATTGGACGATGCCTTTCTGATATGACAGAGGATGACATCGTGAAAGAATTATGCTCACAAGGAGTTACTACTGTAAAACGTTTCACTGTAAAAAAGAATGATGAAGTCACAAAAACTAACACTTATCTGTTTACTTTCTGCCTTTCCATACATCCAACATCTTTGAAGGCTGGGTATTGCAACTTGAGGGTGGATACTTTTATCCCTAATCCCTTGAGATGCTATACCTGCCAAAAATATGGCCACGGTTCCAAATCGTGCCATAATCAAGCAGCTTGTCATCGATGTGCAGGATCATGTGAGAATTCAAACGTTTGTGACAAACCTCCCTTATGTGTTAATTGTTCTGGTTGTCATCCCTCCTCCTCCAAGGAATGCCCTACTTGGAAACTTCAGTCCAAGATATCACGGGTGAAGCACGAAAGCAACATTTCGTTTGGAGAAGCAAAGAAGATTGTCATTGCACAGGAACCCTCAGGCCCTACTTACACTGCTACTGTTTCTTCATCTCTTCCGGTCACCAAACCTAAACGTGTTTCATGCAACTCAGTAGGATGTCAGACCGACTACACATGGGCGATGACATCCGCTCCTACATTGCTATCAGTTGAGATTCAGTTGAAGCCAACCCAAACGACCTCCAGCTCACAAACCACATGTCAATCAAAAACAATCATACAATCCAAGATATCTTCTGAGAAGGATTCATCTCAATCTCCGAAACAATCATCTCAACCAGAAACACGTATCAAACCACCAGCAAAGAACAAATCCAAAACAAACAGTGAAACGTACAAAAAGACTCAAAGTAACAGAACCCCTAAAGGGACGAATAATCAGGTCCAGCTTTTTAATAAGTTTGGATCTCTCGAGGAGATGGATGTGTCAGACCATAGCCATGGTAGGACACACAGCTTGTCATCCTCAAGGAAGGTGAGGGGTAGATCTCCCGTTCATCCTCCGAAGACATGATACCTTCACCTATAATACAATGGAATTGCAGAGGACTTCGGTCTAATATACCCGATTTACAGTTATTAGTCCAAGATTTTAACCCGTCAGCGTTTTGCATACAAGAAACGTATCTGAAACAAACAGATAACTTTGACTTACGTCAGTTTAATACGTATAATTATTTTTCTCCTCCTGGTGATAGAGCTTCTGGTGGAGCATCAATTCTGGTGAGGAACAATGTTATCCATAGCCCTGTTCCACTTAAAACAAATCTTCAAGTCGTTGCAGTTCGACTTACATTACAGGTTGCTTTTACTTTGTGTTCCTTGTACATCCCGCCTTCATCAACTATTCACCTTACGGATCTGCAAGCTCTCTATGATCAACTACCTAAACCCTGTTTAATCATGGGTGATTTAAATGGCCACAACCCACTCTGGGGTGGATCTACTATAAACACCAAGGGTAAATTACTGGAGGATTTCATTTCAAATAATGACTTATGCATTTATAATGACGGTGACAATACTTATTTACATCCTGGCACAGGAACATATTCAGCTCTTGATTTATCTATTACGGACTCCAACCTATTTAGTGAATTCGAATGGTCGGTCCATGACGACCTCTGTGGAAGCGACCATTTCCCAACAATACTGACACCTGTGAATCCATCTGACGTTCCTCCATCATCGAGATGGAATTTTAAAAAGGCTAACTGGCCTTTATATGAAGCTCTCTGTGCTGACAATCTGAAACCTGAACTTTTTAATGACATTCCTGATGCCATCAAATGTTTTTCAGATGAACTAAATAACATAGCTGACGAGTGTATCCCAAAGTCCTCTGCAATTCCTCACGTACGAAAACCATGGTTTACCAATGACTGCAAACAGGCTAGGAAGGCACGGAAGAAAGCTGAGCACTATTTCCGTCGCCATCCTATGGTGCACAATTTAGACAAATTTAAAATTTTAAACGCCAAGCACGACGTACTTTCAAGCAAAGTAAACGTCAATCTTGGCGAAACTATATATCAAAAATTAATTCGCGCACACCTATATCAAAGGTGTGGAATATGATCCAGAAAATCAAGGGTAAGGGCACTAAATCTAGCATCCACCATCTAAAAGATGGGAACACATTATTGACTAGTAAATCAGATATTGCTAATAAACTTGGTGAGACGTTGGCCAAACATTCTTCCTCAGCAAATTATGTACCTGAGTTCCAAAAATATCAAAAACAGCAAGAAAAGAAAGGTATTAATTTCAATTCAGATAATGGGGAAGACTACAATGAAACCTTTTCGATACATGAGCTTCATACCGCTCTTGATCAGGCTCACGATACTGCTTCTGGAGCTGATAACATACATTATCAACTCCTGAAGCACTTGCCAGAGTCATGTTTGGAGACACTGTTACATATTTTTGATGACATTTGGACAACTGGAAATTTCCCTTCGTCGTGGCGTGATGCTATAATTGTGCCCATCCCTAAACCTGGACGTGATCATACTGATCCCTCTAATTATAGACCAATTTCACTGACAAGCTGCGTTTGCAAAACCATGGAACGTATGATCAACAATAGACTTGTTTGGTACTTGGAAACCAATAACCTTATAACTAATATACAATGTGGTTTCCGTAAAAACCGTAGTACCATCGATCATTTAGTACGTTTAGAGTCTTTTGTAAAAAATGCCATAATTAATAAACAACATGCAGTGTCGATCTTTTTCGACTTAGAAAAAGCATACGACACGACATGGAAACATGGGATTTTAAAAGATTTACATGATTTTGGATTACGAGGCCGTTTGCCTCAATTTATATCCAACTTTTTAAATGACCGGCAATTTCAAGTCCGAGTGGGTTCAACCCTGTCTGACCATTACAATCAGGATCAGGGTGTCCCGCAAGGCAGTATTTTGTCTGTCACCTTGTTTAGTATCAAGATAAACAGTTTATCCAAGGTTTTAAACGATTCAATTGATGGATCACTTTTTGTGGATGATTTTAATATTTCTTGTCGTGGTAAAAATATGCATACTATTGAACGGCAATTGCAGTTGTGTTTAAATAAAATACATAAATGGTGTCTTGAAAACGGTTTTAAATTTTCCAAGTCCAAAACCAATTGTCTACACTTTTGTAGAAAATATAAGCCTCATAAGGACCCAGAACTATCTTTAAATGGCACTCCTATCAAAGTTGTCAAGGAGGCCAAGTTCTTGGGTCTAATTTTCGACTCTCATTTAACCTTTTTGCCGCATATTAAATCACTTAAAGCAAAATGCCTGAAGGCCCTTGATTTGTTGAAAGTTGTTTCCAACTCAAAGTGGGGAGGGGATCAAACTACCCTCCTCCACCTATATCGTTCATTGGTCCGCTCGAAACTTGATTATGGTTCCATCGTATATGGTGGAGCCTGCAACAGCAACCTAAAACTACTTGATTCTGTCCACCACCAAGGCCTAAGACTTTGTCTTGGGTCTTTTAGAACCTCTCCAATTGATAGTCTCTATGTTGAGGCTGATGAGCCATCCCTTACCCAACGTCGTATCAAACTATCTTTGCAGTATATAACAAAACTCTATTCTAACGAGTCTAATCCTGCATTTAACTGTGTTTTCAATCCTTCTTATGAGCAGTTGTACAACAAAAAGCCTTCTCTTGTTCCGCCTCTTGTGCACAGAATTAAACCATTCCTTTCTGCTGCCGGCATTGAGCTGGATAATATATCTCCTTCTCGTCTTCTTTCTTCTCCTCCTTGGCAATTGGTGAGGCCAGAAGTTGACTTAACATTAACCACATTTAAAAAATCAGAAACTAATGATTTACAGTATAAACAAGAATTTAGTCAATTAAGAAATAAATATAATACCTATAAATCCTTATATACAGATGGATCCAAGGATGGTGGCGCGGTTGCTTGTGCCACTGTCATTGGGTCCAAAACAATATCTTCCAGACTACCCAATGACAGTTCAATTTTCACAGCAGAAGCAAACGCAATACTAACAGCTCTTAAATATATTAATAAACACCGTAAATATAAACAATATATCATTTTTTCAGATTCTCTTTCGTGTCTTCAGGCTATTAAAAATCTTTCTTGCAAACATCCACTTTTATTAGAAATTATTGAATTGTACAATGAACTTGCTACTGGCCAATGCGACATCGTCTTTTGTTGGTTACCCAGCCACGTTGGCATTTCTGGGAACACAATGGCTGATCTTGCTGCCAAGGCAGCACTCAACAAATCTGTGACACCACTTCTTATTCCATACTCTGATTACAAAGCTGCTATAAGATCTTATATTCGTGATCTGATGCAAAAGAAGTGGGACACCCAAGTAGGTATCAATAAATTACATGCAATAAAACCCTATATCGGTTACACTTACTTGGGTTGTCAGTCCAGATTTGAAGAGGTCATTATGCGACGATGTCGTATTGGCCACACTAGATATACACATGAGTACCTATTAAAAGGTGAGGATCCTCCGTTTTGTATCCCTTGTGATGAACGAATCACGGTCAAGCATGTCTTGCTTGACTGTGTTGAGTACTCCATCACAAGGGATATCTATTTCAAATCCCAAACTATGAAGGATCTTTTTACTAATATAAGTCCTCATTTAAATATTGCTTTTTTAAAAGAATTAACTTTGTTAACAGATTTGTAAATAGCTAAATATTTTATGATTGGAAGTTTGAATTAGTAACATAGATTGTTAGTGGCTGTATCCTCGAGGGGGGTTAAAGTACTGTAAAATTATTGTCCTCCTGAGAGGGTACGTAAGTCCCAAAACATTCAAAGTAAATTTCAAGTTTCCGTTTTTTAATCGTAGAATATTTGTAATTTTAATGTATGGCTAGATATGTCTTAATTGCTAACAGCTGAGGGGTTGATATAAATCCAGCTAGGGCCCATGCAGGAAGCAAATGTACTGTAAGTCCCCATGGTCCCTAGTATGGTGATCTACCTTCAGTTGTTAGCGATCTATAGCCCATTTTTAGATTGTGTTGTCACCTATGGTTAAAATGTTTTAGATTCAATTACTAGTTTTACATATCTATATCTGTGATACTCTAGTTGCTTTACTGTCCTTCGATGACAGGTTTTATAATATATACATATTCCATTACAATGTAAAATGTTCTCGTCACGATATGGCTGAAATATTGCCGATGTGACGTTAAATATTAACTAACTAACTAACCATTCAGATTCGGTGGGCCCTCCTAAAATTGCCTACGTTGCTATAGTGCTTGTAAATAGAGAAGGATCTCCACGAGAAAAATGATGCCACAATGGTTCACAAATTGTGAAGAAGCGTTGACAAAAGAATACCTCTGTTGATATCTTGCTCTGTATTTGTTCAAACGCACAAATATTTTCAAAACTCATTTTGACCTTGACATGAATGTCTTAGTGTATGAAATATGCAAAATTAGTAATAGAGAAATTGCCTTTTGAAAAACATTTTGGGAAGTCTTGAAAGTCTATGAAGAAAACCCAGTGAACCGTTCTTGAGATATCTTGCTGACAATCTTAACATGTAGTTTAATATGCTGAAATCTTCAAAAAGTGTCGCCGTGACCTTGGAAATTATGTGAAGGTTACCAAAATCGACTGGGCCTTGCACCTTCCCTCGATGAAGCTTGGTGTCAAATATGAAGAAAATCCAGAGAAAGGTTCTTGAGATATCTCGCTGACAAGGGTAAAACGTTGAAGTCCCCTTGAGACCTTAAAATAAAGGTCAAGGACGCCAAACCTGACTGGAACCTTTCTTATACTGTGATGGACCTAGGTACCAAATATGAAACGAATCTAATCAACGGTTCTTAAGATATTCCAGATCTTGGTGGTATGAATATTTCTTTCTATGTTCACTGCAGAGAATTCAATATTTGGAAAGAGTTTGTAAGTCAAATTACAAAGACGTTTATGTATCAAAATAGCATGTGGAAAAGGTTTCCAAATCATATGACTGGAGACGACGTGCAGAAGTTTCAAGGACAAGTTGGGCTAGCACTCACAACACAGGTATGAGTCTACATGGCATTACGTAAAAACCAGCTTAAAGTTTGTGTGATTCAGTCGTAATTGCATATATGAGGTTTGTGTTATGTTATCATTTATGCACTTTTGTCACTTTTTCGTACCCGAGCCTTGAGTTCTAAAAAGGAAATACCCATGCACTGTGTTATTTTTGTGGTCTGCACATCTATAACTCACTTCCGCCGGAATTCCCATAATATCGGCACTTTACAATACACCTACACTTCAAACAGACGAAATCATGGCCACGCCACCGGAGGTAGTGTGTAGATTCATTGCAACATTTATAAAGACTTTATTCTTATGAAAGGTCTTCCAGACTTTAAATATAGCTAGAAAATATACCGTTTTCTCTGAAGTAGAACTACTTCGGTGATAATTCCGGATTGTGAAGTATCTAAGATGAGGTGGAAGCAGGTGTGACAACTTCACTGCAACTCGTGTATGTTCGCGCGTATGTGCGTCTGTATATCTGACTGAATGAAGCAAAGAAACCAACCACTTCTTGCTTTTTCCCCTAATACCCAGCTCAGGGCACAAAGTGTCACCGTTTAACCTTTTGTGAGTATTGAAATTGTTTGTTCCCAGAACGACACTCTATCAGAGGTAGTCATCATGTTTAACATACACTATGTCTACACTACACGCTGCTCATCATGATGATTAACATACACTATGTCTACACTACACGCTGCTGATGTATGCAGGGCGAAGTAATTACGAATGGATTGTATCAAAATGCCTCGATCAAAAAGGAAAATGTATATTCGACTTACAGTGAGCACAGTTGAACTCTCTACAGTAAACAGCCCATAAACGGAGAAGCCAATTGCTGGTCCTGCCAGTCGATTTGCGAAGACGGATACCTGAAATATTTTGGAAACAGATGTACTATAATTGCTTTGAAACATTGTTCTCATGTTCTAAATGTTTGAGTAGAGTAGAAAACTTCACATTCTTTCTTCAGGGCACTATAAAAGAACAAGAGATGGTAAGATGGTTAAATTGTTATTATTGCATTGCTGAGATCTTTGTGATGTACTCCATACACTGACAGTGCCATAATCAGTTCCATTAGGCTACACCGCCGTTCCAAAACATGGGTATACAGAATGTCAAGTCACAAGAATAAAAATGCGAAATTTCTCAGTTTAATATCGTGTATGGCCGCCCCGCGCATTCACTACTGCCATTCACCACTGTCTCCTCATCGACTGCCTGATGCTTGTGAACACGTGATTGGGGATTCTGCGCCATTGCTCTTGCAAGGCAGCGCCAAGTTCCTGCAAATTCTGAGGTTGGTTCCTAAGACCACGAAGCCTTCTCCCAAGTGCATCCCAAACGTGCTCTATTGGATTAATCAGGGGATTCCAGCATTGTGAAGGAAATTTCGAGTGAACATCGCGGTATGCGGCCGAGCACTATCATGCTGGAAATGTAGACCTGGACCATGTGCTGCCATGAAAGGAACGAGTTCAGGGGTGAGCACCTGGTCGCGGTAAGCAGCAGCTGTGAGGTTTCCACGGATGACCAGAAGTCGGGAACGTTTGTTCCCACAGAAAGCACCCCACACCATGCATTTTCCGCCCCCCGAATCTGTCGACTTCCTGTACACAACATTGGGCATACCATTCACGACGTCGTCTCCAGACTCTATGCCTGCCGTCCGCGAATATGGGGGTAAACCTGGATTCATCGATAAAGACGACTCGATTCCAGTCTCTCTGGGTCCATCGGAGGTGACGTTGGGCTCACAGCAGACGTTGACGTTGATGAAACGGCGTCAATATTGGCCCACGATATGGACGTCGAGAATGGAGATTGGTAGCCCGCAACCGATTTCGAATGGTCTGTGAGGACAGTCGACCTCTAAACATCTCAGCCCTGGTTCGTGTAGCCGGCAGAAATCTGTCACGTAGGTGACGTAGGACGATTTGACGGTCTTCTGCTCGTGACGTTAGACGTGGACGACCCGACCTTGGGCGATCAGAAGTGGTGTTGTGGTTGTAGATGACCTCGCAAGTCATACACAGTACGACGGCTGCATCCCATTGTTCTTGCCACGTCAATAACCGATCTTCCCGCTTGCAACATGCCAACGGCACATTCACGTTGCACATTTGACAATCGTGGCATTTCAAGTACCGTTAGAACTGTGGTTTAAAAGTGGTTTTTCAATTCTTGAGGCCAATGCAAATACGTGCATATGAAGAAAACTTCGATGCGAAGATCACGTGATCGACTGCACGTGCAAAACCTGATTGTCACTAACGTCATTTGCACGACGAATGGATGGGTTTGAGTGGGTTTTGCTAACGTTTTTCTAAAGTCGAAAGATAGGGATCCCATTTCGGATACATAGATGTATCATCAGAGAAAAATTATTCATTATTTTTCAAATTACATTATGTGAAGTTTCTTTTGACTCAGTATATAAATGCAAATATTATCTAGATTCTGTTTTTATGGCATTGCTACTATAGAAACACAATGTTCAATAAGAGTTTTGCTGTCAATATGTGGCGTCTAATACACAATCGAATCTCGACCAGACAAACGTATGCATTACGGTATTTGCACTGTTCACAGGAAGTAAATCTTAAGCAGATGTTACTTTACCAATATGTTGAAACTTGTACCCATCAACTTTTCCACATGCACTTACAATCTGCAGGGTCTTGGGCGATAGTTCTGACATATCCAGCCGCAGCAGGTCGTCAAGGCAACCATGTATCTGAAAATTATTGAAATAAACGTGGACTGACATCAAGAGTCGATGGGAATTTCAAATTGGTAAAGATTTGGAACTTGAAATCGGATCCAATTACCGCCATCACCTTATATTATTCTTGACCACAGATCAGCCGCATCCATTTTAAATGCTTGGAGATTGCAACAAATACAATTTCAGGAAACCTAACACAACAGGTCTCATTTTCTATCCGGTAACGTCCACTGACATGTAAATCATTCTTGGCTTTATAGGGAGAATCGGGCTAAAAGAATAAGGAATCCCGATTGGTGGGGACAAGCATGCCATTTGTAGGTACATTTGACACGTAGCTCGTGGACAGTGAGTGAGTGAGTTAATATTTAACGTCACATGGGCAATATTTCAGCCATATCGTGACGAGAACAATTTATATCAACATTAAAACCAATAAATTTATAACATAAAAATCTGTCATCGAAGGACAGTAAAACTCCTAAACTATCACAGCTCTTAATATAAAAACTAGTACGCTATCATAAAAATGTATCACTATAGACAATAAAACAATACTAGGGACCATGGGGACTTACAGTACTTTGGCTACCTGCATGGACCTTAGCTGGATTTATATCAACCCTTCACCAGCTGGCGATTTTGGTCAAATTTAGCCAACTTAAAATGACAAAAATGCTACATTTACAATTTGATAAATTTAAATTTCCTTTGAATGTTTCGGTAATTATACTTTTACAATACTTTACTTTAGGGTAAACAGAGAGGACAATCGATGGACTCCCTACGCCATGCCAGTTGATTTACACGCCTGTTATGTTCCATTCTCAAGCTCCCTTCAGAAATAAGACTTTGGAGGGGACAGTTGTGTTTTCAGTAATAGGAGATGGCGTATTGCTCGTGTATAACACAGGCAAAGCGGGATGAGTAGTGTGATGGGGGCCTGTGTTCGGCAGATTGACTCCTGAGACTCGCTGGTGCTTCAGTTCTCCTCTCAAGATGCGCTTTTTCCTTAGGGATATAACAAGTCTGAATTCACCCTGCATAAATTGGTCTCCTCTGGTATGAGATGATAAAGAGCCTGTTCTCGCGACTTGTAAGAGAAGGGAGTGGACATACCTCATATGGATGGATTTCCCAAGTATAAATATATACTCTTGATAAGCAGTCTAGACTAATAGTCTCAATAACCTACATCTTTCTAGGTTATATTTACACTCATAAGAGGGGTTCACAAATCCGTGGTCAAGACTACCAGTTGTCTGAGTTGGTGGCTGAGTGGGTTTAGACGGTCAGCTGTGTGTGCTGGTGATTTGATGCGCAATTTTAAGGGTGTGGTTTCGAATCCCGGATGGAACCAGCAAACCAACAACAAATACCAGAATCTGGACATAACTGAGAGAGTGCAATCCCAAATATAAGATGTGTTACATTTGACCACTTTCAAAATGGCATTGTTTATTTACAGTAATTTGCTATACTAAGGAATGAACAGGATTAAGAATTGGATATTTAACAGTTGACAACAGTTTCAGAATCGTGTGAGTGAGTACAGTGTTAAACTATTTTAGCAAACTTCCAGCTACAACGAGGCAGGGGACATCGTTAATGTGCTTCATACACTATGTCAGCAGCCGAATACGTGCTTTAAGCTTGACGAAAATAAAATGTTTAAACACTTGGCACCTCAAAGGGGGTTGAAGTAGGGTAAAATTATTGTCCTCCTGAGAGGGTACGTAAGTCCCAAAAAACTTTCAAAGTAAAATTTTCACGTACCAAGTTTTTAAACGTAGTATTTTTGTTCTTTTAAATTTCGGCTATTTTATCCTACAATCGTCAGTGGCTGAAGGGATGGCGTAAATCCAACTAGGGTCCATGCAGGTAGCAAAAGTAATATAAGTCCCCATGGTTCCTAGTATGGTGATCTACCTTCAGTTGTTGGCGATCTATAGCCCGTGTTTTATATTGTATTGTCTTCTTTAATTGGAATGGTTTAGCTTTGTTTGCTAGTTTTATATAATACCTGTGATTATCTAGTATTTTTACTGTCCATCGTCGACAGGTTTTAATCTTCAAAATATTTTCACATTTTATTGTCTAAATTGTTTTCGTCACGATATGGCTGAGATATTGCCGATGTGACGTTAAATATTAACTCACTCACTTAAACACGTGGCTACCCCACTGTATTAGGATTCACAGCTGGTTAATGCTATGCAACCTTCGTTTACTCAGCTTCGGTACAGTTACATGATTAATACCGCACTCTGCAATATCACAACTATATGACGGCGGTCTGTAAAGTCTGGACCAGACAATCCAGTTGTCAACAACATGGACATAGATCTGCGCAATTGGGTTGCTGAAGACCAATTTCAATCCAGATTCACACGGGTCACAGTTACATGTAATCCCGACAAGGCGTTTAAATAATATTTAAAGCACGTACAAACCACATTAATCTACGACAGTTCATTGAGGTCCTACCTTCACATTAAGATTGGCAGACATCAGTGTAGCCGTAAATAATGTTGATGTTCCTGCTGTTGCAACGACAAGTGTAATCAGAAATTCCTCAGATGTGAGTCCACCTCTCACAAGTCCATAGAGCAAGAAGCATATCACAGGGATCCACACAGCGTTGCAGTAAAACAGAAAGTGCGTTATCATGTAGTTAGACCTGTTTAGTATTCTCGTTAAGATGGTATGTTGTTGTCTGATGGCTTCGCGTTTCATGTCTGCCTCTTTGTCTTTCACCATTTGTATGACTGCTTTGTTGACGGCATCGTATTCCTTCCTCAGAATATGACAACGCCATGAAAAGAACGCCATAACGAGAAGAGAAGACACAGAGCTCAACGTGTTTGTAACACAAATGAAAATCATTCCAAATATTTTTGGGATACCTTCCATATTGAGGAAAGGAACGCTCGTTCATTGATGAGGGAATCTGTGAAAATGGTTAAATACAGTATATTCAAAATAAGTGTGGCACCTCTAACGAAACAGTGGAAAGGAAGATGACTACCCACAACTTTACGTTCTTCAAATTGGACGCAAGGGCAAAGTGTTTTTTATAGTGAGACGGAATCCATATGTTTTGTACTTGCGTACAGAATCGTTGGAGACAGATAAGCGGAACCTAGGTAAGAAATGAAATAAGAAAGTTTAGTCATCAGACTACACGAAAACTCTTCTCTAGATTTAAAGACGAAGTAGTATCGTATGACACTGGTCCATGTTAATACCAGTAGGGTTACATTCTACATCCACTGAGAGACTGACTTGATGAAAAGTCTTCCAGGTGGCACTTGCAGTCCTAGGACCTGTAAAGCCAAAGACAGAACTTTGAAAGAGATCTTCACCTCTTCATCGACAATAAACTTTACCGTCATGCCTTCAGTGAGGTGATCGACAGAAACAGTCCACGTCTCGGTGATATTCGCGGTTTTGATTGATACAGTTTCAGGAAACAGCTTTTAAAGTTAATTAAGAACAATCATAACGTTTCCCGTTGATCACAAACGAGTGTTTATTCTCTGATGTGTCAATGGAGCAGCTCAGCAACGTTAAGCATCTTTCGATGGTGTAGATCACGTTTTTTGGAGAATAGTTTATGATTCCACCAACCTGTACATTACTATCGCCTTTAACCAGCAGAATTCCGGAAGTTGTAAAAATTGTTTTGATGACTGTGGTCGTAAGGGACAGCGTTGTGATAAAAATATAATGTTGGGCGACATACATGTCTTTGTAGTTATATATGATTTATACTTCTGTTACTGGATAATTACACAACACTAAGTAAAGTATTGATCACCAAGTTTAATGATGAGTGTGGGACATATATTCTGAGAGGTATAACCAGGAATGCATAGCTATATTTCCTATATAAACCAGAATTCAGGCAAACGAAATTAATTATCCTTTTCGTAATTGTCCAATTAGCCGCAGAACTAATCATTGAGGTGGAATATGAATGTAATACATTAAGCATAAAGCTGTTTGTAAGATGGGTTGAGGTTGTGAGAGCTCGGTATGACAAGAGGTAAAGTAGTGACAGGTGTGTGTTAAAGGGGTTGGAAATTGTACGGCGCCGAAGCTATCAAAATAATCTCTTAGCTACCAAAAATGTTGCATCAAATGCCGCAAAGCCCTGTGTGCTAATGTTACTCAAAATACATAAGATATGATTACCTGTTTCATCTATGGATAATTGGATGGATATCCTAAGACACAACTGCATTGGAACAACAGCTGGAGCATTGCGGACAGCAGCATTAAGCAATAAAATACACGGTAACAAAAAGAAGCTGAGTAGTATTGTGTGAAAAAGATGGCAAACGCCCTTCCGTAATCGATCAGTACTTCGTTAAGCAAAACTATAGCCAGTGTTTATATTGTATTGTCCAAATAGTGCTATTAGTTTTAACTTTCCACACTAGTTTTAGTTGTAATTGTGATATTCTAGTTGTTTTACTGTCCTTCGTAGACAGGTTTTTATCACATACATATATTCCATTTCAATGTCAAATATGTTCTCGTCACGATATTGCTGATATATTGCCGATGTGACGTTAAATATTAACTCACTCACTCGTTATGCAAAATGTTTAGCAGAAAGTCAAACGGTTTGGTTGGTAATGGTATTTACACTCCAAATAAGTCGCTATGAATTATGTTCAAGAACGGCCCGAAACAGTCAGGTTAAAGACATCCGATTACTTATTAGTCAATGATATTACATATTTGTGAATGATATGTGCATGAACAACATCAGGAATAGGGGCGGTGGGGTAGCCTAGTGGTTAAAGCGTTCGCTCCTCACGCCGAAGATCCGGGTTCGATTCCCCACATGGGCACAATGTGTTGAGCCCATTTTTGGTGTCCCCCGCTATGATATTGCTGGAATATTGCTAAAATTGGCGTAAAACTAAACTCAGTCAGCCAGTCAGTCCTCAGGAATACACGGACACACGAAAAAACATATACCAATGGTTCACAGTAAATAGTAAGGCCTCAAATCTTTGAATACAAAAGAAAAAAAACCATTTAATGTGTGATGTTATGATAATACACGCTTGGTAAAGTTTGTTCCAAATTGTTTTCAAACTGTAAATGTTTGGATTTTTCAAACTGTCAGGAAAATGTTAGTTGTACGTGTGCGTGTGTGTGCGTGCGCGAGCACGTGCGTGTAGCATTCTTTTAATTATCAACAGCAATGTTAAATATATCCTTAATAGAAAGTAGGGTATCATAAGCTATTAGTATTGCTGACGTATGTAAATGATGTACCTCCTGGAGACCTCACCAAAAAAGCCGGCAATGTTGTGAATCACTGTTTACATAACAGAGGATTCGGCACATCTTACTGTAGACACGAAATGTTTATGATTACCCCCATGTTTGACAAATCAGGTCACATCACTGAATGCATCGATTACTAGAAACTAATTATACTGTGATCACCTGGTTCTACAACCATTCAAACACCTATACATTTTACCATGATGTAGAAACAGAGATATTGGAGAAATCACCAATAGTCAAGAGAAATATTTTCAAATGAGTGTAGATTAAATCTGAATTTAGGTTGACATGTCTAGGTGAGTTGTTAATCGTCCCACAAACGTAAACACGAGACAACAGGACAGATATGATGATACTGGTCGAAATCACCATGAAAGGCAGAATCACCCGTTCGTTTTTATCACATTTCGTCTTTCAGGCCGATAATGCCACCGTTTAAGCATCGTAACTGACTATCTTCACCAAGATAACATCATGACCCATTTCACGACTGAAATATGATCGCAGTATGTGTAGTTTTCTGATGGTTTTCTTGATGGTATTCACTTAAATCATATATTGCCAACATTGTTCTTTTACTCTCTGTTCTTCCATGTTCATTTCTATGCATAATGATCAGGAGGCACATCTTTGTGTTTCTTAATGAACTGTAACTTGCAAACATCTCATGCTGTCTCTTAGCGTTATATATAAATCAGCGACAAGGGTGCGACAGTTTGCAGAAAAGCTTTATTGCACACTGATAAAAGTGGACACAGTAAACAGACAAGACTTCAGAGATCATTTGACAACATAATGTATGCAAATGATAAACTATTTCATACATATATTCCATCACGATTGGACATCATTAAGCAGAAGGTTGCCACGGAACCAGACTAATAATAGCATAAATTCGTGCATTCTAATTAGCGCAGCCCGTTTACTGTTTTGGCTTTTTATATAGACTACAACGACCCTAAAACAATTGAGCCTGGGGCAGGCATACCGATGGTTGATATCTAATCAAAGTACAACCATGTTATGGCACGATGAGACACAGTGACGATGTCTGCTGGGCCACGATGTTCGCGATTAATATGCACAATGTTTAACATTCGATAAAACCGCTTTGAGGTACAAAAACGTACTGAGAATGCATTGTTGATAGACACGAACTGTTCATCAAACTGACTGATGTCCAGAATAATTCACAAAAGGTACACATCACTGAGAAAACAGTACATCAAGCTGGTATAACAATGAATTACACTCATGCCATCATTATATTTTCATTTCTATGGGTCTTCAATATTACGCTCGTACAGTTATGAAATACGGCGATAAAGTCGATCGCGTTTATTTACTACATGCTTTCTGAACAAATGTCATTCAAACGTGCCCATTTAATAATTTTGTATTAAACAGTGATAGTTTCTGATATTTAATCTTAGTCGAACATGGTCCAGTTCAAATGGAATTGTTGTATCGAACTACACACGAAAGAGGCCACAATTGTACTGAACAATGCAATTATATTGTTGCATTGAGGAAAGGAATAGAAGTTGCATTGGTACCAACAGGTGCGATGTCTCCTGGTTTCAGCTGAAGAATGATAACTGCATACGTCAGCAAGGTTCCAATAATCTGTAAACAAATATATCAGAAAGGATGACAAAGGTGAAAAGCAGCCATCCAACAGTAATGCCACTCAAGGCTTGCAAAACCAAAAAACAGGTAACATTTTTCCTTGGATGTTTTTCGGATGTCCGTTTGATCAAAAGACTACCCCAGCGGGCACACAACGTTGAATCAACGTTGAATTTTGGTTGTTTGGTTGATCAACCTTTCATAAACGTTGATTCAACGTTTATCATGCGACCAAAGAAAGTTAGTCGAGATTCATTTAGTTGTCAACGTTGTTTCAAAGTAAGGAACCAACAAAATGTCAAATAATTGTTTCCTTGGCAAATTTGATACATAATTCATATTGGTAATAGGTATCCAACTTAGCAACTATCATTTCGGAACATTATTTTCATAAAAGATCAAGATCGAGCTAGTGACAGATATAATCTTATATATTATTTGATTGTGCATCGATCAACGGACGGAAATATTACGTAAATCGCAGTTTTAGGTATAAAGTCATCAGTTATCCAAATTGCATGACATTTGATATTTTCCCACAAAACTGTGAAAATTGTATAATTCCCGACAATTTGCTTTCAAACACAAGCTAGATGTTGACCTTTCGATCGCCTCGTTTGGCCATATCCGGACATGCGCACAATTATCGCGCGCGCAAAGGCAGCTGATCGTTGTCAGTTCACTTTGGCGAAGTTCAACGCAATATCGTTCTATTTTCACCATCTTCACGGCATGCTGGTGTTTATTTGGTAAGTATATGTCCTTCATGTATAATGAAAACGTAGGAATGCCGTTTAAATCTAGCAGTAGCAAGAAACTCCGAAATAGGGCTCATGTTTTATCTCACAAGGTTACGGGTATGTCACAGTACATGTTTCTCAAAATTTTGTTTTGTTATTTTTCAATATATTTGCATGCATATATTTGGCATTTTATTATATAATCGAATAAGATTTCCTTTCGTACCCATCACCTGATTTGAATTTTGCAAATATACATTTTCAAACAATCAATGAAGAACATCAATATAAGGAACCGTTCATAATTAAATATATGGCTGCGGGTGGGGGTGTTGATTGTAAGGGTTGGAGGGTGGAGTGGGGTGGGGTGTCACCCATTTTGTTCAGGGGAGCTAAGGGGTCAGCATTTTTGTACACACGCACTATGTTTAGAAATTATGGGAAGGGGAGAGGGCGTCATAGATAATGTACATGACATGCAGGGTGGGCCGTCTCTTATTCTGTACATACTCATACACTTTTAGGGGGGGTGGGGGTTGGGGGTGTAATTCACATTGTACATAAAAATCAACATCACCACAAAGCCATACATTATGAACGGTCCCTAAGGGCAGCTATACAAAATCGGACAGGATTAATCAACATTTTATATTGCATCCCATTATTATGAACATTTGTTCGTTTGAATAGATCTATCAGTAAATAATGCATTGAGCACGTCCTGAACCCTATCAACATATGTATATTATTGGGGGGGGGTGGTGGAGAATGGCGTAAGGAAATGCAACGAACATTTTCACTTTAAAATGTCTTGTGAAAGTCTTTGTTAAGGATGAAATTGTATATAATTTATTTGAACTTTTATTTATTTACAAAAGTGTAACTTCAGTAATGATTCTTTGATGGGACAATTAACAAAACTGCACCCACAGACTTTCATTCTTACACTTGTTTGGAAGGGATATGATAATTCATGTCTCTTAAAGGTTAAAATCTTACATACAAAAGAAGTAATTTTAATGTAAGGAACATTTAATTATGAAATAAGATTATTTTAATGGAATTTGCAGAAATCTCATCTTCGAAGACTGGGTGGCAGCAATTTTGTGGATCACATAAAAGGAGCAAGGCTAAGGTAACACGTTTTGAACATTTCACTTGTTTCCAGTATATCCACCACAAAGTTGAAGAGAAAGATGATAATGCTCTTTCATTACCACCTGTTTTGAATATTTGTGATAATGTTTGGTCTTTTTTGGTGATAATAGTTGGTCTTTATTTTCATTTATATATTAAGGTTGATCATTTAAGAGAAAAAAATGACAATGATTTCTCCCGGAGATGTTTAGTTTAATGAACACTCCCTTGCTTGGCGCCATATTGTTTTTCGCCGTAAACAGCTGGATGCAAGATAGCACGCGAGAGGACAGAAGTCATACATTTATAGATATATAGAGATGTTTATTGCTGGGTAACACACTCTTCAGGTACTTGGTCAGCTGTAGAATTTGAATATGATGTTTTTTATTATTGTCAAAGGGTAGGTTTTTAATTATTTGCAATCTAATATGTGTGCAGTGAAACATACTGAGATTTGGAAGAGTCCATTATTTAAAGTACAGGTGTCTAGATATCAGTATTTTGTGTACATGTTCCCTTGTTAAGATCATCTATCGAGTATATTAGAGAGAAGGTGTATATTTGTAGTGTTTTAAATCAGAGTTATTTTCAGTGTATGACCTACATTTCAATATGTTTTGGCAACCTGTCACCCCTTTGGTCAAATAGAGTAGGACTTCCATTTCTTGGAATTGAGAGTCAGAGATGCACTGTTTCCAAGAATTTGCGTTAGCCAGCGATGTTTGTTTACGAGTACATTTAAGTCTTTTTGAGTGTAGATTGGAGTTGTAAGAGATGTTATTCAATGTCTTATTATTCATGGTATGATAGATTATTTCTGGCAATGTAGAGTTTAGTCTCATTATTTTATTGTTCATGATTCAGAGAAGCATAGTTATGACGTCGCAGATAATACGCACACATAATTCATTATATGAGAGATTTTCTAAGCGTTCCTATAAGAGATTAAGTGTAAACATTTATGAATTATAAACAAGTTATTCATCTGAGTTTTATAAGTGTACAAATGACAAAGAGAGAGAGAGAGTAGATAATAGAGAATATATTGTATACTTATGAGAGCTCATTATTGTTTTCAGAACTCCATGATCCATACTTCCTTGTGTTTGGGAACAAATGGTGTTGGGAGACCTCCCACAATAGACTTGTTCTTTGACCTGTGAACCACCACCGATTTTGTTTTCTTATCATTTAATGTAAAATGGCTTTTGTTACAATTTATGACTCCTGGTAGCAAAATTGCAACATCAGTTCAACTCCTTTTAATTTGAAATCATCATTTCCGAGAATCTCTAAAGAAAACTAAATCTGTCAGAATAACAACAATCTTCCATTGTTTTGCAGGACAATGTCAAACAATTTGATGTCAAGAATGAATGTTGATGGGTAAAACGGCAAGTTTTCTTTTAAGAATACAAGGTTGTATTCAATCATCTCTGGTAAGTTAATTACCAAGTGCAGTATTTTCATCATGACCATAGCCAATAATATATGACAGTAAAGCATCGTCTAATTCATCCTACCGGTAATTCATAGTCTAATTAAATAATCAACTTGCAATTGAGGATTTTCTTTGAAAATGTTTAAGAAAACTTCCATTCCTCCGGTTGAAAATATAAATTGTTTACACTTTTCGTCATATTTTGTATTGATGCTGTTCATATGTTCACATGCCAAGTTACAGCAGTGAAATGAACCTTTAAAGTGATTGATTAAACAAATACTTGAATCATTTAAGACAATATATCTTCCATATAACTTATTCATGTATTTAAATATAAAATTTCAGAATGTGTCCTATCCCAAGGGAATGAGATGGGACTGCATCGGAAGCAAATTTCAAGAAAGAGTTAGGAACGTTTCTGAAGTATCCACCTGACCGCCAGGCAGGGAGAGGCAGAAAGTAGAGGAGCTGATAATTGTGTTTTTGGAGTTGTAATTGTGCTGAAAAATCTGAACTGTGGTATTGAAATTGGTGGCGTAAATGTCACTTTGATGCTATATGCAAATGATATTGTGTTATTAGCACAACAGAGATCACCTTCAGACTATGTCATGTGTGATGTTTTACATTATGCATTAAACCACGTTTTCTGTGTGCGTGTGTGTTCATAAAGATTTCATGAAAAGTGACTTGTTTTATGTGCTGTCTTCAGGTATAGTTCCTGGTCATCTTGGATCCCTTTCATGGTGAAAGTTATTGCATTGTGTTTATTCAGGGGTCTGTCTAAGAGCTGAAATTCGGACAAAATGTTTTCTCGGGACAATTTTCACCTTTTGAAGGTAACTGACTGACTGACTGACTGAGTTTAGTTTTACGCCGCTTTTTTAGCAATATTCCAGCAATATCACGGCGGGGGACACCAGAAATGGGCTTTACACATTGTGCCCATGTGGGGAATCGAACCCGGGCCTTCGGCGTGACAAGCCAACGCTTTAACCACTAGGCTACCCCACCGCCCCTTTGAAGGTAACAATACAACAGTAAATAGTTTTTCTTAATTTGGAATACTCTTCTCTTCTTACTGGAATTATACGTCCAACTGACATAAAACTTAAATGAACATTATATTGAATGTGGAATTTTAACCAAGTATTTTATCAGGTAAATATTTTGACTGCAATTTTCTGTTTGAACACTGTTTATTGCAGGTAGCTTTTTGGGTATTTTAGCTGGATGCAGGAGTTTGGTGCTACTTTATTGTAGTTTAAAGATGAAATGCGAGTCTATTTACAGGAAAGCGTAATACCTCCCAGACACAACCACGGAACAACCCATTTTCAACGTTAATAATATGTCAGACTTCAACATTGATTCCACGTCGGATATCTACGTCAAAAAAACTTTCATATACAACCTATTTTCAACGTTGTCAGATGAAACATCAAAGCTCTATTGAGCCACACTATACTGACATGGAACCAGCCAGTCTCTGTCTTTTTCCCAAATACCGAGCTCCAAGCAGGGTAACAAAAAGCATATTTTAACCTTATTTGATATGAATTTGGAGTTAAGCTCTCTGGAAAGACACTTTAACAACAGATCCCAGAGTTAATCTTAGAATAGGCATTGTAATCTTATAATCACCACACTTTATATCTATACTTCACAAAGCCTATTTATGCCATCTATGAACTTGCCGTATCAAAATACCTCGCTCTAACACGAGCAAGTTTATCTCACTTACAGTAAGCACAGTTGAACCATCCACCGTAAACAGCCCATAAACAGTGTAGCCAATTGGTGGTCCTGCCAGTCGATTCGCAAATATTGATACCTGAAACAATATGTTGCAAACGTTTTAGTAGGGCTTAGAAACAATATTCTGAACAGAAATATGACACATAGTACAACTAACATATCCCTACATCATGAGACTTGGCTATGATAAAAACAGAACGTCCGTATGCAGATTTGCTGTTATTAAAGGCTGATATAATAGAACCTAGACCAGACAACTAATATACCATAGTGAATGTAATGAACACATGAAGTACCATCAACAGGTATTACTTTTCGAATGTTAAAAGTGGTACTCATTAATCGTTCTTCACATACTTACAATCTGCACGGTCTTGGGCGATAGTTGCGACATATCCAGCCGCAACAAGTCGTCAAGGCAACCATGTGCCTGAAAATGTTATAGAAAACACACATTAAAGGTCACATGTAATGTAAAACACAATTTTGCAGATTCTGATACCTTTTGGTATGGACTTACAGTAACAAATTATCAAAAATGCAAATTTAACTTATAAAGTTGAAAAATAACGCGCTGAAAAATACCCCGCGAAATCGGATTCACGTAACGATTCACTAAATTCATCCCAGCTGGGGTGAAAAGTAGTTTCAACAGCTGTGATGCGCTGTGCTGCTGTACGCTTATTTAGCATGCGCAGTGGATAGGTTCGCACAGCTTGGAAGCAATATTTCAAGTCGGAAAACCTTCGCTGGCGGTGAATACTCAGAGTAGGCTTTAATGTGAGCTATTTTTCTAATGTTTTGTTGATATTTCGCAGGCGCGAGCTTTGTATATGTTATGACAGTAGATTTCTGATTTAACTGTTTATATAATATCATTTGACTATTTCACCACACGTTATTCTTACCGAGTCACTTTCTCAATTCGCTGTTTAAAAGCAACGTCATTATTAAGGATTGTCAGAATGTCTAACTGTGATATAGATGTGCCTCTGTCACAGACAAAACTCAATGTCTGTTTTATTGACACCCATGTGTCTGCGTGCCTGTCTGCTAATGACAATATGCAATACAGAACTTCGATCACTGATCACATGCAATTTGAACTTAGCACCTATCAGGCTATTCACCATAAACAAAACGCATTGATTTATGCACTCGTTTCGAGGGAAGTAAACCTAAGTACAATATATTGCACTTTTGATTTGTGATCGTACGCTTATGATTTTGTTAATTTGATTATTACATAGTCAGCAATGTATATTATATGTCAGGAATAAGTGATTTGTGTTTTAATTATGTTTTGTTTTTTATTGCATGTGACCTTTAACGTGTAGATATAAGGTGGCTTAGAACCACTCTTTTTCCAAATCTTCTTGAATTAATTGCATTGTGACGTTGGTTTTGATGTGGCTTGGAAAGTTTTGCACTTCAACCTTGCAAGGCAGAGAAACACCTTATTTGACAAGAAATGACCAAAGGTCTTTCAAAGTGGAAAAGTGTTCCAAAGGTTCAGAAACTGGGCAAAAACATGTCATTACTTACAGAAAATTAGGCACATCTTGACCACCCACCATCTTTTTAACACAATGGCTACATCCGTCTTGAAAATCAGATTTGAAAAGTATCAGGTATCATCATTGGTGGGAAGTTAACTAACAAAATGAAAATCCAAATATAACATTTGATTATTGCACCGATGTCTAAAAGCCATGTATTAATTACATATATGTGATCCAGACAAGCAGTTGTCAGACCTTAATGTTTGTGGAAGGCTTATTCACTGAGTCGGTAAGATTTAGAGTATGTTGTCTGACTGAGGTATTGAGTTTGAATCCCAAATGGGACACAAACGAATACATACTAGAATATATAGAAAAGCTAAGAACTGAGAACTGAGAAGCTGAAATCACAGATAAAACATTTCTTTAATCCCAAATCATGTCAGGTAGTCTTCCAATTGTTCATCCCATTTAGGCGAATAGTCATTATCATGGACTTTCCATAGACGATTTTGTATGTTTGTTGCTTAACAGTGTAGTAGAGCAGTATTCGATCCATACAAAGGGGCCTGAAATACAATCCAGTGTGTCTTTTACCTTAAGCAGTAATCAGTACCCTGTAATTTCGACAGGGGTCTTTTAGAAAAGGGAAAAAGAAGCAGAAATCAATACCTTCACGTTGACCTGAGCTGCGATGATGGTGGAGGAGAAACAGATGGCAATATTATTAATGCCTACAAACACTGCAATGAACAACTGTTCCACAGACATTGTAGCCCGGATTGTACCATACAGAAGTAAGCATATCACCGGTATGGAGGAAGCATAATATGAAAACAAAACGTGTGTCATCATGTTATTGGCTCTATCGGTAAGTCCAATCACGTTTATATGCTGTTGTCGGATAGTTTCACATTTGTCATCTGCATTTTTGGCTTCCACCATTTCTTCAACCTTCTTGTTAACTGCATCAAATTCCTTCCACACAATATAGGAAAAACACAGAAACTGCATCAATATGATCAGAGTGGACAGTATATACAGCTCCGTTGCTATAATGACGTAGCATATACCCATAATCTTCAAACTACCTTCCATGTTATTGAAGGGAGTGTACACATTTAACAGAGTCGATGTGTTGACAGCTGAAAAAAAGGTAACGTCTATGACAAAGTATAATATTCCGTAAAAGATCATCACACCAGCCATGATACGTTGGAGCAGTTCCACTCTTTTCAAATCGAAAGCGAGTCCATACTTTTGCTTGTAGCCAAAAATATCAATCAGGAGGGCGTCCAAGTGTGCGCAACATGTATGCGGTTGAAGGGTAGATTGGTAGGTAATTCCAAGGAAACATAGGAAGTACGAAATGTAGACCACGGCTATTCCCGACAGTCCATCTTCCGATCTGATCACCCAGAAAAAGCGGGCGCAATTGGACCAGGAAAGTATCAGAAGGGTCATGATGTACACCCACTGACATCGCCGTCGGGTACGCGGTCTCGATGGCACTACATACTGACCCGTAATTTGCAGACTTGATTTGAGGAATGTAAACGCCGAAGATACCTGCTGGTCCATCGTACAATTCATGGAAATGAGCGTGAAATCCTCGATCACTTCTGTTAATAAAGAGACAGACGTTCCTTGTTAGGACTACTAATTATTGTTGATATCCTTTTGGGTAAATAATTCCTTTTCTGTCAGTAAATAGCACGACTGAGGCAGCTTCGTTGGAGATTACATATATATTTAATATGTTTAAGATCTAACACAAATCTCAAGGTTGAAGCATATGATATGTTTTTCACCACAATCCTCAATACAGTTAATGATGAAGTTTATTTATGTGAACATGCAGACAATGTTTGAGACTGACTTGATTGGAATGAATGTGCAATTAATACCAAATCGATTCTCAAAATATTTTGGAATGGAAATGGAACGAAATATATCTATGAAATTAAATGATTTTCTAGAGCGCTAAATGACTTTTGTTAAAAACATTATTGGATTAGGTAACAACAATGAAGGCCGCAGACAAAACCCTTTCAAATATATTTAGGGTGAGGCATGTTGAGTACCAGTCGAAAGGGATGTTCAATGCAACTGCTTCTTAGACATGTTTTCGTACGTTCTTGTGATTGTAATTGCTGAACAATTGACGCCCCTGTAACGTCACTATTTGATAGACATTTTTAAACAATGCTTATGATGTAATAATACAATCTATATCATTACGCAGTGAAAATGGAAAGTGTTTTGTCACGTATATTTGAGAAGTACTGAGTGAGTGAGCACGTGAGTTAGGATTTATAGTCCCATGGGGGATATTTCAGCCATATCGGGAATTAAGAAGTTATTAATTGATAATAAATGGAATACAATTTTAAAAAAACCCAAAACTGTCGACGAAGGACAGTAACATAACTGGATGATCACAGACAGAATCGTAAAACCAGTAATTAAATCTAACACATTTTAACTACAGAGGACAACACAATATAAAACCAACAACTGAAAGTTGATCACCATACTAGGGACCATGGGGACTTACGGTGCCTTTGCTACCTACATGGACCTAAGTTGGAGTAGTACTGAGAGTAATACAAGGTCACATATGTTCAGTGTATAGGCACCTTCAGTTTCGATCTGTCAATTTGGAGAGATTAAGATTGATGGAAATATGTTCCATTTTTGATGGTTATTTTTGGCTACACTTAGGGAATGTAGGTGCAGGTTAGCAAATTTGGTGCTAGATTTTAAGTTTCCTATATGGAAGAATATTGTGTGAGTGAGTTTAATTTTTAAGCCTCACTCAGCAATATTCCAGTTAGTGAGTTAATATTTATCGTCACATCGGCAATATTTCAGCCATACCGTGACAAGAACAACTAATTATTGTATTACAGAAGAATAAAACTAGAAAGTAAGAGCCTGTTGACGAACAACAGTAAAACTACAAGTGTATCACATATATTAAAGTAAAACTAGCATGTTGTAATAAAACGGTATTTTTAAAGAGAAGAATACAATATAAAAACAGGCTATAGATTGCCAACAACTGAAGATAGATCACCATACTAGGGACCATGAGGACTTACAGTACATTGGCTTCCTGCATGGACCCTAGCTGGATTTACATCATCCCTTCAGTTATTAGCAATTTTAGATAATCTAGCCATATATTAAAATAACATACATACTACTACTTTTAAAAAAAGTAGTAGGTTTAAATTTATTTTGAATGTTTGGGGCTTACGTACCCTCTCAGGAGGACAACAATTGTACGCTACTTCAACCTACTTCGAGGGTACAGCCACTTACAATCTCAGTTACTAATCTAAACTACAAATAATAAAATATTTATCTATTTACAAACCATTATCAACATTTATCTAGCAATTCTATTTCTTTGAAACTTCAATAGTTAAATGATAATTAACTGAAGTAAAGAGATACTTAACAGTTTTTACATTGAAATACTTATCCCTTGTGATGGAAAAAATAGCAATATCCTACCTTTTTGGCAGTAGTCTGTAAATAATCGAGTCTGGACCAGACAATCCAGTGGTCAAAATCATGAGCATCGATCTACTCAATTGGAATACGATGACAATTATCAACCAAGTCAGCGAGTCTGACCATCCGATCCCGTTAGCCGCCTCAAGCATGGGTTACTGAAGATCAATTCTAACCCGGATCTTCACGCGTGTATGGAGGAATAAAAAAAATGATAAATCTAATGGGTAGAACGGCTCTTCTAACAATATAAACGTCTGACACTGCATATGTTAACTTCTAAAGAATGGTAAAAGTAATTGGTTAATAAGGAATTTAATAAATCAATTGGAACGGTAGTATTACATCTGTTAAGTAATATTACAGCTGTCTGGACCAGACAATTTCTGCTAAGGGAAGAGTTGAGTGTACTATTCAGACTATAATCGTGGCCATGCATTTATCAATCACAATGAAATTGGGATGATAGCAGGTGTTCGCATAAAGGTGAGGGTGTCCTGCCCCACCAATATCATTCGTCACAGACACATGCTATAGCAAATCAAATGAGAAAACAAATGCATGTGCACAAAACGGAAATTCACTCAGCTTATGAATACAAATACTGACATAAACGCTAGATATGTGATGGGCAACTAGTCCTGATCTCAAACATGAAGAAGCTATTAGTTCAATGAAAAATGAAATCTATTTCATCCCCCAGTCAATAAAAATATTTACCTCCATGCCACCTGTGTATTTCTGAAGAAAGAAGTATGTTAATGTAGAATATATCTATTTTAAGGCATGACCTTGCTCTCTTTACTCAATGACAACTGTTATAGTCGCCCAGATAAATGTCTTTTTTGGAATACAAAATTTGACACTTCCTATTTTCCGAAATGCAGGGATATTTTATTTTGTATTTATCAATCACTATGACACTGGGAGCTGGTATTCAATCAGATTGCATGGAGGAAGTTGAATGCTTCCCGTGAATGAGCTACCAAGTGTACAAGAGCAGCATGTCCCTTTACTAGAACCTCAAAGAAAACCCAAACCCATGGTCAAGTTAACCGGGAACAGTGAATGGAATGTGGCGTTTTTGATCAACGAGATCATTTTATCGGGAGTGGTTTTAAGCATGATTTAATGTCTGTGTCCAACAGGCCATCATCTGCCGTGAATGGAATATTAGGGCAGGGCGAAAGTTGTGTTTTACGTTATGTGGTAGCTATGAGATCTGGTCGAATGAATTTAATTCAATATAATTCGTAAATTTCAAGGTAATTATGGTCGAGTTCACAGAGGTATCGTTACGTGTACCTAGAGTACGAAGCCCGTGATTGAGAACATGTGATAACAGATAACATCGACATACTTAAGTGTGTGTTAGTTACTCACACCCAGGCATCATCCCAGTGTAAAAAGTGATATGTCGAAATGCCAAAGGCCTGGATTCGGTTTCCAAGACACTGCATACAGCCGATTTCTTTTATCCAAACGAATATTGGTGATTTACTTGTATAAAAGGCACGAAACCACACTCAATCGTACACTGTCTACGCTTAGCACTGTGGTAGTATATTTCGGAATGCTATCACGATATGCAATCCTGTCATGTCAATATCTAATGAAAACAAGGATACATGGTCCCAACTAACAGTTATTAGACTTATATTTTTGTGTGGCAGCATTGCTGGCTTTGTGGGATTTGGTGCATCACTGTGAGTGTAGGTTCAAATCCCTGATAGAGCTCATTAAAAAGTGAGCCTGTTTCAAGTGAGTGAGTTAATATTCAACGTCACAGGGGCAATATTGCAGCCATATCGTGACGAAAACAAGCCATGCAATACAAAGTAGAAACATTTTGAAGATTAAAACCTGTCGACGATGGACAGTAAAAAGACTAGAAAATCACAGTTATCAATATAAATCTAGCGCAAAGTTTAAATATTCCAATTAAAAAAGACAATACAATATAAAATACGGGCTATAGATCGTCAACAACCGAAGGTAGATCACCATACTAAGGCCCATGGGGACTTACATTACTTTTGCTACCTGCATGGACCCTAGCTGGATTTACACCATCCCTTCAGCAGCTAGCGATTGTAGGACAAGTTTAGCCAAAATTTAAATGAACAAATATACTACGTTTAAAAATCAGGTAAGCAAAAAGTTAACTTCAAAAGTTTTTTGGACTTACGTACCCTCTCAGGACAATAATTTTACGCTACTTCAACCCCCTTTGAGGGTACAGCCACTAACAATCTCAGTTACTAATTCAAACTACCAATAATAAAATATGATATCTAATTACAAATCACTTAACAAATCTAATTCTTTTAAAAATGCAATAATTAAATTAGAACTAACATTATTAAGAAGATCCTTCATAGTGTTTACTTTGAAATAGTTATCCCTTGTGATGGAATATTCAATGCAGTCATGCAAGACATGCTTGGCTGTCATTCTTTCATCACAAGGGATACAAAACGGAGGATCTTCGCCTTTAAGCAAATATTCATGTGTATACCTTGTATGGCCAATGCGACATCGCCGCATAATGACCTCTTCAAATCTGGACTGACAACCCAAGTAGGTGTAACCAATGTAGGGTTTTATTGCATGTAATTTATTGATACCTACTTGGGTGTCCCACTTCTTCTGCATCATATTACGGATGTAAGTTCTAATGCTATCTTTGTAATCAGAGTAAGGAATAAGAAGTCGTGTCACAGATTTGTTGAGTGCTGCCTTGGCAGCAAGATCGGCCATTGTATTCCCAGAAATGCCAAGGTGGCTGGGTAACCAACAGAAGACGATGTCGCATTGGCCAGTTGCAAGATCATTATATAATTCGAAGGCAAGAAAGAGAGTCATATTGTTTATGTTTGGGATGTCTCTGAATATATTTAAGAGCTGTTAATATGGCGTTAGCTTCCGCCGTGAAAATAGAGCTGTTATCAGGCAATCGCGATGATATTGTTCTTGACCCAATGACAGTGCACAAGCTGATCCATCTGTAAATAAGGATTTATGAGTATTATATTTATTTCTTAACTGACAAAATTGTTGTTTATTCTGTAATTCATTAGTTTCTGATGTGGTCAAAGTTAGGTCAACTTGGGGCCTAACCAACTACCAAGGAGGAGAAGAAAGAAGACGGGAAGGAGCTATAGTTTCCAGCTCAATGCCGGCAGCAGAAATGAATGGTTTAATTCTGTGCCCATGAGGCGGAACAAGAGATGACTTTTTGTTGTATAAATCCTCATAGAGAGGATTAAAAACACAATTAAATGCAGGATTTGACTCGTTAGAATATAGTTTAGTTACATACTGCAAGGATAATTTTATACGGCGTTGGTTAAGAGACGGCTCATCGGCCTCGACGTAAAGACTGTCAATAGGAGAGGTTCTAAAAGATCCAAGACAAAGTCTTAGACCTTGGTGATGGATAGAATCAAGTATTTTGAGGTTGATTTTACAGGCTCCACCGTATACAATGGAGCCGTAATCAAGTTTCGAACGGATGAGAGATCTGTATAGGTGTAGTAGGGTAGTTTGGTCCCCTCCCCACTTAGAATTTGAAATGACTCTTAACAGATCAAGTGCTTTCAGGCATTTAGCTTCAAGTGACTTAATGTGTGGCAGAAAAGTTAAATGTGAATCAAAAATAAGACCCAAGAACTTGGCCTCCTTCACAAAACTTTGATGGGAGTGCCATTTAAAGATAGTTCTGGGTGTTTATGCGGCTTATATTTTTTACAAAAGTGTAGACAATTAGTTTTGGACTTGGAAAATTTAAAGCCGTTTTCAAAACACCATTTATGTATTTTATTTAAACACAGCTGCAATTGCCGTTCAATAGTATGCATATTTTTACCACGACAAGAAATATTAAAATCATCCTCAAGAAGTGATCCATCAATTGAATCGTTTAAAACCTTGGATAAACTGTTAATCTTAATGCTAAATAATGTGACAGGCACAATATTTCCTTGTGGAACACCCTGATCCCGATTATAATGGTCAGACAGGGTTGAACCCAATCGAACTTGAAATTGCCTGTCTTTTAAAAACTGTGATATAAAAAGAGGCAAACGGCCTCTCAAACCAAAATCATGTAAATCCTTCAAAATGCCATGCTTCCAGGTCGTATCATAAGCTTTCTCAAGATCAAAGAAAATTGATACAGCATGTTGTTTATTTACTATAGCATTTTTGACAAAGGATTTTAAACGTACCAAATGATCAATGGTACTACGATTTTTCCTGAAACCACATTGAATATTTGTTATAAGGTTAGTGGTTTCAAGATACCATGTTAATTAATCTATTATTCACCATACGTTCCATGGTTTTACAGACACAGCTATTTAGAGAGATCGGCCTGTAATTCGACGGATCTGTATGATCCTTACCAGGTTTTGGTATTGGGACTACAATGGCATTACGCCATGGAGGAAATTCTCCAGACGACCATATTTTGTCAAATGTATCTAAAAGTGTCATCAGACATGGTTCCGGTAAGTGTTTCAGTAGCTGGTAATGTATATTGTCATCACTCGCTGCAGTGTCATGAACCTACTCAAGAGCAGTATGTAGCTCATGTAATGAAAACACTTCATTATGATCTTCACCGTTATGTGATTCGGAATTAAGTTTTGTCTTTTCCTGTTGCTTCTGATATCTCAGGGACACCTGAATTAATTTTGGAGAAGATTGTCGTTTGTTTTGTTTAAAGGTAAGACGCGCCTTTGCATTCAGTATTTTAAATTTATTTAAGTTATGGACAGTTGGATGATGGCGGAAATAACGCTCGGCCTTTTTCTTCGCTTTTCTGGCTTGTCTACAATCTGTATTAAACCATGGTTTTAATACATGTGGAGTCGTAGAGGACTTTGGTATACACTCATCAGCTATTTCATTTAAAACGTCAGCAAAAGTGTGAATGGGATCAGTTATAGCACTGAAACATTCAGGTCTCAGTTTCGATTTACATATAGTTTGATATAAAGACCAGTTAGCCTTCATGGGCACAATGTGTTAAGCCCATTTCTGGTGTCCCCCGCCGTGATATTGCTGGAATATTGCTAAAAGCGGCGTAAAACTAAACTCACTCAGTCTGTCAGTCAGTTAGCCTTCGAAAAGTTCAATCTTGTATACGATGGGGAATGAGATGGAGTTATTTCTGAAAGGATAGTTGGGAAGTGGTCACTTCCACAAAGGTCATTATGAACAGACCAATCAAATTCATTCAGGAGGTTAGAATCTGCAAGAGACAAATCCAGAGAAGAATAAGTGCCAGTTGCAGGATGCAGATAGGTGCTTGAATCATCATTAAATATGCACAGGTCATTATTGGAAATGAAATCTTCAATTATTTTGTCTTTAGTATTAATGTTAGTACTGCCCCAGAGTGGGTTTGAGTACTAAGAACTGATTCTGTTTTTTCGGTCGATATTGCAGGTGAGAATATGAGAGGAGATTCGGATTTAACCCAGGCCAGGTTTGTCTGACAGCATGCAGAAGACTTTGTTATTCTAGTGGTTGCTTCTGACGGTGTTCTGGTGATAGAAACATAGCTCTCCTTATGCTCTGAGCTTTGAACTAGTTTTTTTGCCATCGGCAAAACTAATGTTTTGGGTAAATTTGATTCTGTTTATCTCCATTTGATGTTTCAAAACAGGACAATTTTTAGAGTAAGATTGATGATCCCCTTCATAGTTGGTACATTTTTTGACATTACTGTCACAATCTTCTGTTGTATGTGTCTTTTCACCACAGTGAGCACATACAACAGATAATGTGCAAGTATTTATGCCTTGACCGAACTTTTGACATTTGAAGCACCTTAGAGGGTTCGGAATGTACGTGTCAACCTTGATGTTACAATATCCTGCCTTGAGAGATTTTGGAGCATTGGTAAAGAAAAAGAAAACAGATGGGTATTGGTTTTGATGGTTGTATCGTTTTTACGTGTAGTAAAACGTTTAACATAGAGTACACCCTGATCCTTCATTTCGGAAACGATATCTAGTTCCGACATGTCAGCCAGCAATCGCTCACGATCTCTAACGATTCCCTTACTCGTGTTAAGGGTCTTGTGAGCCGTGACGGTGACGGGAATGCCGACAAAAGTTTCAGTGTTCAATAGGTTGTTTGATTGCTATCTCTTGCCACACTCAATAAACAGCGCACCAGAACGTAATCTTTTAACGTTCTTCACATCGCCAGCAATGCCTTGGATGCCTTTAGACACAGCAAGAAGATTTAATTTTAATGGTGCATCATCTTTGGTCTGAATTACAACGAAACGTGGCCAGTAATCAGTTGGTTTGGGCAGTCTGAGTTCGTTGTCAACAGGGTCATTGTCAAGAAGACGTTTGGTTTTTTTGGTTGGAGTTTCATAAGCCATGGTTATTTTGTTAGATTTCATCATCCGAGCTCCCCCACCCGCCACGGAGTATCACAATGACAATGCTAAAAGCAAGTGGATTTCCAAGGATACCCGGATACCCGGATGATATACTCAAGCAGAATAATCAACAAGTAATCATTCCACCAGATTGGCCAATGAGCCACTGCCTTCTGGACACAGTACTCCAGGCAAAAGACTAAATTGGAGTTGTACAGTCAAAATACAAATATATTATCATAAAGCCGACACATGACAAAATGTTTCTAAATAATTTTAGAAATTTGTACAGCAAAATTTACATGTACAGGGCTTAGCCTGACCAGCCGATTGATAGAACCGGGCCAGTTCTACCACCCGTCTAGGTGAAGTAAGGGCCGAAGTGGTGTGTTGGGCAAAGGAACGCTGTTCCTGGAACCAGTGCCCTCAACCACCAGAATCCCGTCCTCCACCGACACATGGGCGTAACCCACGGCAAACAGGTTGGTGGACCAAATATAACCCCGGGTCCACAACGGGTGTGTGTGTGTGTCGAAGATCGCTTAGTGTGACCCAGCACCCACCACGAGGAGGTGGCTGCCTGTTTCAAGAGTGCATATAAATCAAGGATAGGATTGTGAATGTCAGCAGAAAACACTCTTTATTTCTGAGTACATAGATGTAGACTTATAAGATTACTGTAAACAGACATATGAACATTACCATCTACCTCGTCAACATCCGTGACGGTTCATAATCCGTTTGGACCTCTTGATATGGAGGTCACTCCCTCAAAGCCAGGACGAGGGAGTAGACATTCTTCGCGGTCAAGATCCCCCGTTGAAGCGCCATGAACAACTCTATTAATTTAATACAATGGAATTACAGAGGCCTTAGAATAACTTTAATGATCTACAATTATTATCTCAAGAATCTAACAATCGGCTTTTAGTCTCGAAGAGACATACTTGAAAAATACAGATAGATTTGAATTGGGTAGATACAATGCATTTCATTCATTCTCACCTTCAGGTGATAAAGCCGCGGTGCTTCTATTCTCGTGAGGCAGGGCGCTACCCATAGCCCGGTTCCTCTTAAAACCAATCTTCAGGCTGTTGCTGTCCGACTTACTCTACAGATAACCTTTACGCTTGGCTCTTTGTATATTTCTCCTTCTTCAGTTCTTCAGCAGTCTGATCTTCAGGATCTGTTTGATCAGCTTCCCAAACCCTGTATTATCATGGGTGATCTAAACGGCCATAATCCTTTATGGGGAAGTACCAATATTAACAATAAAGGGAAAATCCTCGAAGACTTAATTTCTAATAATACTCTCTGCATATTTAATGATGAATCAGCTACTTATTTCCATCCTGGTACGGGAACGTATTCTGAACTTGATTTGTCACTCTCAGATCCAAATATTTATAATGAGTTTAAATGGTCGGTGGTAGTGACCATTTTCCTACAATTCTCTCGGCTAAAAAATCCGACTGATGACCCACCTGCAACCAGGTGGAATTTTAATAAGGCCTATTGGCCTTTATTTCAAACACTTTGTTCTGAGAAACTAAAATCCGACCTTTTTGTGAATGTCCCGGATCCTAGTCAGTTGTTCTCGGATACATTGAATGATATCGCTGATGAAACTGTTCCTAAATCCTCTGCTAAACCTCATTGTCGTAAACCATGGTTTTCTGATGCTTGTAAACAAGCAAGGATGTGTAGGAAAAAGGCAGAGAAGTACTTTCGACGACATCCTACACTTCACAATTTCAATAACGTAAAAAATAAATAATGCCAAAGCTTGACATACATTTAAACAAAGTAAACGTCGATCTTGGAAGAACTTTGTATGAAGAATTAATTCACGTACACCAATGACGAAGGTGTGGAACGTGATACAGAGAATCAAGGGCAAAGGTAGAAATTCTAGTGTTTATCATCTTAAAGATGGACACAGTATGTTAACCAATAAAATTGACATTGCAAACAAGTTGGGTGAAACTTTAGCTACTCATTCTTCTTCATCAAATTATAATCCAAAGTTTCAGAAATATAAAAATCATCAATAAAAGTTGAAAATTAACTTCCATTCTGAAAATGGTGAAGACTATCATGAAGTTTTTTCATTGAATGAGCTCAATACTGCCTTAGCGCAAGCTCATGATACAGCAACTTAAGCCGATAATATCCACTATCAGCTCTGAAAACATTTACCCAATGCATGAATTGAAACACTTCTGAACATTTTTGATCATATTTGGACAACAGGACACTTTCCTCCTTCGTGGCGTCATGCCATTGTTGTACCAATACCTAAGCCTGGCCGAGACAATACAAATCAATCTAACTATAGACCAATTGCTTTAACAAGCTGTGTTTGTAAAACCATAGAACGCATGGTCAATAATAGATTAGTATGGTTTCTAGAATCCAATAATCTTATTTCTAACATTCAATGTGGTTTTCGCAAAACTAGAAGTACTATTGACCATTTGGTTCGCCTAGAATCATTCGTTAAAAATTCCATTGTACATAAGCAGCTTGCTGTATCAATCTTTTTCGACCTGGAAAAAGCTTACGATACCACAAGGAAACATGGTATTTTAAGAGATTTACATGACTTTGGTTTTAGAGGCCGTTTGCCTCATTTTATATGCCAGTTTTTAGCAGACAGACAATTTCAAGTTCGTGTTGGATCGACCCTGTCTGACCATTATAATCAGGATCAAGGGGGTCCACAAGGCAGTATTTTGTCTGTTACTTTGTTAAGCATTAAAATCAATAGTCTCTCAAAAGTATTACATGATTCAATAGATAGGTCATTGTTTGTGGATGATTTTAACGTTTCATGTGGTAAAAATATGCATACCATTGAGAGACAATTACAGATGTGTTTAAATAAAATTCATAAATGGTCACTTGAGAATGGTTTTAAATTTTCACAGATAAAGACCAAATGTATCTGGAATTGTTCTAGATGGTTCTCCAATTAACGTTGTGAAGGAAGCCAAATTTCTGGGACTGATTTTCGACCAACATTTGACCTTTCTACCACATATTAAGTATTTGAAGGCTAAATGCCTGAAAGCATTAGATCTACTAAAAGAAGTGTCAAATTCAAAGTGGGGAAGGGATCAAACTACCCTCCTTCATTTGTACAAATCACTCATCCGATCAAAACTTGACTATGGATCTTTCCGCACTTCTCCCATTGCCAGTATTTACGTTGAGGCTGACGAGCCTTCTTTACACCAACGACGTATCAAATTATCTTTGCAGTATATTACTAAACTATATTCTAATCAGTCTAATCCTGCATATAACTGTGTCTTTAATCCCCTGTATGAGGAACTGTACAACAAAAAGTCTTCCCTTGTTCCGTCTCTAGGAAAAAGAATAAAACCTTTCCTTTCTGCTTTTCCTTTGAACTGGAAAATATATCTCCTTCCCGTCTTTTCTTCTCCTCCTTCCAAAGGTTTCGCTGGTATCTGCGGAGAGGTTGCCAATATTAAAAAGCTCCGATCTGGTTCCCTCCTGATACCCGGAAACAACAATCCTTGAATATCCTCAAAATACAAGAATTTGTCAACATCAAGGCCGCTGTCTCAGCGCACAAAACACTTAACTCGTGTAGAGGCATTGTACGGGACAGAGCTCGATGCCTGTCTGACATGACTGAAGAACAAATTGTCAAGGAACTCTCAGCAGTCCGTCACAGCCGTAAAACGATTCACTTTCAAAAAGGACGGTGTTGTTCAACCAACAAACACCTATCTCTTTACGCTCGCGCAAGCAAAGATTCCTGACTCGATTAGAGCTGGTTATTGTAACATTGGTGTGGAGGTGTATGTCCCCAATTCACTCCGGTGCTACAACTACCAAAAGTTCGGACATGGATCCAAGTCCTGTCGTTCCTCTGCTGTTTGTTACCGCTGTGGTGACAAGCATGAGGGCAACGACTGTACTAAGGAAGTGAAGTGCTCAAACTGCGGTGGTAACCATATGGCCTCTTCCAAGTTTTGTGCAGTGTGGCAACGCGAATCCGAGATCCTAAAGATCAAGCACAAAGAAAATATCTCCTTTCATGAAGTTTAACTGCAGACCCTTCAACCATAACCTCTATCACTTACGGATTCTAATCTCTTAAACGAGTTTGAATGGTCGGTCCACGATGACCTTTGTGGAAGCGACCACTTCCCAAGTATTCTTACTCCTATCACTCTCGCGGATGAACCACCTTCAACCAGATGGAATTTTACTAAGTCCAATTGGCCATTGTTTCAAACTCTTAAAGATATTTTCGACTATAATGGGATTTTTCTACAAAAAGCTGAGATAGAAGAAAAATATTGAATACCCAAGATAAACTTTTTGCATTTAGAGGGTATAAAATGTGCTGTATTGACATACTGCAGGTCTAGACATATAACTGTTATAGGCAAAACTAGTTCAGTATTACCGTTTAATATATAATCTTGTATATGTAGAAAAAAACAAAGGAGTAAAGCTTTTTATAAAACTCTCTTGCCACAAAGTCAAGTCAATCCCAGTGGTCAAAATAAATGGGAGGATATCCTGAAGCAACATTATAACAAAGAAGAGTGGACTAAAGCACAGAGAGTGTACAGTTAAGGTGGTTTCACTTTAAGATCACTCATAATATTTTAATGACAAATTACAGGTTACATTTAATGAAATATACTGATTCGCCCATGTGCTCTTTCTGCGAATCCACACCTGAAACGATAATACAGCTATTATGTGAATGTCCGTATACTGTAAAAATATGGAAGTAGGTATCCGGATGGCTTGATATATTATCCGAAGGAAGTATAAACCTCTCTCTTATGAAGATATATTATTTGGCTGGAAGGGCAAAAATAATAATCCACTAAACGCGGTCTTCCTTATTGTGAAATATACACTATATAAGATGAGTTTGAAAAATATGAAACCAAACTTTCAATATTTGCAGCGGGAAATATTAACCTATTAAACATCCACCAAATACATTGCCTTTTTCAACGCGGGGCAAACACAGTTTTTTACATTCTGGTCCTCCTTCCATCCACTATTTTCGAAAATCAGTACTCATGATGTATCTCTATAACAATCGCGGTATATACATGCGGGTATAAGCATGTAATGTGTATGTGTATACACATATGTATATGTGTAAGCATGAGTATGTGCATGTGTATGGATGTGTCCGCAGATGAACATATGTATGTGTGTAGAAGAATATAAGAATGCATATGTACATGCACCTAAGGTATATATAGATGAAGTATATGTATGTATACGGAACAGTGCCCCTATTGTGTATCAGCTAAGCAGCGAATACGCTTCCTGATTACTGCAACGACGCAGATATATTACTACACATACTACTGTGTCTATAAAACTGAAAATATTATAAATCAATACTGTAACATGTAATATGTATACTGCTCGAAAGTGGTATGTAACGCAAAAACTGTATTCCATAGCATGTAAAAACTGCATTTGACTCTGAGATGTGATAGTACAACATTCTGATGGGAAATAAAAACATTTTAAAAAAATAAACAATTCAAACTGTCTGCTCTGAAAAGCTTATACCGGACAACTTCAGGAATGTTCCAGATCACATGGAACTATTTTCTGATATCTTAAATACTATTGGAGTTGAAACCATCCTAAGTCCTCTGCAAACCCGCACATAAGCAAACCATGGTTTGATACAAACTGCAAACAAGCTAGGAAAAATAGGAAGAAGGCGGAAAAATACTTCCGTCAACATCCTACTGTGCATAACCTGAATGCAGTTAAAATGACAAATGCCAGGGCAAAACGTACCTTCAAACAAACTCAACGCCGGTCATGGAGGAAATATGTGTCCAAAATCAATTCCCGCACACCCATGTCCAAGGTGTGGAACATGATTCAAAAGATTAAGATTAATTTTAACTCTGAAAATGGTGAGGATTACAATGAAACGTTTTCTCTCCATGAACTACGTACTGCCCTGGGGCAGGCACACGACACTGCAGCAGGAGCTGATGATATTCATTATCAGCTTCTGAAACACCTTCCTGATTCAAGTTTGGAAACTCTACTCAATATATTTGATGACATTTGGACAGCCAGCAACTTTCCTCCTTCGTGGCTCAATGCCATTATCATCCCTATACCAAAACCTGGCCGGGATCATACCGATCCCTCAAACTACCGTCCTATATCACTAACTAGCTGTGTTTGTAAAACCATGGAGCGCATAGTCAACAATCGATTAATATGGTACTTGGAGACCAATAACCTCCAATGTGGTTTCCGAAAAAACCGAAGTACCATTGACCATCTGGTGCGTCTGGAATCTTTCATAAAAAATTCCATCGTCAACAACCAACATACTGTATCTATCTTCTTCGATTAAGAAAAAGCATACAACGTGGAAACATGGCATCTTAAAAGATTCACATGAATTTGGATTATTTGGATTAAGGGGCAGATTACCTCAGTTCATATCTCAGTTTTTAAACAACAGACAATTTCAAGTACGGGTAGGTTCCACATTGTCGGATTACTTCAACCAAGATCAGGGCGTCCCTCAAGGCAGCATCCTGTCTGACACCCTTTTTACCATCAAAATTAACAGCCTCACTAACGTCCTGAACAGTTGTGTTGATGGGTCCCTTTTCGTTGACGATTTCAATATTTCATGTCGTGGTAAGAAAATGCACCCAATAGAAAGGCAGCTACAACTCTGCCTTAACAAAATCCAAAAATGGGCCAATGAAAATGGCTTTAAGTTTAAGTTAAGTCGTAAATACAGACCACACAAGGATCCAGACGTATCTTTAGATGGTACTCCCATCAAGGTAGTAGAAGAGGCCAAATTCCTTGGACTCATCTTCGACCGCCACCTGACATTCTTACCACACATAAAATATTTGAAAACCAAGTGGTTGAAGGCTCTGGACCTACTAAAAGTCGCTTCAAATACAGAGTGGGGAGGGGATCAGATTACCCTCCTTCACTTGTACAGATCTTTGGTTCGCTCTAAACTAGACTATGGCTCTATTGTTTATGGTGGAGCCTGCAAAAGCAATTTAGAAAAATTAGATTCTATCCACCACCAAGGGCTGAGGAGGCTCTGCCCTTGGAGCTTTTAGGACCTCTCCGGTAGACAGTCTATATGCAGAGGCTAACGAACCTTCCCTTGAACAACGCCGCATTAAACTTTCACTGCAGTATATCACTAAACTAGGTTCAAATCAGTCCTATCCAGCGTACAATTGTGTTTTCAACCCTCTCTATGAAAACTGGTTTCCTAAACTGCCAAGCCTGGTTCTACCACTTGGAATCAGAACTCAACCACACATATCTCCAGCTAAAATTGATCTCAGTAGCAAAGCACCCTACCGACTCCTTTCTTCACCACCTTGGCAGATGGTGAAACCACAGGTCGATCTTACCCTCACTAAATTCAAAAAGTCTGAAACAAATCCCTTGGTGTTCCAGCAGAAATACATCCAGTTACGTTCCAAGTATGACACCCATAGATCCATTTTCACAGACGGATCCAAGGATGAGGGCCAAGTTGCCAGTGCTACAGTCATTGGATCTAAGACTGTCTCCTCTAGGATTCCCGACAACAGTTCCATTTTCACTGCCGAGGCCAAAGCTATCTTTTCAGCTTTGACCTATATTAAACAGCAGAATCATTCCAAAAACTTCATCGTTTTCACAGATTCATTATTTTGCCTTCAAGCACTTCAAAATGTTACTTCAAGTCACCCAATCATTCTGGACATTTTAGAACTTTACAACGACCTCTCTACTGGCCAATGTGACATCGTCCTCTGCTGGTTGCCGAGTCACTTCGGCATAGCAGGTAACACAAAAGCCGATGCTGCAGCAAAAGCAGCTCTTGACAAGCCCTTATCTCCACTGCTGATCCCGTACAGTGATTTCAAACCCACTATCAAAAGCTATACTCGGGACCTCATGCAAAAACGATGGGACACTCAAGTAGGAAGAAATAAACTGTATGAATTGAAACCAAGAATTGGTTATACCTATTTGGGTTGTCAGTCAAGACGTGATGACGTAATTTTACGACGATGTCGTATTGGCCACAGTCGATTTACACATGACTATCTGCTGGGGATGGACCCCCCCCCCCCCATATGTGTCTCTTGCGATAAGGTTTTCACCATCAAGCATATTCTGCTTGAATGCATGTACTTATCGTCTGCAAGGGACTCACATTATGATGCAACAAACCTAAAAGATCTGTTCTCCTGCGTGAGCGCTCATCTGATAGTGAACTACCTGAGGGGAGTTGATCTGTATCATAAATTGTAACTGTGAAATGTAACTATCATAAATTGTAACTGTGAAATGTGACTAACAAATTGCCTGCCTTTAAATTTGATGCTATCACTTTTTCTGCTTTTAAATCACAATGTAATGAATATATGTTTTTGAAATAAAACTCATTCCGAGTATGTACTTACAATGTTCATTAATGCAAACTTGTTCTCGTCACTATATGGCTGGAATAATGCCGATGTGACGCAAAACCCAACTCAACTCAACTCAACTCTTCTCTTCCTTGGCAACTGGTGAGGCCTGAAGTTGACCTAACTCTGACAGAGTTTACAAAAATCTGAAACTAATGAATTACAGTATAAACACGAATATTATAAATTGAAAATCAAATATAATACATACAAATCCTTATTTACAGATGGGTCCAAGGACGGTGGCGCAGTGGCATGTGCCACTGTCATTGGATCCAGAACAATATCTTCTAGAATACCTGATACCAGCTCTATATTTACAGCAGAAGCTAATGCCATCTTAACAGCTCTTAAATATATTCAGAGACATCCCAAACATAAACAATATATAATATGTTCTGACTCTCTTTCTTGCCTTCAGGCTATTAAAACTCTCTTGCAAACATCCACTTTCAATTGAAATAATCGAATTATCTTATGATATTGCTACTGGCCAATGCGACATCGTCTTCTGTTGGCTACCCAGCCACGTTATCATTTCCGGGAACACAATAGTCGATCTTGCTGCTAAGGCAGCACTCAACACATCTGTGACACCCTTTCTTATTACATACTGATTATAAAGCTAGCATTAGAACCTACATCCGTGATCTGATGCAGAAGCAATGGAACACCCAAGAAGGTATAAATAAATTACATGAAATAAAACCTTATATTGGTTACACCTACTTTGGTTGTCAGTCCAGATTTGAAGAGGTCATCATGCGACGATGTCGTATTGGTCATACAAGGTACACTCACAAATATTTGTTAAAAGGTGAAGATCCTCCGTTTTGTATTCCTTGTGATGAGAGAGTCACAGTCAAGCATCTCCTGCTTGACTGTGTTGGATTCTCCATCATTAGGGATACATATTTCAATGTTAAAACTGTTAAGGATCTTTTTAATTCTGTTCATCTTCATTGAATTCTTGCTTTTTTAAAAGAAATTGATTTACTTCATGAACTTGATAACAATTTTCAAGAGATAGATGTCTTTAAATGATTGGTAGTGTAGATTATCAGCTTAGATTGTTAGTGGCTGTATCCTCAGAGGGGGTTGAAGTAGCGTAAAATTATTGTCCTCCTGAAAGGGTACGTAAGTCCCCAAAACTTTCAAAGTAAAATGTTCACGTCCTGTGTTTTTAAACGTAGTATGTTTGTCATTTTAATTTGTGGCTAAATTTTCCTGCAGTCGCCAACAGCCTAAGGGATGGTGTAAATCAAGCTAGGGTCCATGCAGGTAGCAAAAGTAATGTAAGTTCCCATGGTTCCTAGTATGGTGATCTACCTTCAGTTATTGGCGATCTCTAGCCTTTTTTGAATATTGTCTTGTCCAAATAGTGCTATTGGTTTTAACTTTCTAAGCTAGTTTTAATTCAAATTGTGATTTTCTAGTTGTTTTACTGTCCTTCGTTGGCAGGTTGTTATAATCTCTCTATATATTCTATTTCAATGTCAAATGTTCTCGTCACGATATGGCTGAAATATTGCCGATGTGACGTTAAATTATAACTCACTCACTCACTCACTCCTAGTATGGTGATCTACCTTCAGTTGTTGGCGATCTATAGCCCGTTTTTATATTGTATTGTCTTCATAAATAAAATAGTTTTACATGTTCATGCTAGTTTTAGACTCCATCTGTGATACTTTAGTTACTTTACAGTCCTTCGATGACTGATTATTTAGCAACTTTAATTTATTGTTAATGTAAAACATTTCTCGTCACTATATGGCTGAAATATTGCCGAGGTGACGTTCAATTCTAACTCACTCACTCACTCTGGTCGCGTTGACATTCATAAAATACATTTGTTTCGTATCAAAATTACTACATTAATCTATTTTACATCAGTGAGGTCCTACCTTCACATTGAGATTAGCAGACATCAGAGTAGCCGCAAACAATGTTGATATTCCTGTTGTCACTACGAAAAGTTCACTCAGGAATTCCTCGGCGGTGAGCCCTCCTCTCACAAGACCATACAACAAGAAACATATCACAGGGATCCACACAGCGTTGAGGCAAAACAGAAAGTGCGTTATCATGCAGTTAGACTTATCTAGTATTCTCGTTAAGATGATGTGTTGTTGTCTGATGGCTTCGCATTTCATATCTGCCTCTTTGTCTTCCACCATTTGTATGACAGCTGTGTTAATGGCATCGTATTCCTTCCTCAGGGTAAAACAACACCATGAAAAGAACGCCATGACGAGAAGAGGGGACACAAAGGTCAACGTGTTTGTAACACAAACGAAACTCATTCCGAATATTCTTGACATACCTTCCATTTGGACGAACGGGACACTGAGCTCATTGACGAATGACTCTGTGAAAATGGTGAAATAAAGTATATTCACTATAAGCGAGGAAAATCCACAGATACAAATTGTGGAAAGGACGATTATTACCCAAAACTTCACTTTCGTCACATTGGACGCAATTCCAAACTTTTTTCGTATAGTCAGACAGTTCTTTCAAGAAGGAATCCATATATTTCGTGCTTGTGTACAGAAGGATTGTACACATGTAACAGTAACCCAGGTAAGTAAAGAAATAAGAAAGTTTGCTCATCAAATTTCCCGAAGATTGTGTTCTAGAATTAAAGATGAAATAGAATCGTATGCCACCGGTCCATGTTAATACCTGGAGCGTTACACTGTACATCCACTGAGCGAAAAAACTGACTGAGTCGTCTTCCAGGTGGGACATAGAGACCAAGGACTTGTAAAGCCAATGATAGAGCTTTGATAGACATTTTCACCTCTTCGTCGAAAATATATTTTACCGTCATGGTTTCAGTGGTGTGTTTGACAGAAATACTTGGCAGTTCATGTCACAGAGTGTTATTGGTGAGTTTGTATTGATCCAGTTGCAGGAAAACGCTTTGACGTTAATGAGGAACAATAATGACATTTCTAGTTGAACACGAAATAGTGTTTATTCTCCGTTTTGTAAATGGCTCCGCTCAGCAAAACGTATTCGATTTCGATGGACTATATCACATGTATTTGAGAATAGTAAATGATTACAGCAACCCGTGAGTCATTATCGCGCTTAAATTGCAGCATTCCGGAAGCTGTAAATGTAAAAGTGTGTGGATCGCCATTACTGGGGTCTTAAGTGATAAACATATAATTTCGTTTGGCAAAAGCATGACAAATAAGCCATGTAGTTATGTATGATTAATACTTACGATACGGATATCATTACACACCATTAATGACACTATTGATCACCTAATTTAATCATAATTATAGGACATAGATTCCTAGAGGCAAAACCAGGAATGCACAACTCTATTTCGTAAATAAATTATGACTGAGGCAAACGAAAATCTTTAACTTTTACGTAATTGTCCCATTAGCTGCAGAACGCACTAATCAGGTGCAAAATTAAGTTAAAAGCATAAAGCTGTGTGTTAGAAAGGTTAAGATAGTGAGAGCAATGCATGACAAGAGGTGAGGTAGTGTCAGGTTTGTGTTAAGGAATTGGGGAATTTAGTCTCTTTAGTTCTATAACGGAAATGTTTGGGCGACTGAAATTAAGAACAAGCTATGAAGAATATTTTCTCAGCCAACACCACATTACATGAAATGCACCAAGGCATTCATGTCAGTTAATGTTAGTAAATATATTCAAGATATGATTTAACCTGCTTCATGTTTGAATAAATGGATGGGTGTCTTATGACACATCTGCATTGGGAAGGTATGAAGCAATAGCTGGAACATTGTCGACAGCAGCACTAATCAATAAAATACCAAAAAACAAAAGAAAGCTGAGTAGTATTGTGTGAGGCATGATGTCAAACGTCACTCAATAATCCATCAGTCTTTTGTTGAGCTAAATTTTCAGCACAAAATCAATCGGTGGTATTTACATTCCAACTAAAGACGATATTAATTATGTTTGAGAGATGGCCGAAACAGTCTGTTATAGACATCCGATTACTCATTAGTCAATGATATGCGCGTAAAAATCCAGATGAATACATGGACAAACGAAAGAATACCTACCAATGTTTCACAGTGATAGTAGGCTTGCAGGTCTTTGAACACCAAACAAAAGCACCTTTGATGTGTGGTGTTAAGATAGTTCACACTCAGTAAATTTTGTTCAAAACTTGTTTTTCAAATTTTAAATGTTTGAACTTCTCCAAATTGTCAGAAAAAGTGTGTCTCTGTGTGTAGCATTCTTTAAATTGCAAACAGCAATGTCAAATATAACCTCAATAGAGAGTACATGTAGTGTTATAAAACCTTAAATGTGCGATCAGTCATCAAAACAAAGACCAGAGTGAGTACCAGAAATAGAATTGTTTCAAAACAACCCAAACGGTGGACATGAAGAGCCACCTCCTCGTGGTGGGTGCTGGGTAAGGTAGGCTCTTCAACATGAAGATATTTGGTCCACCGACCTGTTTGCCGTGGGTTGAGGTGTCGGTGGGAGGAAGGGAGTCTGGTGGTTAAGGGCACTGGTTCCAGGAATAGTGTTCCTTTGCCCAACACACCACTTCGTCCCTTACTTCACCTAGACGGTTCTATCAATCGGCTGGTGACGCCAAGTCCTGTGCATAGTAAATATTATTTGCACACTTAACTAATTTTTAGGTCTTGGCCATTTCGATTTCTAATCTACAAATTATCGATGTATTTAATGCCTAGAGCCCTATGTCAGAAGGCGGTGGTATGGGCCAATCTGGTAGGGCTTATTTTTCCTGCTTGAGTATACCCTCCTAGTATCCTTGGTGTCGTCTGCTGGGGACCCACAGACATGAGGCGTCGTCCTTGTTGACACTCACTGGTGGGTGGGGAGCTAGGAGGGTGAATCATATATATTTCTATCATGGCATCCCCACTTAAATTCGTTTTCCTCAGAGGATAAGGGTCTTCAAACTCGTACCAGCCCTGACAATTGGCCTCGTTTCATTGTCATGCTTGCACCTGGTGGTGGACCTCTCAAGTTGAATCCATTTGATATCGCAAAATGCAATTAAGGTTTGGCTGGTACAGTAAAAGAAATAAAAAAGCTGTGATCTGGTTCTTTACTCATAGACTGTAAAAAACAGGTACAATCTTAGATTCGGCTCAAAACCAATCATTAGCGAATGTTCCTGTTGAGTTGTCCCTTCACAGGACATTAAATAGCAGCAAAGGCATCGTCTGTGATATTGGACGGTGCCTCTCTGATACGGATGAAATTGGTATCGTGACAGAACTAAGCTCCCAAGGAGTTACTGTTGTCAAAAGATTCACGGTCCAAACGAATAAAGAGACCCTGAAAACAAATAGATATTTATTCACATTTTGTTTACCAGTGCATCCCTATTCGTTGAAAGCAGGTTATTGCAGCTTGAGGGTTGAAACCTTTATTCTTACTCCCTTGAGATGCTATACCTGTCAAAGGTATGGATATGGATCCAAGTCTTGCCAGAATCCAGCTGCTTGCCAGCGATGTGCTGGAACGTGTGCAGACAGCAGTCTCTGTGACAAACCTCCCGTCTGCGTTAACTGTTCTGGTAGCCACACTTCCTCATCTAAGGAATGCCCCACATGGAAATTGCAATCCACAATTTCGAAAGTGAAACATGAAACAAATATTTCATTCTTAGAAGCAAGAAAGACTGTTCTTGCTCAAGAACAGTCAGGTCTGACCTATACCACCACCGCATCAGCTTCTATTCAGGCCTCCAAACCAAAACATGTTTCCTATTCTTCAGAAGGTTGCCGGACGGATTACACGTGGGCTCGGACTTCAGCTCCTACCTTATTGTCTGCAGAGATTCAGTTCAAACCCTCACAAGTCACCTCCTGTTCACAAACCTTGTCTTCTTCAGTGTTATTCAATCTCAGGCATCTTCTGAGAAAGTTACATCTGCTTCTTAGAAACAAACATCTAAATCAGATACAAAAGTGACACTAAATGTGAAAAATACATCAAAACGTAACAAAGACACTTCCAAAAAGAATCTAAGTAACAGAATCTCAAAGGGGTCGAACAATCAGGTCCAGCTATTTAACAAGTTTGGATCTCTTGAGGACATGGATGTGTCCGACCATAGCCATGGAATAGTAGGGCACATAGCTTGTCACCCTCAAAGAAGGTGAGGGGTAGATCCCCTGTCCATCCTCTGAAAACATAATGTCCTCACCAATAATGCAATGGAATTGTAGAGGACTTAGGAATAATTTAAATGAGAAACAGACAGATAATTTTGACCTACGTCAATTCAATGCTTATCACATTTTTTCTCCGCCGGGTGATAGAGCTACTGGTGGATCATCAATCCTGGTGAGGCAAAATGTTATCCATAGCCCAGTTACGCTCACGACTACTCTGCAAGCCGTTGCAATGCGACATACGTTGTATGTTGCATTGACTTTGTGATCTCTATATATTCCGCCGTCATTAGCTGTTAAAGTAACCGATCTGCAAGCTCTTTATGATCAACTAACTAAACCCTGTATAATCATGGGTCATTTAAATGGACACAGGGGCGGTGGGGTAGCCTAGTGGTTAAAGCGTTGGCTCGTCACGCATAAGACCCGGGTTCGATTCCCCACATGGGCACAATGTGTTAAGCCCATTTCTGGTGTCCCCCGCCGTGATATTGCTGGAATATTGCTAAAAGCGGCGTAAAACTAAACTCAGTCAGTCAGTTAAATGGCCACAACCCACTTTGGGGTAGCACTTATACAAATAGCAAGGGTAAATTACTGGAGGATTTTATTTCAAACAACGACTTTATAATGACGGTTAGAATACGTATCCACATCCTGGCACGGGAACATATTCCGCTCTTGATTTGTCAATTACTGATCAAAACCTATTTAGTGAATTTGAATGGTCAGTCTATGACGTCCTCTGTGGCAGTGACCATTTCCGAACAATACTAAAACTCGTGAATTCAACTGATTTTCGTCCATCACCAAGATTGAATTTAAAAAAGGCTAACTGGCCTTTATATGAAACTCTTTGTGCTGACAAACTAAAACCTGAGCTTTTGAATGGCATTCCTGATGCCATAAAATGTTTTTCAGATGAACAAATAAAATAGCTGACGAGAGTATCCCAAAGTCCTCTGTAATTCCTCATGTACGAAAACCATGGTTTAACAATTAATGAAAACAGGCTAGGAGGGCACGGGAGAAGGCTGAGCACTATTTCCGTCGCCATCCTATGGTACACAATTTGGACAAATTTAAAATTTTAAACGCCAAAGCGCGACGTACTTTCAAGCAAAGTAACGCCAATCTTGGCGAATCTATGTTACAAAAATTAATTCACGCACACCTATATCAAAGGTATGGAATATGATCCAGAAAATCAAGGGTAAGGGTTCTAAATCTAGCATTCGCCATCTGAAAGATAGGAACCAATTACTGGCCAAAAAATCAGATATTGCAAATAAACTTGGTGAGACATTGGCCAAACATTCTTCCTCATCTAATTATGTACCTGAATTCCAAAAATATCTAACGCAGCAAGAAAAGAGTGAGTGAGTTAAGATTTAAAGTCACATCGGCAATATTTCAGCCATATCGTGACTAAAACTAGTTCTAAATTTGTAATACAGACATATAATATATAAAACCCTGTCAACGAAGGACAGTAAAATTACTAGATAATCACAGCTATCAATATAAAACTAGCGAACAAAGCTAAAACATTCCAATTAAAGAAGACAATACAATGTAAAAATGGGCTATAGATCGCCAACAACTGAAGGTAGATCACAATACTAGGGACCATGGGGACTTACAGTGCCTTTGCTACCTGCATGGACCCTAGCTGGATTTACACCATCCCTTCAGCCATTGGCGACAGAAGAGAAATCTAGCCATAAATTAAAAACACACTTATTCTACGATTAAAAAGCAGGTACACTTAGATTGACTAAATGTTTTGGGACTTACGTACCCTCTCAGGAGGACAATAATTTTACAATACTTCAACCCCCTTTGAGGATACAGCCACTAACAATCTCAGTTACTAATCTAAACTACCAATAATAAAATAAATATATATTTACAAATCACTCAACAAATCTAATTTTTAAAAAAATGCAATAATTAAATGAGAACTGACATTATTAAAAAGATCCTTCAGAGTTTTGGATTTGAAATAGATATCCCTTGTGGTGGAATATTCAATGCAGTCAAGCAAGACATGCTTGACTGTCATTCTTTCATCACAAGGGATGCAAAACGGAGGATCTTCGCCTTTAAGCAAATATTCATGGGTAGATCTAGTATGGCCAATGCGACATCGCCGCATAATGACCTCTTCAAATCTGGACTGACAACCCAAGTAGGTGTAACCAATGTAGGGTTTTATTGCATGTAATTTATTAATACCTACTTGGGTGTCCCACTTCTTCTGCATTAGATCGCGGATGTATGCTCTAATGCTGGCTTTGTAATCAGAGTAAGGAATAAGAAGTGGTGTCACTGATTTGTTGAGTGCTGCCTTAGCAGCAAGATCGGTCATTGTATTCCCAGAAATGCCAACGTGGCTGGGTAACCAACAAAAGATGATGTCGCACTGGCCAGTTGCAAGCTCATTATACAATTCAATAATTTCTAATAAAAGTGGATGTTTACAAGAAATATTTTTAATAGCCTGAAGGCAAGAAAGTGAGTCAGAAAAGATGATATATTGTTTATATTTAGGGTGTTTTGTAATATATTTTAAGGCTGTTAATATGGCGTTTGCTTCTGCTGTAAAAATAGAGCTGTTATCTGGTAAACGAGAAGATATGGTTCTGGATCCAATGACAGTGGCACATGCCACCGCGCCACCATCCTTGGATCCATCTGTAAATAAGGATTTATATGTATTATATTTATTTTTTAATTGATGATATTCTTGTTTATATTGTAATTCATTAGTTTCAGCTTTTTTAAATGCTGTTAATGTTAGGTCGACTTGTGGCCTAACCAATTGCCAAGGAGGAGAAGAAAGAAGACGGGAAGCAGCTATATTTTCCAGCTCAATGCCGGAAGCAGCAATAAACGGCTTAATTCTGAGCCCAAGAGGCGGAACAAGAGAAGGTTTTTTGTTATACAAATCCTCATAAAGGGGATTAAAGACACAGTGAAATGCAGGATTAGTCTCGTTAGAATGTAATTTCGTAATATATTGTAAAGATAATTTCATACGGCGTTGGTTAAGAGAAGGTTCATCTGCCTCGACGTAAAGACTGTCAACAGGAGAGGTTCTAAAAGACCCAAGACAAAGTCTTAGGCCTTGGTGGTGGACAGAATCAAGAAGTTTTAAGTTGCTTTTGCAGGCTCCACCATATACGATGGAGCCATAATCAAGCTTCGAGCGGACCAATGATCGATATAGGTGGAGCAGGGTAGCTTGATCCCCACCCCACTTTGAGTTGGAAACAACTTTCATCAAATCAAGGGCCTTCAGGCATTTAGCTTTAAGGGCTTTAATATGCGTCAAAAAGGTTAAATGAGAGTCAAAGATTAGACCCAAGAACTTGGCCTCCTTCACAACTTTGATGGGAGTGCCATTTAAAGATAGTTCAGGGTCCTTATGAGGCTTATATTTTCTACAAAAGTGTATGTAATTTGTTTTTGACTTAGAAAATTTAAAGCCGTTTTCAAGACACCATTTATATATTTTATTTAAACACAACCGCAATTGCCGTTCAATGGTATGCATATTTTTACCACGACAAGAAATATTAAAATCATCCACAAAAAGCGATCCATCGCTTGAATCGTTTAAAACCTTGGATAAACTGTTGATCTTGATACTAAATAAAGTGACAGACAAAATACTGCCTTGAGGGACACCCTGATCCTGATTGTAATGGTCAGACAGGGTTGAACCCACTCGGACTTGAAATTGTCTGTCTTTTAAAAACCGTGATATAAAAAGAGGCAAACGACCTCTCAAACCAAAGTCATGTAAATCCTTCAAAATGCCATGCTTCCAGGTCGTATCATAAGCTTTCTCAAGATCAAAGAAAATTGAGACAGCACGTTGTTTATTTACTATAGCATTCTTAACAAAGGATTCTAAACGTACCAAATGATCAATGGTACTACGATTTTTCCTGAAACCACATTGAATATCTGTTATAAGGTTATTGGTTTCAAGATACCAAGTTAATCTATTATTCACCATACGTTCCATGGTTTTACAAACACAGCTAGTTAGAGAGATCGGTCTGTAATTAGACGGATCGGTATGATCCTTGCCAGGTTTTGGTATTGGGACTACAATGGCATTACGCCATGAAGGAGGAAATTCTCCAGACGTCCATATTTTGTCAAATATATCTAAAAGTGTCATCAGACATGGTTCCGGTAAGTGTTTCAGTAGCTGGTAATGTATATTGTCATCACCCGCTGCAGTGTCATGAGCTTGCTCAAGAGCAGTATGTAGCTCGTGTAATGAAAACACTTCATTATAATCTTCACCGTTATTTGATTCGAAATTAAGTTTTGTCTTTTCCTTTTGTTTCTGATATCTCTGAAACTCAGGGACATAATTTGCCGATGATGAATTTTTGGCAAGGGTTTCGCCAATTTTATTTGCAATGTCAGTTTTATCAGTTATCAGTTATCACCATCTTTAAGATGGTGTACAGCTGATTTTGAACCTTTGCCTTTTATTCGCTGAACCATGTTCCAAACCTTAGACATTGGCGTGCGCGAATTAATTTTGGAGACATAGTTTCTCGAAGATTGTCGTTTGTTTTGTTTAAAGGTACGACGCGCCTTTGCATTGAGTATTTTAAAGTTATTTAAGTTATGGACAGTTGGATGATGGCGGAAATAACGCTCTGCCTTTTTCCTTGCTTTTCTGGATTGTCTACAATCTGTATTAAACCATGGTTTTCGTACATGTGGAGTCGTAGAGGACTTGGGGATACACTCATCAGCTATTTCATTTAAAACATCAGAAAAGGTTTGAATGGGATCAGTTATATCACTGAAACAATCAGGTCACATTTTCGATTTACAGTTAGTTTGAAATGAAGACCAGTTAGCCTTCGAAATGTTCCATCTGGTGTACGAAGGAGAATCAGATGGAGTTATTTCTGAAAAGATAGTTGGGAAGTGGTCACTTCCACAAAGGTCATTATGAACAGACCAATCAAATTCATTCAGGAGGTTAGAATCTGCAACAGATAAATCCAAAGAAGAATAAGTGCCAGTTGCAGGATGCAGATAGGTGCTTTAATCATCATTAAATATGCACAGGTCATTATTGGAAATGAAGTCTTCAATTATTTTACCTTTAGTATTAATGTTAGTACTGCCCCAGAGTAGGTTGTGACCGTTTAAGTCACCCATAATAACACATGGTTTCGGGAGTTGATCATAGAGTGATTGAAGAGCAGTCAACTGAAGTGTCGATGAAGGCGGGATATACAGAGAGCATAACGTAAATGCTACACCCAGAGTAAGTCGCAGTGCAACAGCTTGGAGAGTAGTATTAAGAGTAACAGGGCTGTGAATAACATTCTGTCGTATAAGGATAGTAGAACCTCCAGTGGCTCTATCACCTGGAGGGGAAAAATAATTATAGGCTTCAAACTGACGTAAGTTAAAATTATCTGTCTGTTTCAGATACGTCTCTTGCAGACAGAACGCTGATGGTGTTAAATCCTGGATTAATAGCTGTATTTCATTAAAATTTGTCCGGAGTCCTCTACAGTTCCACTGCACGATATTGGTAGATAGACCTATCTTTTAGGGGGGATTAATTGGGGATCTACCCCGCACCGTTTTCGAGGGCGACAAGCTATGTGCCCTAGAATGGACGTTTTCGGACACGTCCATGTCCTCAAGTGATCCGTATTTGTTATACAATTTGACTTTATCATCGGAACCTTTTGGGGCTCTGCCACTTTGTTTTTTCAAAGAATCTTGCTTCGGTTTGCCTTTGCTTTTTGACGATTGGTGGAACGTTACTGTTAGATTAAGACATTTGAGACGCCTGAGAAGACGTATCACGATCATAATTTGCTTCTGAGTGTGTTTGGGGCGTGCGAAGAAGTGGTTCCGCAGTTTGTGTAAACATACATGATTCCGAAGTATGCGTAGAACGCACGGGTGTGACAATTTCTGGCTTGTTCGTTTTGACCCAAGTCAAATCTGTTTGGCAAGTTACAGACGATGTGGATACTGGTGATGTATTTACCTTTGGCCTGATTTCAGAGGGTATCTTAGTGACAGATGCATACGTATCGTTTGGCAATGTAGATTCAACCAACTTTTTTGCATCAGCAAAGCTAATGTTTTGTGTGAATTTAATTCTGTTGATGTCCATTTGTTTTTTCCACATTTTGCAGTCTTTTGAAAAAGAAGAATGGCTACCCGAACAGTTTGTGCACTTTTTAATGACATTGTCGCAGTCTTCCGTGACATGAGTCGTCTCGCTACAATGTCCACATGTTACTGGCTTTGTGCAAGTGTTTGCGCCATGAGCATATTTTTGGCATCTATAACACCTTAACGGATTTGGAATATAGATATTGACTGCAATGTTACCATATCCTGCCTTTATATTGACTGTGGGGGATTCGGGGTTGAGAACGAAAACAGATAGGTATTAGTTTGAATAGTCTCATTGTTTCTGCGGGTAGTGAACCTTTTGACATAAGTAACTCCTTGGTCCTTCATTTCCGACACAATATCCAGTTCCGTCATGTCAGTCAACAAGCGTTCCCTGTCTCTGATTATGCCTTTGCTGGTATTCAGTGTTCTGTGTGCTGACACTGAGACAGGAACACCCACAAATGATTCAATAGACATTAGGTTTGATGCTTGGTGCCTTTTGCTACATTCAATTAGCAATGCACCTGAACGTAAACGTTTAATGTGTTTGACGTCTCCCGCAATGCCATGTATACCCTTTGATATGGGTTTAATTTCAGGGGTGTTTTACCAGGACTTTCCAGCACCAGGAAACGTGGCCAGTAATCAGTAGTGAGTGAAGGTCGTTCATCGTCGTTGAGCAAGAAAAGAAAGCTTTTAATTTTAATTCAGATAATGGGGAAGACTACAATGAAACTCTTTCAATACATGAGCTTCAGACCAGGCCATGTTACTGCTTCAGGAGCTGATAACATACATTAACAACTCCTGAAGCACTTACCAGAATCATGTTTAGAGACACTCTTACATATTTTGTATGGTATTTGGACATCTGGACATTTTTTTTCGTCGTGGCGTGATGCTATCATTGTTCCCATCCCTAAACCTGGACGTGATCATACCAATTATAGACCAATTTCACTTACGAACCGAATAACAGACATACAATGTGGTTTCCACAAAAACAGTCGTACCATCAATCATTTATTGCGTTTAGAATCTTTTGTTAAGAATGACATAATTAATAAACAGCATGCAGTATCGACGCTTTTTCGATATAGAAAAAGCAATTTTGAAAAAAATAGATTCTATCCACCACCAAGGGCTGAGGCTCTGCCCTTGGAACTTTTTAGGACCTCTCTAGTAGACAGTCTATATGCGGAAGCCAACGAACCTTGCCCTGAACAACGCCGCATTAAACTTTGACTGCAGTATATTACTATATTACGTTCAACTGAGTCCAATCCAGCATACAATTGAGTTTTCAACCCTCTCTATGAAAACCTGTTTCCGAATCTGCCAGGCCTGTTCCACCACTTGGAATCAGAAATCATTCACACAACCATTCAATCAGCAGCTAAAATCGATCTCAATATCATTGCACCTTACCTACTTTTGTCCCCCCACCGTGGCAAATGGTGAGACCACAGGTCGATCTTACCCTCACCAAACTCAAAAAGTCTGAAACAAATCCTTTGGTGTTCCACAGGAATACAACGAGCTACGTTCTAAGTATAACACCCATAGATCCATTTTCACAGACGCATCCAAGAACGATGGCCAAGTTGCCAGTGCTACAGTCATTGGATCCAAGACTGGAGGAAAGAAGGCACAACCTCAGATCGATAAAGACATATGGTTTATCATTCTAATAGAACTGTGCCGAGTGATACAATTAACTTTGGAATGTCAATTTATTAAGGATTGTGTTGATGATATTGATGCAACTATTCTTGCATGGGATTTCACTGACTCTGAAAATATATTAGCCTTAAATAATTTAGAACGAGGTAAATCTCCAGGTAATGACTGTATAATTGTAGAAATGCTTACATGTTCTACACATATTATTTTACATTTCTTAGAAAGATTTTAATACATTGTCTGAAAAAGGTGTTTTCCCTGAAAACTGGACTATACATAAAAAAGGGTGAACGAGGCAATACCGATAATTACAGAGGGATTTCCTTTTAAGTGTACTCAGCAAAATATATACACGGATTCTTTATACCAGACTTGGGCTAAGATAAGAGATAATATACCTGATCTTCAAGCCAGCTTTGGAAAAGAGTATTCTCCAACTGATCACGTTTTCACCTTAAATGCAATAATTCAGAAATGTTTATGACGAAAAAAGAGGAAATTAAGAGGTTGCCTTTGTAGATTTTAAGAAAGCTTTGGATTCCGCCTCAAGATCTAAACTTTGGTATTGTCTTCAAAACTCTGGATTAAATGGCAAAATGTAAGCTGCAATAAAACGTATATAGGTATCCGTTAAAGCATTTGTGAGATGCAACGATAATATTCACACAGATTATTTTGATTGCCCAGTCGGTCTAATACAATAAGTCCACTTCTTTTTTCTTTTTTTATTAGTGAATTTTGTACTGATATTGTAGAAAGTGGTAAATTTGGTGTACAGCTGTTCTTGATTTTTTAGAGATATTGCTAATACTTCCTTCTCTTATCCGACGTTGCTTTAGGACTACAAAAACAATTGATTGTTTTAGAATCATATTCTGTTACATGGGAACTTGATAAAACCAATATTGTTGTTTTTGGAAGGGGTTGGCGATTATCAGCTAAAGGAAAATGGTATTATAAAGTGAGTAGTAGTAGAAGTAGTGGGGGTATGAAATCACTTTCAAGAAAGGTCGCTGTAAAGCTCTATTTCACAAATAAAGCTTTTGTCAGACCCTTAGATCTAACCCGCCATTGCCTACTACTGTTTGACCCCCCAGTTAACTTCCCGGCCACGCGTGACACTACTGAACCGCACGTGGCACTACTGTACCGCACTTGGCACTATATCATGTTGATCTCAGCAAAATTGTTTAATGTGAATCGCCTATGATCTCTTTGGTGTTTGTAATAAAGGCTTGCTGGGCTTTTCGTACTCCCTGTTCTATGTCCTCTTTTTTCTCGTCTCTGCTGATAGCAGACTTACGAGACTTGGATCGAATCTCTTGTTTCATTTTGTTATATTTTGTGAGTTCAGAGAGGATCAAACGAAACTCCTCCTCTGAGATCTTGTTGTCAGTGAGTGCCGCTGAAATACGGTCGCTTACCGTGTTCAGCTTTGCTTCAGCCAGAACCCTAATTTCATCGTGTTTCAATGCCTTACGATGCAGTTTGCGTGATGCAAACGTAAGCACCAACCCTAACACCCCTGCCACCCAAGCTGTTATTTCCATGCCTAGCACTATAGGTGCAGCCACGATGGTAGCTAACAACCCAACACCTGCCGTCCCTAGTCCCATGCTGGTTGTCATAAGGGCAGTATCAGTCCCGTCCACGACATTGAAAGTTCTATGGTACTTCTTATATAGTGCTTTCCGAGTGTCACGGTCTTGTTCTAGTTAGCGTTTTACATCACATAAGTGTCTCAAGCGGAACTCATCTATGGTTTCCAGGGTCTTCGCTACTTCCTCTACGACTGGGTATAGCCCCATCCTGTGTGCATATAATATATCTTATTAGATATTTTTTAATTGGGCTTCAGTTAATAGCCGGTCAATGTACTTGAGGCTCATAAGGTGTAGATCCGGATGTACGAAGATACTGGAACCGATAATAGGTAATTTTGGGGCTAGACCAGCCCCCGGCAGGTCTGTCGAGGGGGGCAGTAATCTGCGTTGGTTCCCCAATTGTATGACGATACGGCAACGTGTGGAGGCTCTTAGGGTGTCATCCCAATATACTGTCACCCCAGGTAAAAGGCGCAGGCCTGAATCCCTAACAACACCCCCAAGCATGACTTCTATGATGAGTGTGGAGCCTGGTACCATAGTGAGTGAGTGAGTGAGTGAGTTAATATTTTTCGTCACATCGGCAATATTTCAGCCATATAGTGACGAGAAATGTTTTATATAAACAATAAATTAAAGTTGGCAAATAATCAGTCATCGAAGGACTGTAAAATAACTAGAGTATCACAGATGGATTTTAAAACTACCATGAACATGTAAAACTATTTTATTTATGAAGACAATACAATATAAAAAAAACGGGCTATAGATCGCCAACAACTGAAGGTAGATCACCATACTAGGAACCATTGGGACTTACATTACTTTTGCTACCTGCATGGACCCTAGTTGGATTTACACCATCCCTTCAGCCATTGGCGACAGAAGAGAAATCTAGCCATAAATTAAAAGCACACATATTCTACGATTAAACCCCTGGTAAATTGACTTTGAAAGTTTAGGGACTTACGTACCCCCTCAGGAGGACAAAAATTTTACGCTACTTCAACCCCCCTTTGAGGGTACAGCCGTTAACAATCTCAGTTACTAATATAAACTACCAACAATAAAATATATAGCTATTTACAAATCAGTCAACAAATCTAATTGTTTTAAAAATGCAATAATTAAATGAGAACTGACATTATTAAAAAGATCCTTCAGAGTTTTGGATTTGAATATCAATTTTGATGGAATATTCAATGCAGTCAAGCAAGACATGCTTGACTGTGATCCTTTCATCACAAGGGATACAAAACGGAGGATCTTCGCCTTTCAATAAATATTCATGAGTATATCTAGTATGGCCAATGCGACATCGTCGCATAACGACCTCTTCAAATCTGGACTGACAACCCAAGTAGGTGTAACCGATAGTTGGTCTTATTGCATGTAATTTATTGATACCTACTTGGGTGTCCCACTTCTTTTGCATCAGGTCACGGATATAAGATGGTAAAGCAGCTTTTTAATCAGAGTATGGGATAAGAAGTGGTGTTACAGATTTGTTGAGTGCTGCCTTAGCAGCAATATCCGCCATTGCGTTCCCAGAAATGCCAACGTGGCTGGGTAACCAACAAAATACGATATCGCATTTCTAATAAAAGTGGAAGTTTGCAAGAAAGATTATTAATAGCCTGAAGACACGAAAGAGAATCTGAAAAGATGATATATTGTTTATATTTACGGTGTTTATTAATATATTTAAGAGCTGTAAGTATTGTGTTTGCTTCTGCTGTGAAAATTGCACTGTCATTGGGTAATCTGCAAGATATTGTTTTGGACCCAATGACAGTGGCACAAGCCACCGCTCCACCATCCTTGGATCCATCTGTAAATAAGGATTTATATGAATTATAATTATTTCTTAATTGACTAAATTCTACTTTATACTGTAAATCATTAGTTTCGGATTTTTTAAATGTGGTTAATGCTAAGTCAACGTCTGGCCTCACCAATTGCCAAGGAGGAGAAGAAAGAAGACGAGAAGGAGGTATATTCTCCAGCTCAATTCCGGCAGCAGAAAGGAATGGTTTAATTCTGTGCCCAAGAGGCGGAACAAGAGAAGGCTTTTTGTTGTATAAATCCTCATAGAGGGGATTAAAGACACAGTTAAATGCAGGGTTAGCCTCGCTAGAGTATAGTTTAGTAATGTACTGTAAAGATAATTTTATATGACGTTGTGTAAGAGAAGGCTCATCTGCTTCAACATATAGACTATCAATAGGAGAGGTTCTAAAGGACCCAAGACAAAGCCTTAGGCCTTGGTGGTGGACAGAATCAAGAAGTTTTAAGCTGCTTTTGCAGGCTCCACCATATACGATGAAGCCATAATCAAGTTTTGAGCAGACCAATGATCGATATAGGTGGAGGAGGGTAGCTTGATCCCCTCCCCACTTTAAGTTGAAAACAACTTTCAACAAATCAAGTGCCTTCAGGCATTTGGCTTTAAGTGATTTAATATGCAGCAAAAACGTTAAATGGGAGTCGAAGAGTAGACCCAAAAATTTGGCCTCCTTAACAACTTTGATGGGAGTGCCATTTAAAGATAGTTCTGGGTCTTTATGCGGCTTATATTTTCTACAAAAGTGTAGACAATTAGTTTTGGACTTGGAAAATTTAAAGCCGTTTTCAAGACACCATTGATTTATTTTATTTAAACACAACTGCAATTGCCGTTCAATAGTATGCATATTTTTACCACGACAAGAAATATTACAATCATCCACAAAAAGTGATCCATCAATTGAATCGTTTAAAACCTTGGATAAACTGTTGATCTTGATACTAAACAAAGTGACAGACAAAATACTGCCTTGAGGGACACCCTGATCCTGATTATAATGATCAGACAAGGTTGAACCCACTCGGACTTGAAATTGTCTGTCTTTTAAAAACTGTGATAAAAAGAGAGGCAAACGACCTCTCAAACCGAAATCATGTCAATCCTTCAAAATGCCATGCTTCCAGGTCGTATCATAAGCTTTCTCAAGATCAAAGAAAATTGATACAGCATGTTGTTTATTAATTATAGCATTCTTGACAAAGGATTCTAAACGTACCAAATGATCAATGGTACTACGATTTTGCCTGAAACCACATTGAATATTGGTTATAAGGTTATTGGTTTCAAGATACCAAGTTAGTCTATTATTCACCATACGTTCCATGGTTTTACAAACACAGCTAGTTAGAGATATTGGTCTGTAATTCGACGGATCTATATGATCCTTGGGGTCTCTGCCACTTTGTTTCTTTGAATCTGGCTTTGGTTTGCCTTTGTTCTTAACGATAGGTTGAACGTTTGACATTGATTTAGACCTTTGAGTTGACAGAGAAGTGTCACGGTCATAAGATGGTTCTGATTTGACTTGGGGCGTACCAGGAAGTGGGTCTGCAGTTTGTGTAGATATTGGAGGTGACAAAATCTGAGGAGAATCCGTTTTGATCCAAGTCAAGTTCGTCTGACAGCTTACAGAGGATTTAGTTATTGTTTCTGAAGATGTTCTGGCTTTGGAAGCAAAAGTTTCCTTAATTTCCGATCTCAAGACAAGCTTTGTGGCATCGGAAAAACTGATATTTTGAGTAAACTTGATCTTATTTATCTCCATCTGCTGTTTCCAAATGGGACAGTCTTTTGAGAATGCTGAGTGATCACCTGCACAATTGGTACACTTCTTAAAGTTACTGAAACAATCTTCTGTTGTATGTGTCTTCTCACTACAGTGAGCACACACAACAGACAATGTGCAAGTACTAACACCATGACCAAACTTTTGACATTTAAAACATCTCAGTGGGTTTGGTATGTACGTCTCGACAGTAATGTTACAGTACCCTGCCTTTAGTGATCTTGGAGCAGTTGGAGAAGAAAATGAAAACAGATAAGTGTTTGTTGAAATGGTTTCCGATTTTTACGTGTTGTAAAACGCTTTACATATAAGACCCCTTGATCTTTCATTTCTGAAACATTATCAAGTTCAGACATTATGGTGAACAATCGATCTGGGTCTCTTACGATTTCATTTGCTGGTATAAATTGTTCTGTGAGGAGATATCGAAACCGGAATGCCAACGAACGTTGCAGTACTCATCTGGTTATTAGCCTGTCCCCTTTTGCTGCATTCAATAAGCAGTGCCCCTGAACGTAAAGGTTTGATGTTTTTAACATCACCAGCTATGCCCTGTATGCCTTTTTGTATAGCAAAAGGATTTAACTTCAATCTGGTGTTATCTTGTGTCTCCATCACTAAGAGGCGTGGCCAGTAATCAATGGACGTGGACAGTCGTTGGTTGCTATCATCTGGATCAGTGTCAAGTGGACGCTTTTTTGTGTAATCGGGGTTTCGTAAGCCATGGTTAGTTTTTAATGGTTCATCATCCGAGCTCCCCACCCACCACGGAGTATCACAAGGACAATGCTAAAAAAAAGTGGATCTCCAGCTTGCAGCATCAAGGATACTCGGATGATTTACTCAAGCAGAAAAACTAAACGATTAATTTTTCCACCAGATTGGCCCATGAGCCATTGCCTTCTGGTACCAGCATCTAGGCAAATTTCTACTTTTCAGATTTTCAAAAAGCAGTGTAGAATAATAAACAAGCACAATAAGGTTAACAATATGTATAAAAATACCAAGCCAAAAAGTGAGTGAGCAATGAAAACAGAGTGCTCAGGGCTCGGCATGACCAGCTGATTGGTTGAACTGGGCCCATTCAACCACCTGTCTAGGTGAAGTAAGGGGCGAAGTGGTGTGTTGGGCAAAGGAACACTGTTCCTGGAACCAGTGCCCTCAACCACCAGAATCCCGTCCTCCACTGACACAGGGGCGCAACCCACAGGAAACGGGTTGGGGGACCAAATATCCCCCCGGGTCCTCAACGGGGGATTGAAGGGCGCTTAGCGTGACCCAGCACCCACCACGAGGAGATGGTCCTTCATGGGTGCCGCCTGGTACCATAACTACTAAGGTATCGGACTTCAACTCTGACTCCACTGGTGCCATTAACTTGTTGCCCGGGTGGATGTTGTTTGGGTAAACTAGCACCTCTCCATCACTCAGGAAAGACGTGAGGGTGAAGCCGGTGTTTTTAATTTCGGTGACATGCCCCCCTTCATTTAAAGAGATGTAAGGTGAGGTGAGGATTATGTTGATCAGCCATTTGGGTTCTTTTAAGGATGCCAGAGGCTGCCGTATGTACACACCGTCTCTTAATAGCAGGACGTACGAGGCGTCTTCATTGCCTGGCAGATCGAACCCCTCCATGTCTACTAGATCGTTAAGTGTGACGTCTGCTCGCCTATACACGTTACCTTTCAGGCATAGGGCATACAAGGTGCTTTCCTCGCCAGGCTGATCGAACCCCTCCGTGTCCCCTAGGTCGTTAAGCGTGGCGTTCGGCCGGTGCTTTGTCATTGCTATAATACTATTACGATATACAGTGTACTCTGTCAATACCGGCATCCGTCGGGACCAAGTAAAAATGCCGGTTTTGACAGAGTGCCGGTTTAGCTAGGTTCGCTTATGACACCTGTGCACACGGAAGTTCGCTGTCGTACTGTCACTTTAGCATTAACAAGATGTTTGAATAAGAAACAAGGCAGTGTCTGAATGCACATTCATGTTGTTTAAATCAAATAAAAATGTCTGAAATCTCTTATTAAATTTCAACTGATCATATTTTATCGGCAGAATTAAAATTATAAACTATTTGTCGCAATGTTATTGCAAACAACGATTCTTGTTTATGCTTCGGCAGCGGGTCTACAATAGAATCGTCAAAGAGCAAAGTAACGATGTTTCAAACATCGAGGAAATCACTGACAAGTTACATCTCAGCTTTCAAACGATGCTTAATGTGAAAATATATGCCTGAAGCATTTTTGTCATAGGCCATAACCTAGCACGATATGTCCAATACGTTCCATGATTTACGTATAGGTAGCGATGTCTTTCTTAATATGTTCAGAATAGCATTATTTTACCCAAAACTTTCGTCTTAATCTAAAACTTTTCATTTACGAGGACGGTATCCATTTCCATAATATGATTGGCTGCTTAGGTCACGTGTCTGATTTTGACCAATCACGACCCTTATAAGCAGAGTGTAGTGAAAAAGCGTCGTTAGAAACCAATCTTTATCCAATAAAATCGCTTCTTACAATTGTGAAAATACTCTCGGCAAGAGTACAGTGATATTGTTGATGTTCAGAGCTTTCGAACGATACACGCCATCAAAGGATTCGCCTCTATGTAAGTGACACGTGCCACTCACTAATTAACAAGAAACTGATTGACACTTCCCGTTTCTGAATAATGTCGGGAGTCAATACCCGCGAATCAACAAAATGTAAATACTTGCTTGTTTATACAGTCAAACTGCCCACTACATGTATTAATTACTCTGGGTAAGTGTTACGTACCACTCACTGATTAACAAGATACTGATTAACACTTCCCGTTTCTGAATAATCTCGGGAGTCACAGCGAATTGTGTTGTTACATCATTTGGACCTAATTGCATCAAAGGGTTACACCGTCTTTTATGTGCCGGTTTTTACAGATTCGTTTTCATAACAACTTGTTCGTTGGGACTGAAAAACAATGCCGATATCCTGAATAGACAGATGCCGATGTTTACAGAAGTTTCTAAATGATAATAACGTGCATTTCTGCCGGGACTGAAACTTTGTGCCGATGTAGACAGAGTGCCGGTGTTAAGAGAGGCCGGTATTGACAGAGTCCACTGTAGTTTCCAACTGTTTTTCTGATAATAGTTCAGGGGCGCACTTCAACACCATGAAGTGAATGTTGTCTTCCACGGCCACGATGACCCCTTGCAGACTGGTGTGGGAATCGACAACTACCAACACGTAAACAGTGCAAACCTGATACTGGTGCCGTTTAGCCCACCAGAGTTTGACCCCCTTCATGATTTCGACTTCATCCTGCGATGGTTCCCCTAGGTAGACTTTGATGATCAGAGTGGCGTTCTCCGGTAGGCTCGCCAGGACGTTGACCCCACCAGCGAATTCAGACACCAATTGCAATGTCACGTCTTGCACTCCCGGTTTACTCAATAGCATGTGGGCTACCATACTGGCGAATGGGTGGATGACTATGCTACGCCTTTGAGCCGGGACGTAAGCCACGAGCGGGGTTCTGTTGTTCACGACTTTGTTTAGGTAGTTGTCTTTGTTATCCGTGAACACGTAGGGGGGGCCAACCAAGTATTGAGAAACCAGTCGCATTAGCGGGTAACAACACCCACTTGTATTCTTCAGAGAAGACGAGCGTATATGGCTTGTTTCGGGCGACGGTAGTGGTCTCAACATCTTCTAAGTCGAACAGTTTGCCCCCGAACGATGGGAATACTATCTATTTATCATCACTGGTGTTGACTAGTGCGTACCAAGTGTTGACGACCGCTCTTGAAGTCTCTACTATATCACCCAGGGCTCCATCGGAGGGGACTTCAACGTGTTTCTAAATGTTGTTTTTCAGTTGCAAGGCGTACAATTTACCATTTACTCTGGGGTCGTCGAAACCGCGTGTTTTCCGAGGTCGGAGATCCCCACATTGATGCATTGTTTCAACCTCATCCCGGGGCCTTGTGCGCTGGTCATTTTATGTGAAGCGTTATGCTGAGGTATCCTATATTCACGGGGTTATGATTTATATCTTACGCCGATATTATCAGTTCAGGGAAGTTGCCCCAGGTTAACCTCTTATACTGTCGCGGTGAAACCGACTCGGTTCTGCCGTCGTTGTATTTCTCCGTTTTCACCGGTACTGCTCTCAGTATCGTGGAAGGGCGACCCCTTTGAATGTTGTCCGTTGTGCTCACCTGACCGAGTTGAATGCACAGCTCTCGGTCGGTACTAGGTCGGGTAACTTCGTGCCTGTGACGGTAGTTGTTGGTTTTATCTTGTCAGGCGACATACCAAGTGTCTTCGCCAATGGTCGACCGAACCTCAAGGAGTTTCTTCTGTTGTTGATTAACACCACTGTGCCATTTGAGTCGTTCATCTAGAGTTCGGTTCCAAGGGGCTTGAAGACCTCGTCGCTTAGAGAGCACATGCTGTAGTAGCTGTCAACTATCTGGCTGCGAGCTCCACTGATGAACAGCTTATTGTTGTTGACGTTGAGTGAGTGAGTGAGTTTAGTTTTACGCCACATTCAGCAATATTCCAGCTATATGGCGGCGGTCTGTAAATAATCGAGTCTGGACCAGACAATCCAGTGATCAACACCATGAGCATCGATCTGCGCAATTGGGAACCGATGACATGTGTCAACCAAGTCAGCGAAACTGACCACCCGATCCCGTTAGTCACAAGATAGTCGCCTTTTTATGGCAAGCACATGGGTTGCTGAAGACCTATTCTACCCCGGATCTTCACGGGTCTGTTGACGTTGATGTTAGTCAGGTAGGTAGGTGATATCGCAAAGTGCAACCTCGAGTTGACCCGACTTGTTATCGATCACGCGCATCAGCTGAACTACCAGATCAGACCTATCCTCAATGACATCAGTGCCCCGCTCCCACAGGACAAGGCATAGAACGCAGTAAACAACCAGTACGATAGACATGCCTACAAACGTATTTGAAACAAATTCGAACTAAACGCGAAAACGGATTGGCGTTTGCCGGGGCCGAACCATGGGTTGGGTATCCCCATCGTTCACAACATGCCCCTCTTGGATGCTAGCGAGAAGATGAAAGAATAGGGGTACAAGTCGTATCATCACCTCACAACAAACGAGTGGGATGACCGTTACATGGCTTTCGACAACAGCAAGGATTACCGAGTCTGGAGGTTCGAGCAGGGGGCAGCGGATGACTGGAAAAAGTTCATGTTGGACAAGTCGAGAGGGTTCACTCGTGCCGGGGTAATCAGATTGAACGACTCGATTCGAACGTACGTGTGGGCGCTGTTGGGTGCACAGACGCAAACGCTACCAAGACGTGTTGGAATACGCCAGGTCGAAAGTCAAATACGGCTTGGACGTTGGACTGTACATGGCTCCGAGCGATATGCAACCTAGAGTAAAAAATGTGGTGGGCTACAACAACGAAATAGTCATAGCCAAAAGTTGGGTGTCAACCCCGATGTCAACGTCTCCCATGTCCCGCCACCCACGACCGGTGAAACGGGTATAGTGGCGCTACCCCCGGAGTCCAGAGTTCAACACACACACCCACAGCCCGCACAATCAATCAGCAGCACATCGACTGTAAAACAGCCCTGATGGTTGGCGGGGTCTTATTTGGGTGGGACTTATTTGGTTAAAAATTCCGTAGCCGCTTTGAGTTTGAGCCAGAGCGCTCAGCAGCCACGAGACGATGCTGCCAAGGATGCCAGGTAGGGCTTCGACGGCCTTACCAGCCAGTTTAGCCAGGGCCTCCCCGAAGGATTTCAGGTGTTTTTTTATCCAGTCTTTGATGCCCCCACCACTTGGCGTGTGGGGGAACCCCCACTCAATGACACTACCAGGGTTGATATGATGAAGCCCAATGCAGTCAGAATGCTGGCGATGGTGATGCCTTGCTCTCGGAAGAGGATTCGGATCTTGTCAGCTAGCGTGGTGTCCTGGTAGAGGACTCGATCAACGGTTTCCCGCACACGGCTGATCTGGGATCGAAGCTGGTCTCGGAAGGAGGATGCCGTTTCCAGCCGGGTCTTCCTTTCCTCTACCAAATTACGTATTCGTTCCTCGATGGTGGCTTTCAGAGACTCGTCCTCCATTTCACCGAGTTTGACCTTTTCATGGGCGATGTGGTCGTCTATCGCGCCCAGTTTGGCTGTGTTGTTCACGAGATGTCCTCGAATGGTTTCATGGCCTTGTCCAGCCCCAGCAGTTCCCAAACGGTAAATTCGAACCCGGGTAAGGGTTTGTTATGGTAGGTGGCCAACAGCTTTTCAATGCTATCAGCCATGTCTTGATCCGATGTGGCGCCCCTGACGTCATGCAGATCTTGAGTGGCCCCCAGGGGAAGCTTAGGCCGTGTGCCACCATAATCTATGAAGCCTAGTTCATCGCGGATAAAGTCATCCCCATGGCGACTGCCGAGTGTTGATAAGGCAAGCGGTTCTCTCGTGCGCTTATCACGTGATTGATCTCTGGGCGATCCCTGTCGCAGCGTGCCCTTGCCATCGACAAAAAACTTGGAATAGTCTCGCACCCACGGCTCGATGTAATTTTTATCCCCTTTTAAACCATCATAAAATCCGTTGACGGCCTGCTTCACGAGTTCGTTGCCTTGCGTGAACGAGGTTTCATCCTCCTCGAATGCCTGGGCACTATCATCCCACATATCATCCATAGGTATGTCCTCATGGCCGCCTTCAGCCATTATTTAATATTAAAACTTATATATTTCATTTATATAACAATGTATGGTAGAAAACTAGATCCTTTTCGAAGGTCAAGAGAGCCTCTAGGCATCAGAGCCGTGCGCCAAACGGTGACCATCCCCAACAATCCCAGCAAGATAGACCAGAATCAAACGCTGCTGGTGAGATTCCCAAACCTGGGTGAGAATGACCTCATCGTACCAGGCACGGTTCGACTGACGTTCAACCTCACGCTGACCTCCGACAACGACAAACGGGAGCTAGTGCAGAATGTAGGTCGAGCCATCATCAAGAAAACCACCATCAAGATCAGCGGTAACGAGGTGCTGAGCATCGACGACAGCGACGTCTTCCACTGCTACAGAAACCTCTGGAAAAGCGAGGGAGAACGTGTCAATGACGTGTACCAGGGCATCAGCAAATCGATCCGGTTGCGTATGGGATATGGCTTCATGCAAGACCAGCTAGACAAGATATCGGACGGTGAAAAGGCCATCGCCCAAGCGTACGGGAACAGGTTCTGCGTGCTGTAGACTCCGAGTTGCTCAAGGGGCACGCGCCGTTTTACCAGGCGGCGCTGTGTGATAGGCTTGAATACGAGCTAATGTTTAATGTGGCGTCGATTTCGGCGATAGATGCCTTATGGTGTCTCCACACCGTAACTTCTGCGAGACTGGTCGCCAGACTTCACTGTCTAGCTTCACACGAACCGTGGTACCTGGAGTGAGTCCAGGTAAGGGTCGTGTAGAATGTCTTTGGTTGTACTGCTGCTCATATTGTTTCTTCATCTTGTCATCTTTGGATTGAGCTCTGTCCAAATCTGGCCACTGGGGAACTAGATTGTCTCTTGTGATTGGTAAAGTAGTGCATAGTTTTCTACCTATCATCATCTCTGCAGGGCTTGAACCTGTGGCTTCAATCGGGGTTGATCTGTAAGACAACAGTGCAAGATATGGATCGTCTTGGATTAACAGTCTCTTAGCAATTTTTACTGCGCTTTCCGCAGCACCATTAGCCTGAGGGTAGTGAAGACTGGATGTTGTATGCTGAACGTTGTACTGTTGGGCAAACTTCTTGAATTCTTCAGACGAGAACTGCGTGCCATTATCGGACAGTACCTCTCATGGAATTCCACATCGTGCGAACATGGCTTTCATTTTTCCAATGACTTGCTGACTTCATATGTTTGTCAAGTGAGAAATCTCGATGAAGTGTGAAAAGTAGTCTGTTACCATTAGAAAGCTCTGACCATTTATGTAGCACGGATCAGCAGCAATCTTCATCCATGGCAGTTGAGGTAATGGAGTGGTAATGAGTGGCTCTCTTTGTTGAGTCGGCCTGTTGCAAATGCAAAATGCACACCCTGCAATTCTGTCCTTAATGTCATTTACCACACCTGGCCACCACGCACAAGTTCTGGCTCTTTCAATGCACTTGGTAAACCCTTGGTGACCAATGGGAATGGACTCCAATACTGAGTCTCTCATACCTCTGGGAATGACAATGCGATTTCTGTACATAAGCTGATTGTTGGCAGTTGACAGGTCAGTGCGAACTTTGAAATACTATGTGGCGAATTCCGGCACGTCGCTAAGTTAATCAGGCCATCCATACTTGGTGAGCTGTATAGCCATCTGTAGTTCACTGTCAGACATAGTTGCTTGTCTTGCTCTTCCATCTCGGACATCGGCTTGCTTGTAAGCACCATGTTGACATGCTGTTCAACAACCTCTTCACTGTGATTCTGTGTTGACGATTCATCCATCGGGCTTCTTGATAAAGCATCAGTGACGACGAGACGCTTTCCTGGAATGTACTCAGCTACAGCGTTGTATTGTCGAAATCTCATCAGAAGACGTTGACATCTGAGAGGAACTCTGTCTACATCCTGTGTATTCATCAGTGGAACTAGAGGTCTTTGGTCAGTCAGTATCTTGAAATCTGAGAGTCCTACCAGATATCGCTCAAAGTTCTCACAGGCCCACACACTTGCAAGACATTCTTTCTCGATCTGAGCATACTTCACCTCTGTCTGAGTGAGTGTGCGTGATGCATATGCAACTGGTTTCAGTTCGTTTCAATGCATCTGAAACAAGGCTGCTCCGGGCCCAAAACTGCTTGCATCGGCTGATACAACTGTTGGTAGTTTGGGATTGTAGAATACCAATACTTATGAACTGGTCAATGTTGACTTGATCTTGGCAAAGGCTGTCTCTTGATATGGACCCCATGCAAAAACAATGTCATTCCTCAGTAGATCTGTCATCGGCATCATCATAGTCGCTAGCTCAGGAATGAATTTTCCTAGATAACTGACCATACCAACTGTAAGGCAAAGGTATTTCATATCTGTTTGGGCACCCGTGAAGAGCCACCTCCTCGTGGTGGGTGCTGGGTAACGCCACGAGCTCTTCGACCCCCCGTTGAGGACACGGGGGGATATTTGGTCCACCAACCCGTTTGCCGTGGGTTGCGCCCCTGTGTCGGTGGAGGACGGGAGTCTGGTGGTTGAGGGCACTGGTTCCAGGAACAGCTTCGTTTGCCCAACAAACCACTTCGCCCCTTACTTCACCTAGACTCGTGGTAGAACTGGCCCGGTTCTATCAATCGGCTGGTCATGCTAAGCCCTGTACATGTACATTTTGCTGCACCAATTTTGAAATTCTTTAAATTTTTTGTCAGTTGTCTCAGCTTCATGAAAATATATTTGAATCTTGATTGTTCAGCTCCAATTTTGTAATTTGCCTTGAGTCCTATGTCGAGAAGGCAGTGGCTCAAGGGCTATGCTGGGAAAAACTCACTTGTTGATTATTCTGTTTGAGTATATCATCCGGGTATCCTTGGTGCTGCAGGCTGGAAACCCGCCTGTTTTTAGCATTGTCCTAGTGATACTCCATGGGGATGGGAACCCCAGATGACGAATCAAAATAAACTCACAATGGAAAACCAAACCCCAAACAAAAAAACGAAACGTCTACTCAGCAATGATGACAACGAACAACGACCATCGACATCCATTGATTACTGGCCACGTTTTCTGATTCTTGAAACTCTTGATCAGACTCCCTTAAAGCTGAATCCGTTTGCGATATCAAAGGATGTCCACGGAATAGCAGGAGAAATCAAAGACGTGAAACGCTTGCGTTCAGGATCTCTATTGCTCGAATGCAATAGAAAACAGCAAGCAGCCAACCTGCTGTCCACCGAAATGTTTGTTGGAGCTCCGGTTTAGGTCTCTGCACATAGAACTCTGAACACCAGTAAAGGTATTGTAAGGGATCGAGATCGTCTATTTGCAGATATGACTGAAATTGACATCGTATCAGAAATGAAGGATCAAGGAGTGATATATGTAAAAAGATTTTCAACCCGGAAAAATAATGATACTGTTTCAACTAACACATATAATTTTTCGTTTTCTGCGCCGAATTCGCCAAAATCAATCAGGGCGGGTTACTGTAATGGTAACGTTGATTTGTACATCCCCAAACCTCTGCGGTGTTTTAAATGCCAAAAGTATGGACATGGTGTGAACAGTTGCACATTGTCTGTTACATGTGCTCACTGTGCTGAGAATACACATGTGACAGAAGATTGTGACAGTAGTTCCAAAAAATGTGCAAACTGCCACGGTAATCATTCAGCCTTTTCTAAGGATTGTCCCATTTGGAAAAAACAGGTGGAGATCAACAGAATTAAATTCACCAATAATATCAGTTTTGCTGAAGCCAAAAAGTTGACACAGTCAACTGATACTACTGAAACCTATGCAGCCATCGCCAGGAAACCCTCAGAAACAGCCCCAAAAGGAAACACTTCACCAGTAATGACTTTGTCACATGCCTGTCAAACAGACTTGACAAGGATCAGCACGGACACTCCGGAACTCTTTTCCCCTGAACAATCAACACAGACAGCAAATTCACTTCCTGATCAGCAGAACCTCTCTCAGAAACAATCTCTTATTTCACTCCATCGATCTCAACCTGAGAAACCTGAAAAACAAACAGGAAAAACAAAAGTCAAACCAAGATCAGAAACTTCAAGTACAAATCCATCCCCTAAAGGGTCAGACAAGATCAAACTATCTAATAAGTTTGGGTCATTAGAAGATATGGATGTGTCTGATAACATCCATCCTCGGGCACATAGCTCGTCGCCCTCCAAGAAAGTGCGGGGTAGATCCCCAATCAACCCACCAAAAAGATAATGTCTTCCAGAAATATAGTACAGTGGAATTTTTGAGGATTAAGAACTAATTTAAATGAGTTACATCTGTTAGTGCAAGATCTGGCACCATCATCTTTCTGTCTGCAGGAAACCCGTCTGAAACAGACAGATACTTTTAATCTACGTCAGTACGTTGCAAATTATTCCTTCTCACCTCCGGGTGATAGAGCCACTGGTGGATCATCAATCCTTGTTAAGTAGAATATTATTCACAGCCCTGTCCCACTTACAACTAATCTTCAAGCCGTTGCAGTGAGACTTACACTTCATGTTGTCTTTACATTATGCTCTCTGCATATTCCACCTTCTTCAACACTTCGCCTGACTGATCTTCAAATCTCTGTGATCAACTTCCGAAATCCTGCATTATAATGGGTGATCTTAATGGCCATAATCCACTCTGGGGCGGTACAAACACTAACACTAAAGGTAAAATACTGGAAGAATTTTTCTCAAATAAGGACATGTGCATATTCAATGATGATTCAAGCACGTACCTGCATCCTGCGACAGGCACCTACTCTTCTCTGGATTTGTCTCTTGCAGACCCCAATCTACTTAATGAATTAGATTGCTCAGTACACAACGACCTCTGTGGAAGTGATCACCATCCAACGATACTATCAGAAACTTCTCCAACTGATTCTCTCTCTTATACAAGATGGAATTTTTCGAAGGCAGACTGGCCCTTATTTCAAACTTTATGCACATCTAAACTAAGACCCGAATGTTTCAGTGATATTTCTGATCCTATTCAGGTATTTTCTGGCGTTTTAAATGTAATAGCTGATGAGTGTATACCAAAGTCCTCTACAACTCCACATGTACGAAAACCATGGTTTAATGCAGACTGTAAAAATGCTCGTAAAGCGAGGAAAGAGGCAGAGAAATATTTCCGCCATCACCCAACTGTCCACAACTTGAATAAATTTAAAATACTCAATGCAAAAGCACGTCGCACCTTCAAAAAAAATAAACGGCAATCTCGGAGGAACTATATCTCCAAAATTAACTCACCTGTGCCAATGTCCAAGGTATGGAACATGGTTCAAAGAATTAAAGGCAAAGGTTCAAAATCTGCTGTTCACAGATGGTGATAATTTAATTACCGACAAATCTCAAATTGCAGATAAAATTGGCGAAACTCTTGGCAAAAATTCATCATCGGCAAATTATGTCCCTGAGTTTCAGAGATATCAGAAACAACAGGAAAAGACAAAACTTAATTTTGAATCAAATAATGGTGAAGACTACAATAAACTGTTTTCATTACATGAGCTATAAACAGCTCTTGAGCAAGCTCATGACACTGCAGCGGGTGATGTCAACATTCATTATCAGCTACTGAACACTTGCCTGAGCCATGTCCGGTCACACTTTTAGATATATTTGACAAAATATGGACGTCCGGAAATTTTCCTCCCCCGTGACGTAATGCCATTGTAGTCCCAATTCCAAAACCTGGTAAGGATCATACCGATCCGTCGAATTACAGACCAATATCTCTAACTAGCTGTGTTTGTAAAACCATGGAACGTATGGTGAATAATAGATTAACTTGGTATCTTGAAACTAATAACCTGATAACAAATATTCAATGTGGTTTCAGGAAAAATCGTAGTACCATTGATCATTTGGTACGCTTAGAATCCTTTGTTAAGAATGCTATTGTAAATAAACAACATGCCGTATCAATTTTCTTTGATCTTGAGAAAGCTTATGATACGACCTGGAAGCATGGCATTTTGAAGGATTGACATGATTTCGGTTTAAGAGGCCGTTTGCCTCTTTTTATATCACAGTTTTTAAAAGACAGGCAATTTCAAGTCCGTGTGGGTTCAACCTTGTCTGATCATTATAATCAGGATCAGGGTGTCCCTCAAGGCAGTATTTTGTCTGTCACTTTATTTTGTATGAAGATCAACAGTTTATCCAAGGGTTTAAACGATTCAATCGATGGATCACTTATTGTGGATGATTTTAATATTTCTTGTCGTGGTAAAAATATGTATACTATTGAACGGCAATTGCAGTTGTGTTTAAGTAAAATAAATGGTGTCTTGAAAACGGCTTTAAATTTTCCAAGTCCAACACTAATTGTCTACACTTTTGTAGAAAATATAAGCCGCATGAAGACCCAGAACTATCCCTAAATGGCACTCCCATCAAAGTTGTTCAGGAGGCCAAGTTCCTGGGTCTGATTTTTGACTCCCATTTAACGTTTTTGCCGCACATTAAATCCCTTAAAGCTAAATGCCTGAAGGCCCTTGATTCGTTGAAAGTTGTTTCCAACTTAACGTGGGGAGGGGATCAAGCTACCCTCCTCCACCTATATCGATCATTGATCCGCTCGAAACTTGATTACGGCTCGATCGTATATGGTGGAGCCTGCAAAAGCAACCTAAAACTACTTGATTTTGTCCACCACCAAGGCCTAAGACTTTGTCTTTGTTCCTTTAGAACCTCTCCTATTGATAGTCTATATGTTGAAGCAGATGAGCCTTCTCTTACACAACGTTGTATCAAATTATCTTTACAATACTTTACTTAACTATATTCTAGCGAGTCTAACCTGCATTTAGCTGTGTGTTTAATCCCAACTATGAAGATTTGTATCACAAAAAACCTTCTCTTGTTCTGCCTCTTGGGCTCAGAATTAGGCCATTTATTGCTGCTGCCGGCATTGAGCTGGACAATATAGCTCCTTCCCGTCTTCTTTCTTCTCCTCCTTGGCAGTTAGTTAGACCAGAAGTTGACTTAACACTTACAACATTTAAAAAATCGGAAACAAATGAATTACAATATAAACAACAATATAATCAATTAAAAAGTAAATATAATACATATAAATTCTTAATTACAGATGGGTCCAAAGATGGTGGCGCGGTTGCTTGTGCCACTGTCATTGGGTCCAAAACAATATCTTCTAGAATACCAGATAACAGCTCCATTTTTACCGCAGAAGCAAACGCCATATTAACTGCTCTTAAATATATTCAACGACATCCTAAACAAAAACAGTACATACTCTTTTCCGATTCCCTTTCATGTTTTCAGGCTATTAAAAATATTTCTTGTAAACATCCACCTTTATTAGAAATTATTGAATTGTATAATGAGCTTGCTACTGGACAATGCGACATCGTCTTTTATTGGTTACCCAGCAACGTTGGCATTTCTGGGAATACCGTGGCCGATCTTACTGCCAAGGCAGCACTCAACAAATCTGTGACACCACTTCTAATTCCATACTCTGATTATAAAGCTAGCATTAGAACTTACATCCGCTATCTGATGCAGAATAAGTGGGACACCCAAGTAGGTATCAATAAATTACATGCAATTAAACCAACCATCGGTTACACTTACTTGGGTTGCCAGTCCAGATTTCAAGAGGTCATTATGCGACGATGTCGCATTGGCCATACGCGTTATACTCATAAATACTTGCTAAAAGGTGAAGATCCTCCGTTTTGTATCACTTGTGATGAGAAAGTTACGGTCAAGCATATCCTGCTTGACTGTGTTGAATTCTCCATCATAAGGGATAAATATTTTAGTGTGAAAACACTTAAGGATCTTTTTACTACTGTTAATTCTCATTTAATTATTGTTTTTTTTAAAGAAATTGACTTCATTGATGAATTCTGATTAACATGTTCTGTAGATAGATGTATTTTAATGATTGGTAGTTTAGATTAGTAACTTAGATTGTTAGTGGCTGTACCCTCAACGGGGGTTGAAGTCGTGTAAAATTATTGTCCTCCTGAGAGGGTACGTAAGTCCCAAAACTTTCAAAGTAGAATTTTCACATACCAAGTTTTTAAACGTAGTATTTTTGTTCATTTAGATTTCGGCTAAATTATCCTACAATCACCAGCGGCTGAAGGGATAGTGTAAATCCAAGTAGGGTCCATGCAGGTAGCAAAGGTACTGTAAGTCCCCATGGACCCTAGTATGGTGACCTACTTTCAGTTGTTGGTGATCTATAGCCTATTTTTATATAGTGTTGTCCCCTATGGTTAAAATGTTTTAGACTCTAGTACTAGGTTTACATGTATATCTGTTATATTCTAGTTGTTTTACTGCCCTTCGTCCGCAGATTTTTATAATTTACATATATTTAATTCCAATATCAAATGTTCTCTTCACGATGTGGCTAAAATATTGCCGATGTGACGTTAAATATTAACTCACTCACTCACATCTGTTGGTGGTTTGAGACTTGAGATTGCAGCAACTTTTGCTGGGTCTGGACTGATACCGTTCTTGTTGATCTTGTGTCCGAAGTAGACTATTTCTGTCTGTGCAACATGACATTTCTCCTTGTTGAGGACCAGTCCTACTTTCTTAAGTGTAGATAATACATCATCTAGTCTCTTGTCGTGCTCTTTTTTACTCTTCCAATGAACGATGATGTCGTCCATAATTGCTTCGGCACCTTCCTGTCCGTTAAGAAGTTCTGTCATCTTACACTGGAATATCTCCGGGTAGATGGAACGCCAAACGGTACTCACTTGAAGCAAAAGCGTCTGAATAGAGTCATAAACGTAGTTAACTTCTGACTGTTCGGCGACAGAGAGATCCACTTGCTGCATCCAGGGTCGTGAACATGGTGGAACCTGTTAACTTAGGTGCGATGTCATCTAGGTTCGGAATCATGCATCGTTCACGTTGTACTGCAGAGTTCAACTTCTTCAGGTCAACACATATCCTGATCCTACCAGATTTCTTGAGAACAGGAACCATAGGAGCACACCAGTCTGTTGGTTCAGTGACTTCTTCAATAATGTCAGCTTCTTTCATTCGCTGTAGTTCATCCTTGACCTTTCCAATCAGTGGAAACGGTATTCTTCTCGCCGTAGAGATAGCATATGGTTGAGCATCAGTATCAGTGGTATCAGCACCTGTATCGATTTTCAGTTGAATAGGTGTGTCTTGTATCTTGAGAGTGGTAAACCACGGCTTGTCATTATCATCACAATCTACAGATCCCAGGAAGAAATCATTGTCATGGTGATTATCATGTGTGCTTGGACTAGCATCAACATTATGCACTTGTCTACCTCTACAGACTACTTGGAAATGTCCTATTTTGTGGCAAGAAGAACACATCTTTCCTTAAGCTGGACATCTTCCCTGATGAAAACGTGCACACCTACCACAAGCCTGTCTGTCTGACTTTCGGGATGAATTACCTCCCCTAAACGGTCGCCTGTTACCATGGTTTCCTGGTTTGCTGAATTTAGGTCTGGCCTGTCTCTGTCTGTTCTGTAAAGTATCTACGTTCTTTCCTGCATTAACCCGTTTCTTGGTCCTTGATCTGTAACTGCTCTAATTCTGACTGCCTTGCCATCTGTTTTGCATTTTCCAGGGTTAACGTTGAGTGGAGCCGCATTTTCTCCGAAGCATCTTTATCCAGAATTCCAATAACGATTCGATCCCGTATTGATTCCTCTTTATTACTGCCAAAATCACAATGATCAGCAATTTCATACAATTGTCTGATGAAAGCCTCGACTGATTCCCCTGACCTTTGTGACCTTTGATAGAATTTGGCTCGCTCGTGAATGACATTCCTGCGTGGTATGAAATGTTCATTGAACTTGGCAATTACTGTGTCATAGTCCTCTGTTTCACCTTCACCCCAAGTTAATGACGAATATATTGTCTCTGCTTCCCTCCCCATAGCATATATAAGACCGGAAACTTGTACCTCCTTTGTGTCCTTGTCCAGTTTCGTTGACGTGCGAAAGTGCGCAAACCCCTGTAGCTACTCGGGCCATTCTGTCGGCTTGGAAAAGTCGAAATTCTCGGGAGGGTTGAATTTAGCCATGCTTACTTGTGTATCCCACTTCTGACACCATGTCACAGGATTCTTGGGTTCAAAATGAATGGTTTATTTACTTCAGAACCACAACACCACTGGCTACATCTCTTGCTGTCAGGCAGTAATGGCGACACTCGCTGCAAGCCTCGCTTCAGCTTTTAGGTCTAGGGGAGATAACTCACTACACAATATGTGACACCTATTAACCCTGGTGATGATCCTCCTTTATCAAAGAGAAACTCCACCAAAGCTGACTTGTCATCATTTGAGACATTATGTGCTGAACACTTAAATCACGCCGTTTTCCGAAACAGTGAAGATCCTATAAAGTCTTTTTCGGATAAACTAAATGACATTGCTGACAGAACAATTCCACATTCCTTTGCAACTCCTCACATTCGTAAAACCATGGTTTAGCAATGAATGTAAACAGGTCAGATAGAGTAGGAAAAAGCTGAAACATATTTTCGACGACATCCTACAGTTCACAATTTAGATCAAGTTAAAATCTTAAATGCCAAGGCTCGACGTGCGTTCATACAAAATAAGCGTCAGTCTTGGAGAAACTATGTTTCCAAGATAAATTCCCGCACACCCAAAGGTTCCAAATCTACTGTTCACCATCTGAAGGATGATGGCGATTTACTAACTGGTAAAGCTGACATTGCGAATAAACTTAGTGAAACTCCCGCCAAGCATTCGTCTCCATCCAATTATGTTCCTGAGTTTCAGCAATATCAATAACAAGAGGAGAAGAATAGAATGTATTTCAACTCAGACAATGGTGAAGACTATAACGAATTATTTTCGTTACATGAGCTCACTAGCGCCCTTGAGCAAGCTCATGATACAGCAACAAGAGCTGATAAAGTACACTATCAGCTCTTGAAACATTTACCCGAATCATGTTTGGAAACACTTCTAACTATGTTTGATATAATATGGACTTCAAGGAAATTCCAAACTTCGTGGCGTAATGCCATTTTTGTCCCTATTCCGAAACCTGGCCGGGATCATACTGACCCTTGAATTACAGACTAATCTCTTTCACGAGTTGTGTCTGTAAAACCATGGAACGAATGGTAAATAATAGATAAACTTGGTATCTTGAAACCAATAACCTTATAACAAATATTCAATGTGGTTTCAGAAAAAATCGTACTACCATTGATCATTTGGTACGTTTAGAATTCTTTGTAAAAAATGCAATAATAAATAAACAACATGCAGTATCGATATTCTTTGATCTCGAGAAAGCATGGCATTTTGAAGGATTTACATGATTTTGGTTTAAGGAGTCGTTTACCTCTTTTTGTATCACGGTTTTTAACAGACAGGCAATTTCAAATCCGAGTGGGTTCAACCCTGTCGGACCAATATAATCAAGATCAGGGTGTTCGACAAGGAAGTATTTTGTCTGTCACATTATTTAGTATTAAGATCAACCGTTTATCCATGGTTTTTAAACGATTCAATTGATGGATCACTTTTTGTGGATGATTTTAACATTTCTTGTCGGGGTAAGAATATGCATACTATTGAAAGGCAATTGCCGTTGTGTTTAAACAAAATAAATAAATGATGTCTTGAAAACGGCTTTAAGTTTTCTAAGTGAGTGAGTGAGTGAGTGAGTTAATATTTAACGTCACATCGGCAATATTTCAGCCATATCGTGACGAGAACATTTTACATTGTAATGGAATAGGCATATATTATAAAACCCGTCATCGAAGGACAGTAAAGCAACTAGAGTATCACAGATATATATATCTGTAAAACTAGTAATTGAATCTAAAACATTTTAACCATAGGGGACAACACAATATAAAAATGGCCTATAGATCGCTAACAACTGAAGGTAGATCACCATACTAGGGACCATGGGGACTTACAGTACATTTGCTTCCTGCATGGGCCCTAGCTGGATTTACATCATCCCCTCAGCCGTTAGCAATTAAGACATATCTAGCCATACATTAAAATTACAAATATTCTACGATTAAAAAACGAAAAGTTGAAATTTACTTTGAATGTTTTGGGACTCACGTACCCTCTCAGGAGGACAATAATTTTACAGTACTTTAACCCCCCTCGAGGATACAGCCACTAACAATCCATGTTACTAATTCAAACTTCTAATCATAAAATATTTAGCTATTTACAAATCTGTTAACAAATTTAATTCTTTTAAAAAAGCAATAATTAAATGAGGACTTATATTAGTAAAAAGATCCTTCATAGTTCGGGATTTGAAATAGATATCCCTTGTGATGGAGTACTCAACACAGTCAAGCAAGACATGCTTGACCGTGATTAGTTCATCACAAGGGATACCAAACGGAGGATCCTCGCCTTTCAATAAATATTCGTGAGTATATCTAGTATGGCCAATTAGACATCGTCGCATAATGACCTCTACAAATCTGGACTGACAACCCAAGTGAGTATAAGCAATATAAGGTTTTATAGCATGTAACTACTTGAGTGTCCCACTTCTTCTGCATCAGGTCACGGATATAAGATCTGATGTTAGATTTATAATCAGAGTATTGAATAAGAAGTGGTGTCACAGATTTGTTGAGCGCTGCCTTAGCAGCAAGATCGGCCATTGTGTTCCCAGAAATGCCAACATGGCTGGGTAACCAACACAGGACGATGTCGCATTGGCCAGTAGCAAGCTCATTGTATAATTCAATTATTTCTATTAAGAGTGGATGTTTGCAAGAAAGATTTTTAATACCCTGGAGGTAAGAGAGAGAATCTGAAAAAAATGATATATTGTTTTAATATAGCTAAGCGCTGTGAATATGGCCTTTGCTTCTGCTGTGAAAATAGAACTACAGCCTGGCAATCTAGAAGAGATTGTTCTAGATCCAATGACAGTGGCGCAAGCAACAGCGCCACCATCCTTGGATCCATCTGTAAATAAGGATTTATATCTATGATAGTTACTTTTTAATTGATTATATTCTTGCTTATATTGTAAATCATTAGTTTCTGATTTTTTAAAGTTAGTGAGTGTAAGGTCGACTTGTGGCCTAACCAATTGCCAAGGAGGAGAAGAAAGAAGACGGGAAGGAGCTATATTTTCCAGCTCAATGCCGGCAGCAGAAATGAAAGGATTAATTCTGAGCCCAAGAGGCGGAACAAGAGAAGGTTTCTTGGTGTATAAATCCTCATAGAGGGGATTGAAGACACAATTATATGCAGGGTTAGATTTGTGAGAGTATAGTTTTGTAATATATTGTAAAGATAGTTTGGTACTGCGTTGTGGAAGAGATGGCTCATCTGCCTCGATATAGAGACTGTCAACAGGAGAAGTTCGAAAAGAGCCAAGACAAAGTCTTAGACCTTGGTGGTGGACAGAATCAAGTAGTTTTAGGTTGCTTTTGCAGGCTCCACCATACACAATGGAGGCATAATCAAGTTTCGAACGGACCAGTGATCTATATAGATGCAAGAGGGTAGATTGATCCCCTCCCCATTTTGAATGAGACACGACTTTTAATAAATCGAGCGCCTTCAGGCCTTTATTTTTTAGGGATTCGATCTGAGGAAGAAACGTTAAATGGGAGTCAAAAATCAAACCCAAGAACTTGGCCTCCTTGACAACTTTGATAGGAAGGCCATTTAAATTTAGTTCAGGGTCCTTATGAGGCTTATATTTTCTACAAAAGTGTATGCAATTTGTTTTTGACTTAGAAAATTTAAAGCCGTTTTCAAGACACCATTTATTTATTTTATTTAAACACAACTGCAATTGCCGTTCAATAGTATGCATATTTTTACCACGACAGGAAACATTAAAATCATCAACAAATAACGATCCATCGATTGAATCGTTTAAAACTTTTGATAAACTATTTATCTTTATACTAAATAGTGTGACAGACAAAATACTGCCTTGTGGGACACCCTGATCCTGATTGTAATGATCAGACAGGGTAGAACCCACGTGGACTTGAAATTTTCTGTCCCATAAAAAGTTGGCTATAAATTGAGGCAAACGGCCTCGCTATCCGAAGCCATGTAAATCTGTTAAAATGCCATATTTCCACGTTGTGACATATGCCTTTTCAAGATCAAAAAAGATAAACACAGCGTGTTGTTTATTTATGAGAGCGTTTTTAACCAACGATTCCAAACGTACTAAGTGATCGACAGTACTTCTGTTTTTACGGAAACCACATTGTATATCTGTTATGAGGTTATTTGTTTCCAAGTACCAAACAAGTCGATTATAAATCATGCGTTCCATGGTTTTGCAAACACAGCTAGTGAGAGAAATTGGTCGATAATTCGAAGGATCCGTATGATCACGTCCAGGTTTAGGGATCGGGACAATTAAAGCATCACGCCATGAAGAAGGAAACTCTCCAGAAGTCCAAATATCGTCAAAGATATTCAAAAGGGTCTCTAAACCTGATTCTGGTAAATGCTTCAGCAGTTGATAATGAATGTTATCAGATCCTGTAGCAGTATCGTGGGCCTGGTCAAGAGCAGTATGGAGCTCATGAGTCGAAAACACCTCGTTATAATCTTCCCCATTATCTGAAGTAAAATTAATAGGCTTCTTTTCTTGCTGTTTTTGATACTGTTGGAAGTGAGGTACATAATTTGAGGAAGAAGAATGTTGTGCCAGTGTTTCGCCAAGTTTATTTTCAATATCAGATTTATTAGTTAATAACTGATCACCGTCTTTGAGATGGATCATATTCCATACCTTAGAAATTGGCGTACGTGAATTAATTTTCGATACATAGTTTCGCCAAGATTGACGTTTATTTTGTTTAAAAGTACGCCGTGCCTTAGCGTTGAAAATTTTAAATTTGTTCAAGTTATGGACCATAGGATGGCGACGGAAGTAATGTTCAGCCTCTTCCCGTGCCTTGCGAGCCTGTTTGCATTCAGCATTCAACCAAGGTTTTCGTATTTGCGGAGGACTTTTGGATACACTCGTCAGCTATGTTGTTTAGTTCATCAGAAAATAATTTTATTGCATCAGGAACATTAATAAAAAGTTCTGGTTTAAGTTTGTCAGTGCAGAGAGTTTCATATAAAGGCCAGGTAGCCATTTTAAAATTCCATCTTGATGATGGAGGAACGTCAGATGGGTTCACGGGTTTTAATAGTGTTGGGAAATGGTCACTTCCACAGAGGTCATCGTGGACAGACCATTCAAATTCACTCAATAGGTCGGAGTCTATAATCGACAAATCCAGAGCAGAATATGTTCCTGTGCCAGGATGTAAATATGTCTTCGAACCGTCATAATGCATAAATCATTATTTGAGATGAAATCCTCCAGTAATTTACCTTCGGTGTTTGTATTAGTACCACCCCATAGTGGGTTATGGCCATTTAAATCACCCACGATTAAACAGGGTTTAGGTAGTTGATCATAAAGAGCTTGTAGGTCAGTTATCTGAACAGCAGATGAAGGAGGAATATACAATGAACAGAGAGTAAATGTAACTTGTAATGTAAGTCGCACTGCCACGGCTTGGAGATTGGTTTTAATTGTGACTTGGTTATGGACAACATTATTCCTGACCAGGATAGATGATCCACCAGTAGCCCTATCGCCCGGAGGAGAAAAATAGTGGAATGCATTAAAATGACGTAGGTCAAAATTATCTGTCTGCTTTAGATAAGTTTCCTGAATGCAGAATATCGACTGATTAAAATCTTGGACTAATAGATGTAAATCGTTTAAAGTAGTCCTGAGTCCTCTACAATTCCATTGAATTATGGGAGAAGACATTACTTTTTCCGCGGAGGATAGACTGGTGATCTACCCCTCACCTTCCTTGAGGGCGACAAGCTATGTGGCCTACCTTAAGTATGGTCGGACACATCCATGTCCTCAAGGGATCCAAACTTGTTATAAAGCTGGACCTGATTGTTTGATCCCTTTAGGGTTCTGTTATTTGGATTCATTTTGGACATGTCATTGTTAGGTTTTGATTTACCTTTCACAGTTGTGTCTGATTTAGAAGTTTGCTTCTGAGATGGAGATGTATCCTTCTCAGAAGATACCTTGGATTGAAAGACACTTTTAGAGGAAGTCACAGTTTGTGAAGCGGAGGTGACCTGTGAGGGCTTCTCCTGGATCTCAGCAGAGAGCAAGGTAGGAGCAGAAGTCATAGCCCACGTGTAATCTGTCTGGCAGCCTACTGAAGAACATGAAGCTTGCTTTGGTTTAGAAGCCTGAACTGAAGCAGATACTGTGGCAGCATAAGTCGGGCCGGAATGTTCTTGTGCAAGAACAGTCTTCTTTGCTTCTAAGAATGAAATAGTTTGTTCATGTTTCACTTTCGATATTTTGGATTGTAGTTTCCAGGTAGGGCATTCCTTAGATGAGGAAGGGTGAGAACCAGAACAGTTAACGCAAACAGGAGGTTTATCGCAGAGATTGCTGTCTCCACATGTTCCAGCACATCGGTGGCATGCAGCTGGATTATGGCAAGACCTGGAACCGTGTCCATACTTCTGACAGGTATAGCACCTTAAGGGGTTAGGGATATATGTATCTACCCTCAAGGTACAATACCCTGCTTTCAACGACTTGGGATGTACTGGCAGACAAAACGAGAACAAATATGTGTTGGTATTGACGGTCTCGTTATTCCGTTTTGCTGTGAATCGTTTGACATGAGTGACACCTTGTGAATGTAATTCTGAGACAATGTCACTTTCACTCATGTCGGAAAGGCAACGTCCAATATCACGGACGATGCCCTTACTGTTGTTCAAGGTCCTGTGAGGGGACACCTCCACAGGAACATTTGCTAAAGATTTTGTTGATAGCAGAATTTGTGATTGAATGATTTTCCGACATTCAATTAACGGTGAGCCAGATCGTAGTTTTTTAATCACTTTTACTTCTCCTGCCAATCCTTCAATATCTTTCGCTACAGCAAAAGGATTTAATTTTAGAGCGCCACCATCCGGTGCTGACATCACAAGGAAACGAAACCAAGTGTCTGTGTTTGAGAGAACTGCAGGAGCCTCATCCTCCGAAGAAACCGAACCATCTGATTCGTAAGAACGTTTTTTAAGTGGGGGTGCCATGGTTGATTTATATATGTTTCGCCCTCCTAGCTCCCCACCCACCACGGAGTGTCAACAAGGACGATGTCTTATGCCTGTGGGTCTCCAACAGACGACACCAGGGATACCAGGAGGGTATACTCAAGCAAGTATATATCTTAAAAAAGATTGGCCCTTCAGCCACCGCCTTCTGAGCAATGCTGACTCTATGCAATGATAGAATTGATTACTTTCAGTGAAAAAAGTCACAAAGTTCAATGTAATAGAGCCAAGACCCAAAACTAATAATTTCAAAATCGTCAAATTTGTGCAAATGCAATATACTGCACAGGGCTCGGCTTGACCAGCCGATTGATTGAACCGGGCCAGTTCAACCACCCGTCTAGGTGAAGTAAGGGGCGAAGTGGTGTGTTGGGCAAAGGAACACTGTTCCTGGAACCAGTGCCCTCAACCACCAGAATCCCGTCCTCCACCGACACAGGGGCGCACCCCACGGCAAACGGGTTGGTGGACAAAATATCCCCCGGGGTCGACAACGGGGGGTTGAAGGGTGCTTAGCGTGACCCAGCACCCATCACGAGGAGGTAGCCCTTCATGGGTGCAAGTTTTCTAAGTCAAAAACAAATTGCATACATTTCTGCCGTAAATCATTCTGAACATCTCCTGTTGACAGTCTCTACGTCGAGGCAGATGAACCATCTCTTACCCAACGCCGTATAAATTACCATTACAATATATTACCAAACTATATTCTAACGAGTCTAATCCTGCATTTCACTGTATCTTTAATCCTCTTTATGAGGATTTGTACAACAATAAATCTTCTCTTGTTCCGCTTCTTGGGCTCAGGATTAAGCCATTAATTACTGCCGGCATTGAGCTGGAAAATATATCTCCTTCCCATCTTCTTTCTTCTCCTCCTTGGCAACTGGATAGGCCACAAGTCGAGCTAACACTCACTAAATTTATTAAAATCAGAAACTAATGACTTATAATATATACAAGAATATAATCAAGTAAATATAATACGTATAGATTCTATTTACAGATGGGTCCAAACATTGTGGCGCAGTGGCTTGTGTCACTGTCACTGGGTCCAAAGCAATATCTTCCGGATTACCCAATGACAGTTTAATTTTCACAGCAGAAGCAAACGCAATACTAACAGCTCTTAAATATATAAATAGACACCCTAAATATAAACAATATATAATATTTTCTGACTCTCTATCTTGCCTTTAGGCTATTAGACATCTTTCTTGTAAACATCCACTTTTATTAGAAATTATGGAATTATATAATGATCTTGCAACTGGCCAATACGACATCGTCCTCTCTTGGTTACACAGCCACGTTGGCATTTCTGGGAATACAATGGCCGATCTTGCTGCCAGGGCAGCAATCAACAAATCTGTGACACCACTTCTTAGTCCATACTCTGATTACAAAGCTAGCATTAGAACCTACATCCGTGATCTGATGCAGAAGAAGTTGGACACCCAAGTAGGTATCAATACATTAAATGCAATAAAACCTTATACTTGTTACACCTACTTGGGTTGTCAGTCCAGATTTGAGGAGGTCATCATGCGTCGATGTTGTATTGGCCACACAAGATATACACGTGAATAACTATCGAAGGGTGAAGATCCTCCGTTTTGCATCCCTTGTGATGAAAGAATCACGGTCAAGCATGTCTTGCTTGACTTTTGAATATTCCCTCACAAGGGGTAACTATTTTAAATCAGGAACTATGCAGGATCGTTTTAATAGTATCAGTTCTCATTTAATTATTGCATTTTTAAAAGAATTACATTTGTTAAATAGGTAAGTATTTGAAGATTGGAAGTTTGAATTAGTAACTAAGATTGTTAGTGGCTGTATCCTAAAGGGGAGTTAAAGTACTGTAACCTCCTGAGAGGGCACTTAAGTCCCAAAACATTCAAGGTAAATTTAAACTTTCAATTTTTTTAATCGTATAATATATGTAATTTTAATGTATGACTAGATGTATCTTAATTGCTGACAGCTGAGGGGATGATGTAAATCCAGCTAGGGCCCATGCAGGAAGCAAATGTTCTGTAAGTCCCCATGGTCCCTAATATGATGATCTACCTTCAGTTGTTGTCTATAGCCGTTTTTTATGTTGTATTGTCATTTATAGGTAAAATATTTTAGATTTAATTTCTAGTCTTAAATTTATTGCTATGATATTCCAGTTTTTGTTTGTTTGTTTTTTTTGGTTTTTACTGTCCTTCGTCGACAGGTGTAAAAAATGTAATTGTGTTTATTGTTAATTTATATCTTTTAAAGTCACAATATGGGTGAAATATTGCTGATGTGATCATAAATTTTAACTCACTCACTCACTGACTCACTCACTCCAAGTACCAAACAAGTCGGTTATTTATTATACGTTCCGTGGTTTTGCAAACACAGCTAGTTAGAAAAGTCGCTCAATAATTGGACGGATCCGTGATGATCATGTCCAGGTTTAGGTTTTGGTACTGCTATAGCGTCACGCCATGAGGAAGGAAATTTTCCACATGTCCAAGTATCATCAAAAATATTCAAAAGGGTCTCTAAACATGATTCCGGTAAATGCTTCAGAAGTTGATAATGAATGTTATCAGCTCCTTAAGCAGTATCGTGAGCTTGGCCAAGAACAGTATGAAGTTCATGAATAGAAAATATTTCATTGTAATCTTCCTCATTATCTCCATTGAAATTAATAATTTTCTTTTCCTGTTGTTTTTGTATATTGTTGGAATTTAGCTACATAATCCCATGAGGAAGAGTGTTTGGCCAAGGATTCTCCAAGTTTATTTACAATATCAAATTTACTAGTTAATAATTCGCCTCCGTCTTTGAGATGCTTGATGCCAGAGTGAGAGCCCTTACCTTTTATTTTCTGGATCATGTTCCATACCTTTGATATCGGCATACGGGAATTTATTTTGATACATAATTTCGCCAGAATTGACGTTTACAGTTCTTGAAGGTACGCCCTGCCTTAGCATTTAAAATTTTGAATGTACTCAAATTATGGACCATAGGATGGCGACGGAAATAATTCTCAGGCTTCTCCCGTGCCTTCCCTGCTTGTCCATTAAGGCAGGCTATTTTAACATCGGAGTGGGGGTGTATGTCCCCAATCCACTGCGGTGTTACAATTGTCAGAAATTTGGACATGGTTCCAAATTCTGCAATCGTCCATCTCTATGCCATCGTTGTGGAGGGAACCATGAAAGCTCTGGCTGCAAAGCAGAAGTGAACTGTGTTAATTGTAATGGTCAACATGACGCATCTTCCAAATCTTGTCCTTCCTGGATATATGAAAAGGATGTTTTGACTGTAAAATATCAAAACAATATTTCTTTTCCAGATGCTGAAAAGGTTGTCGCTAGCCGGCTACCTCCCTCAACACAAATCTATGCTGCTGCTGTTTCCCGCACTTCCTCTACTAGATCAATTGAATGTCAAACTGACTTGACATGGGCGAAAACGGAACACACTGAGCCTATTACCAAAGCATCTAACAGTCAGACGAATAATTCAGACATTCAACAATGTGCCACTTCTCCAGCGTCTCAATCTACACCAGCTACTGCAACAACAGCTCCAATAAAAGTATCAAGCGAAGTGTCAAAAAATCAAAAGGAAAAACAAAATAAGAAAATTAAAACTAAGATTGCCACTCCTACTGAAACATCAGTAGATCTACACAACTTTTTTGACCCTCTCGAGTTGGATTTTACTCCATCTTCAGAACATATGAGTAGTAATAACTACTCTTCACGTTCACGTGAGCGATCACCTATACACCCACCATGAGCCATTCCAGTCTTCTTCAATGGAACTGCAGAGGACTTGGACAAAATTTCAATGAACTGCAGTTATTAACAACAGATATACACCCATCAGCTATTTGTTTACAGGAAACGTACCTTAAACAAACCTATAATTGTGATGTAAGACGCTATCATTCTTTTCATTCTTTTTCTCCACCGGGTAATAAGGCTACCGGTGGTGCTTCTGTTCTGGTGCGACAGGTTGTTATTTATAGTCCGGTTGCCCTGACCACAAACCTCTAAGCTGCTGCAGTTCGTCTTACACTGCAAATTACGTTCACACTTTGTTCCTTATACCTTCCGCCTTCTTCAAATATTCAGAAGCTTGAACTCCAAAAATTGTGCGAACAGCTCCCTAAACCCTTTATCATCATGGGCGACCTAAATGGACATAATCCGTTATGGGGAAGTTCAAATATTAATCAAAAAGGAGTGCGTGATCGAGGTTTTCATATCTGATAACGGCCTTTGCATCTTTAATGATGACTCAAAAACATACTTACATCCTGGTACAGGTGCATATTCATCACTAGATCTGTCACTTGCAGATTCAACTTTGTTGAGTGAATTCACATTGTCAGTCCACGATGACCTGTGTGGAAGTGACCACTTTCCAACTATTTTGAAACCTGTGTCATCACGATGGAATTTTAAAAAAGCTGACTGGCATTTATTTGACACTCTTTGCACTAACAAATTGAAACCTGAACTTTTCATGGGCACCCCCGATTCCATTAAATGTTTCTCTGATGAACTAAATATAATTCCTGATGAATGTATTCCCAAGTCCTCTGCTGTTGCTCACATACGTAAACCATGGTTTGATGGCAACTGCAACCAAGCAAGAAAGGCACGGGAAAAGGCTGAACACTATTTCCGTCGCCATCCTATGGTCCATAATCTCAATAAATTCAAAACTTTAAATGCCAAAGCTAGGTGTACTTTCAAACAAAGTAAACGGCAATTTTGGCGAAATTATGTATCAAAATTCAATTCACGTACGCCCATGTCCAAGGTATGGAATATGGTAAAAAAAATCAAAGGGAAAGGCTCTAAACCTGGCATCCACCACCTTAAGCATGGAAATGAATGATTAACAGATACTTCAGATATTGCAAATAAACTAGGTGAAACTTTGGCTAAGCACTCTTCCTCCTCTAACTATGTACCAGAATTTCAAAAATATCAACAGCAACAAGACAAGAAACCTATTAATTTCAACACGGACAATGGGGAAGACTATAAAGACTTATTTTCTATTCATGAGCTTCATAAAGATCTTGACCAAGGTCACGATACTGCTGCAGGAACTGATAACATACATTATAAACTCCTGAAGCACTTACCAGAATCTTTATTAGAGACACTTTTACATATTTTTGATACTATTTGGACATCCGGGGAATTTCCTTCTGCATGGCGTGATGCTATAATTATTCCAATTCCTAAACCTGGACGTGATCATACTGATCCTTCTAATTATCGACCAATTTCACTTACTAGCTGAGTTTGCAAAACCATGGAACGCATGATCAATAATCGATTAGTTCGGTACTTGGAAACAATAACCTTATAACTGATATACAATGTGGTTTCCATAAAAACAGAAGTACAACTGATTTTTTAGTGCAATTGGAATCTTTTGTTAAAAATGCCATAATTCATAAAAAAAACATGCAGTGTCGATCTTTTTCGATCCAGAAAAAGCATACGATACTACGTGGAAACATGGTATCTTAAGAGATTTACATGATTTTGGATTACGAGGCCGTTTGCCTAAATTCATATCCAACTTTTTGCATGACAGACACTTTCAAGTCCGAGTGGGTTCTACCTTGTCTGACCATTATAATCAAGATCAGGGTGTCCCACAAGGCAGTATTTTGTCTGTCACACTGTTTAGTATTAAGATAGACAGTTTATCCAAGGTTTTAAATGATTCAATAGATGGATCACTTTTTGTGGATGATTTAACTATTTCTTGTCGCGGTAAAAAAATGCATACTATTGAACGGCAACTGCAGTTGTGTTTAAAAAAGATAGATAAATGGTGTCTCGAAAATGGCTTTAAATTTTCTAAATCCAAAACTACTTGTTTACATATCTGCCGTAAATACAAACCGCATAAGGACCCACAACTATCTCTAAATGGCACACCCATCAAAGTTTTAAAGGAGGCCAAGTTTTTGGGTATTATTATTGACTCACACCTAACGTTTCTACCACATATTAAAACCCTCAAAACTAAACGCCTGAAGGCACTTGACTTGTTGAAATTCGTTTCAGATTCAAAGTGGGGAAGGGATCAAGCTACCCTCCTACATCTATATCGATCACTGGTACGTTCCAAACTTGATTATGGCTCCATCGTTTATGGTGGAGCCTGCAAAAGCAACCTCAACCTATTAGATTCTGTCCACCACCAAGGTCTAAGACTTTGTCTTGTGTCGTTTACTTCTCCTGTTGACAGTCTCTACGCCGAGGCAGATGAGCCATCTCTTACACAACACCGTATAAAATTGTCCTTGCAGTATGTTACAAAATTATATTCTAAGGAGTCAAATCCTGCGTTTAACTGTGTTTTTAATCCTCTTTATGATGATCTATACAACAAAAACCTTCTCTTGTTTCGCCTCTTGGTTTGAGAATTAAACCATTCATTTCTGCTGCCGGCATTGAGCTGGAGAATATATCTCCTTCCCGTCTACTTTCTTCTCCTCCTTGGCAACTGGTGAGGCCTGAAGTGGACCTAACTCTGACAAATGTGTTTGTTAAAGATTATTAAGATGCTGGTGGAGGAATGTGTTTGATAAAGATCATTTCGCTGCAGGTGGAGGAATGTGTGTGTTAGAGATTATTTACGTTCAGGTGGAGGAATATGGATGTTAAATAGTATTTAGATGCAGGTGGATGACTGTGTTTGATAAAGATTATTTAGATGCTGGTGGAGGAATGTGTTTGATAAAGATCATTTCGCTGCAGGAGGAGGAATGTGTGTGTTAGAGATTATTTACCTTCAGGTGGATGAATGTGTGTGTTGAAGATTATTTAGCTCTAGTTGGAGGAATGTGTTTCATAAAGATCATTTAGCTGCAGGTGGAAGAATGTGTGTGTTAAAGATTATTTAGATGCTGGTTTAGGAATGTGTTTGATAAAGGTCATTATCTGCAGGTGGAAGAATGTGTTTGATAAAGATTATTTACCTACAGGTGGATGAATGTGTGTGTTAGAGATCATTTAGTTGCAGGTTGAGGAATGTGTGTGGTAAAGATTATTTCGATGCTGGAGGAGGAATGTGAATGATAAAGATAATTTAGCTGCAGGTGGATGAATCTGTGTGTTAAAGAGTATTTAGATGCAGGTGGATGAATGTGTGTGTTAAAGAGTATTTAGATGTAGGTGGATGAATGTGTGTGTTAAAGAGTATTTAGATGCAGGTGGAGGAATGTGTGTGTTAAAGAGTATTTAGATGCAAGCGGATGAATGTGTGTGCTAAAGAGTGTTGAGATGCAGGTGGATGAATGTGTTTGATAAAGATCATTTAGCTGTAGGTAGATGAATGTGTTTGATAAAAAATATTTAGATGCTGGTGGAGGAATGTGTTTTGATAAAGATACTTTAGCTGCAGGTGGAAGGATGTGTGTGTTAAAGGTTATTAAGATGCTGTAAAGAGATCTGTAGCTAATGAATTGCAATATAAACAAGAATATAAGCAATTAACAAATAAATATAATACGTAAAAATCCTTATTTACAGATGGGTCCAAGGATGGTGGCATGTGCCACTGTCATTGGATCCCGAACAATATCTTCTCGACTACCAAATAACAGCTCTATTTTCACAGCAGAAGCTTACGCCATATTAATAGCTCTTAAATATATTAATCAACACCGTAAATATAAACAATACATAATCTTTTCCGATTCTCTTTCGTGTCTTCAGGCTATTAAAAATCTTTCTTGTAAACATCCACTTTTATTAGAAATTATTGAATTGTATAATGAGGTTGCAACTGGCCAATGCGACATCGTCTTTTATTTGTTACCCAGCCACGTTGGCATTTCTGGGAATACCATGGCCGATCTTGCTGCTAAGGCAGCACTCAACAAATCTGTGACACCACTTCTTATTCCTTACTCTGATTATAAAGCTAGCATTAAAACTTACATCCGTGATCTGATGCAGAAGAAGTGGGACACTCAAGTAGGTCTTAATAAATTACATGCGATAAAACCCTATATTGGTTACACCTACTTGGGTTGTCAGTCCAGATTTGAACAGGTCATCATACGACGATGTTGTATTGGCCACACAAGATATACTCATGAGTACCTATTAAAAGGTGAGGATCCTCCATTTTGCATCCCTTGTGATATGAAAGAATCACAGTCAAGCATGTCTTGCTTGACTGCATTGAATATTCCATCACAAGGGATAACTATTTCAAAGTAAACACTATGAAGGATCTTCTTAAAATGTTAGTTCTCATTTAATTATTGCATTTTAAAAAGAATTAGATTTGTTAACTGATTTGTAAATAGATACATATGTTATTATTGGTAGTTTAGATTAGTAACTGAGATTGTTAGTGGCTGTACCCTCAAAGGGGGTTGAAGTATTGTTAAACTATTGTCCTCCTGAGAGGATACATAAGTCCCAAAATGTTCAAAGTCAATTTAAACTTGCCAGGATTTTTAAACGTAGCATTTTTGTCATTTTAATTTTGGCTAACATTTCTTACAATCGCCAGCAGCTGAAGGGATAGTGTAAATCCAACTAGGGTCCATGCAGGTAGCCAAGGTACCGTAAGTCCCCATGGATCCTAGTATGGTGATCTACCTTCTATTGTTGGCGATCTATAGCCTGATTTTATATTGCATTGTCCCAACAGTGCTATTAGTCTTAAACTTTACACGCTAGTTTTAATTCTCATTGTGATAATCTAGTTGTTTTACTGTCCTTCGTCGACAGGTTTTTACAATGTACATGTGTTTCATTTCAATACCAAATGTTCTCGTCACGATATGGCTGAAATATTGCCGATGTGACGTTAAGTATTAACTCACTCACTCACTCCTACCCTGCTTGCACTCATTGGTGAACCATGTTTTTTCTTATGTGTGGAATTGCAGAGGATTGTGGGATACACTCAAAGGCTATATTATTGAGTTCATCAGAGAAATCCTTTATGGCATCAGGAACATCTATAAAACGTTCAGGTTTAATTTGTTACAACACACAGTTTGATATACATTCCAGTTAGCTTTTTTAAAGTTCCATCTTCAGGACGGGGGAATATCAGATGGGTTCATAGGTTTTAATATTGTTGGAAAATGGTCACTTCCACAGAGGTCATTGTGGACTGACCATTCAAATTCATTCAATAGGTGTGAGTCTGTAATTGATAAATCAAGAGCTGAATACATTCCTGTGCCAGGATGTAAATATGTATTAGAACAGTCATTATATATGCATAAATCATTATCTGAACAGAACTCTTCTAATAGTTTACCTTTAGCATTATTAGTGGTACCACCCCAGAGTGGGTTGTGGCAATTTAAATGTCCCATAATAATATGGGTCTTCTGAAGAGTTGAAGACTGTGAGATTGTACAAGGAACATATATAATGTGAACGCAACATGTAAAGTGAGTTGCACGTCAACCGCCTTGATACCGGTATTTAGTATAACAGGGCTATGGATAATATTCTGTTTGATAAGGATCGAAGATCCTCCAGTGGCCCGATCACTCGGATGTGAAAAATAATGCTATGCATTGAAATGGCGTAGGTCAAATGTATCCATCTGTTTTAAATATGCCCTGATCAGTTCCACTGAACAATATCATCGGAAGACATTATCTTTTGGGGGAATTTATTGGGGATCTACTACATAAGCTATGTGCCCTATAATGGACGTTTTCAGATACGTCCATGGCCTCAAGAGATCCATATTTTTTGTACAGCTGAATTTTATTTTCCGACTCTTTTTCGGCTCTGCCACTTTGTTTTTTTTTAAGCATCAAGCTTTGGTTTATTTTTGCTTTTAACAGTTTACTGAGTATAAGATGACGATTGGAACTGTGAACGTGATTGATAGGGTGACTTATGATCAGAAGATGACTCGGACTGCCTGTTGGACGTACTAGGAAGTGAGTCCGTGGTTTGAGATGATATATGAGGATATAAAGGCTGTGGATTGTCGCCTTTGACCCAAGCAAGTTTGTTTGACAGGTTGTGGATGATGTAGATTCTTTAGGGCTAGACTCAGTTGGTGTGTCGGTTATTGAAACATAACTTTCTGTAAGTTCAGATCTCTTTACAGACTTTCTGGTATCAGAAAAATACTGATGTTTTGTGTAAATTTGATCTGGTTGATCTGCATTTGTTCTTTCCAAATCGGAAACTCTTTTTGAGAAAGATGAATGTTCTTCTAAATAGTTGGTGCATTTTTAAAGGTACTTGTACAATCTTTAGTTGTGTGTGTCTTCTCACCACAGTGAGCACACACAACGGACAAAGTGCAAGTATTAACACTATGGCCATACTTCTGGCATTTTAAGCATCTGAGCGGATTAGGAATGTAGGTGTCAACATTGATATTGCAGTAACCTGCTTTCAGTGATTCGGGAGCAGTTGGTGACGAAAAGGTAAAAAGATAAGTATTGGTTTTAACAGTTTCATTGTTCTTACGGGTTGAAAAGCGTTTTACGTAGAGTACACCTTGATCTTTCATTTCAGTCATGATGTCAAGTTCTGACATGCCAGAAAACAATCGACCACGATCTCAGATGATACCATTGCTTGTGTTTAATGTCCTGTGAGCAGAGACAGCGACAGGAATGCCGACGAAAGATTCAGTGCTCATCAGATTGGCTAATTGCTGCCGTTTCCGACACTCAACCAGCAGCGCACCTGAACGTAACCGTTTAATGTTCTTAACTTCCCTGGCGATACCTTGAATACCCTTTGAAACTGCGAAAGGGTTCAACTTTAATGGTGTTTTGTCGACAGTTTCAATCAAAAGAAAGCGTGGCCAAAAGTCAATTGATTTGGACGGTCTAAGGTCATCATCATAGGGATCATTTTCAAGAGGACGTTTGCTGCTTTTTATGGGGGTTTAATAGCCATGTTTAGTGTAGAGATTTCATCATTCGAGCTCCCCACCCACCAAAAGGACAATGCTAAAGAGAAAGCAGATCTCCGACTTGCAGCACCAAGGTAACACGGATGATATACTCCAGCAGAAAAAATAAGAGATTAATGATTCCACCAGATTGGCCCATGAGCCACCGCCCTCTGGGCATACGACTCTATGCAAAAACATATACTGAGTCAAAAAAAGAAACTTCAAATTCTTTCTTCAGGGCACTATAAAAGAACAAGAGATGGTAAGATGGTTAAATTGTTATTATTTCATTGCTGAGATCTGTGTGATGTACTCGATACACTGACAGTGCCATAATCAGTTCCATTAGGCTACACCGGCGTTCCAAAACATGGGTATACAGAATGTCAAGTCACAAGAATAAAAATGCGAAATTTCTCAGTTCAATATCGTGTATGGCCGCCCCGCGCATTCACCACTGCCAAACACCGCCTCCTCATCGACTGCCTGACGCTTTCGAACATGGGTTGGGGATTCTGCGCAATTGCTCTTGCAAGGCAGCGCCAAGTTCCTGCAAATTCTGAGCTTGGTTCCTAAGACCACGAAGCCTTCTCCCAAGTACATCCCAAACGTGCTCTATTGGATTAAGGTCAGGGGACGTCGATGGCCAGTCCATTACGTTGATTCCAGCGTTTTGAAGGAAATTTCTTGTCAAAATCGCGGTATGGGGCCGAGCATTATCATGCTGGAACTGTAGACCTGGGCCATGAGCCGCCATGAAAGGAACGAGTTCAGGGATGAGCACCTGGTCGCGGTAAGCAGCGAGCTGTGAGGTTTCCACGGATGACCAGAAGTCGGGAACGGTTGTTCCCACAGAAAGCACCCCACACCATGCAACTTCCGCCCCCGAATCTGTCGACTTCCTGTACACAACATTGGGCATACCGTTCACGACGTCTTCTCCAGACTCTATGCCTACCGTCCGCGAATCTGAGGGTAAACATGGATTCATCGCTAAAGACGACTCGATTCCAGTCGCTCAGGGTCCATCGGAGGTGACGTTGGGCCCACAGCAGACGTTGACGTTGATGAAACGGCGTCAATATTGGCCCACGATATAGACGTCGAGAATTGAGATTGGCAGCCTGCAACCGATTTCGAATGGTCTGTGAGGACGGTCAACCTCTAAACATCTCAGCCTCGGTTCGTGTAACCGGCAGAAATCTGTCACGTATGTGACGTAGGACGATTTGACGGTCTTCTGCTCGTGACGTCACACGTGGACAACCCGACCTTGGGCGATCAGAAGTGGTGCCAGTTTGTTGTAGCCGATCTCGCAAGTCGAGTACACAGTACGACGGCTGCATCCCATTGCTCTTGCGACGTCAATAACTGATCTTCCCGCTTGCAACATGCCAACGGCACGTTCACGTTGCACATTAGAACTGTGGTTTAAAAGAGTGTGTTTTCAATTCTTGAGGCCAATGCGTTACCCTGCACCCAGGCACCCAGGTGGCTCTTCATGGGTGCCTGTACTGTTTCCAATATATTCTGATTTCAGACATTATAACGGCTAAAACCAAACACTAACAACTGTGTGATGGAAGTCAATTATCAAAATTTATGGTCTTCAGTGATTTATCGACCTTCTGGAAAACCTTCAAAATCAAGAAAGACTACCAATGCACGTGTATGGGAGCTACTGCGTTGTCCATGCGTTGTGTTAAGGGGTGATGATTAAGAGAAATGGTGGTGTGTTCATAAGGAGAGTGTCTTTGAAAAGTTTGTTAACTATACCATTATACGCAGCAGCAAAAAAGACGTCAGTACGAATTCAAAATTAGGTAGGCATTGTTATCAACTCATGACAGAAATGGACATAATAAGCGGATCAAAAACATTTTTTTGTGTACAATATGTTGACACATCAATGAATAACTCAGCACAATTTAAAGACATTAGGTGAGCGTTTGCAGTCCATTCAAACCCTTGACTTCAGTATCTAGTGTGACCACCACAAGCGGCAATAACTGCAGCACAGCGTCTACGCATGGAGTGCACCAATCGATTAATTGGCACCTTGAACCACACTCTGAGAATAGCCTGGCGCAATAAATCGGCTGTGTTCGGCCTTGGTATGACATTATTGAATCTCCTCTGAATTTCACCCCAAAGATCTTCAAATGGGTTTAAATCAGGATTAAGGCTAGCCACTGCATAATGTCGACGCTGTTCTGCTGTAGGAAGTCCCGTGTAGCTCTGGCAGTATGGGCCCGGGCGTTATCATGCTGGAAAATGTTGGTTCTCTGGTTCAGGCCTATTCCACCCCATACCATGATGCTTACACCTCCCCATGATACTCTTTCGATAACACATTGGTCTGAGTATCGCTGGCCACGACTTCGCCATATTCTTGTTCTGCCATCTGCAGTTGATACGGAGTTCCGACTCTCATCTGTGAACAGAACAATTCTCCATTGCCTGTATTGCCTTTATCGCCTGTTTTGGTGTTGTAGGGCAAACTGTAGACGTTCACGCCGATGACGAGGGGTGAGGATATGTCCACGGTAAAGTCTAAAGCAATTGAGATTCCCGCTGTTAAGACGTCGGCGTACTGTATCAGTACTGATTGGTCTTCCGTGTGTTTCCACTGTCTGGAGTACTGTTTCGAATGCCTGCATGAAGGGATTCTGTGCATACTGTCGCACAACATGGTGGTCTTGTCGGCTTGTGGTCACCCTTGGTCTGGCTGTACGGGGGCGATCATTTGTGGTGTTGGTGGCCCGGAAACATTGCTGCAGTCTGTAGATGGTCCCAAGGTTGACCTTGGAGTGATTGGCAACGGCTTGTGCAGTGTGGCCAGCTTCGAGTCTTCCTAGCGCCTGGTTCCTCTGAGCTGTCTTGAGAAGGGGCATCCTGCTGACGTTGTTAGTGGAAAGTTTCAACCAGGTTTGGGGATGCATTTTATAGGGCTGGTCTTTGTGAACAGCACGTGCAGCATCAGTTGCATGAAAACATGGAGAACACCGTACCGTTTCCGAGATCAGGTTGCGTTTTTGAGACCATTCCCTGGGTTCCATTCTGGGTTTGAGAAGGAAAGTCTTTGCTCAGCTAAAGTGGGAGATGTTGTCAAAAATATACAATCATAACATTAGATGAGTTTACAGTTATTATATGTTATATGTATATGGCCGATGGTCTTCATGCATAATAAAGTACTTTGGTACTTTGACTTTGACTATATGAATATGGTTACATGGAAGATTGATTTCTCGATTAACCTGGGGGAACCAACTGCAAACCTTATGCAGATGAATTGCACGAGGATCATGCATCAGATTGGTGAGAAGCATGTGCAAATACCATGCATGTGAACTGCGTTTTGGTGTAACGTTTTGTTAAGAGTTCGCCATTTGTCACTTAGTGTTATCATTTCTTGAACTCAAAACAATATTCATTTCAATTTCAACTGTACAAATGTGTTTTAGAATACATCGGTTCATGTGTAAACTGTACCTTTAAACGGTATGGAATTTTGCGAAATTAAGTTTTGAACAGCTGCCTGATGTAAGTGGCTATATTTACACTAGTGAGTCTAATCTGTTGATGGGAAGTATATATAAGTGACTGCATTATGCAGTGAAAATGCTCGCGTACATTTACGTTGAGTTGAGTGAGTGAATGAGTTTAGTTTTACACCCCTATTAGAACTATCCCAGCAACAACCACCATGCAGCTACACACTGCCGTGTTTTCGGCGTGACAAACAACTTTTGTAGAAACTTTTATGTAAGGCTTAATTAAGAAAATTTGCAATGATATCAGGTGTTGACGTAAGTATATGTTTGCCCTGTTCCAGCGAGCTGTACAGCACACATGTCATGTATAGCACACCTTAGTGTGAGATAAATGTTACATTTTTGCTTCAACATTTTGTCGTTGAGAGATCTGTAAATATGTTTTGCTTGTGTTGTCTATTTGCTGTGTTAATCGTTTACAAAATGAATGAAAGCACGACTCGTAAGACGAGTGTCATATACTAAATAGAAACGGTAAAACCCTCTCCACATCCGTAGGAATTCTCTGCTCAAAGCAATTATTGTACAATTCTGACTACATCATGAGTATGTATTTGTTTGACGCCACATTCATTCAGTATTCCAGCTGTACGATGTAGGCTGCAAACAATCGATTCTGGACCGGACAGTCTCTGACAGTCGAAGAATCAATTGTCCAATTCAGGCTATATCGTAGGCCTGAATCTATCAATCACTATTAAACTGGGATGACACCAGGGTTTTGCAAAAGGTCGAGGGTGCAATGCGCTACCTGTGTCTTGCATCACAAACAGATGTTTATGCAAATTAGATGTTCACCTGAGACAAAAACAACGTGAACGTATGTTTAAAAAGAGGAAACTGCATGTGCAGAAAAGAAAACCTTGTTCACCTTTTACAAATACTGACATCAACGCAGCATGTGACAGAGCACGTAGACTTGATATCAAACATGAAGAAACTATTAATTCAATAAAACTGAGAGCTATTAAGTCCAGGAATCTATGAAAAACGTCCCTTGCCACATGTGTATTTCTGAAGAAAAAGAGATGTAAGCGTAAACATATTTGAAAGGCGAGACCTAGACGATTACAATATAGCTGATGATCAGAAAACTGTCATATTCGCCAAGATAAAAGTCCTTTTGAATGACAAATTAGGAAAAAAAAATCGTCATCTTGTTGAAAATATGAAACTTCATATTTTCCATAGGCAGGGCTGTTTATATATTGACATGTAAATTGCTTCAATACAATTCTTAAACTAAGTTTTATAGCCCGTACCTACCATTAGGACTGTTATCATTGAAGCTCCCATCACTGCTCAAAATCCTAATAAAAGTTACAACTATCACAGCATTGGTGGGGAATTTAGTGTAAAATGTTGTTTGTCGCAAGAGGCGACTAACGGGATCAGGTGTTCAGGCTCGCTTGCTCGCTGGCTTGTTTGACATACGTCATCGTATCCTAATTGGGTACATCGATGTTCATTTTGTTGATCACTGGATTGTCTGGTCCAGACTCGATTATTTACAGACTGCCTCCATATAAAGCAACAATCAATCAATAAGGTAAATCGTGTTGCTTTATGTATTGTACCAAGAAAGGGATTCGGACACAACCTCCAGATTCCATGAAAGCAAAAGTTGGTAAATGTTATGCAATCTTCGTTCACAAAGCTATGTTGCAGTTAGCATCATTACAATAAACACCTGAAGTACATAAGACACCACATCAATTTACGTCAGATCATTGGGGTCCTACCTTTACATTGAGATTGGCAGACATCAGTGTAGCCACAAATAATGTTGATATTCCTGTTGTCGCTACGAAAGCTGCAGTCATGATTTCCTCAGCGGTGAGGTCTCCTCTCACAAGACCATACAATAAGAAACATATCACAGGGATCCACACGGCGTTGAGGTAAAACAGAAAGTGCATTATCATGCAGTTAGACATGTCTAGTATTCTCGTTAAGATGATATGTTGTTGTCTGATGGCTTCGCATTTCATATTTGCATCTTTGTCTTCCACCATTTGTATGACGGCTTTGTTGATGGCATCGTATTCCTTCCCCAGAATATGACAACACCATGAAAAGAACACCATGACGAGAAGAGAGGTCACAAAGTTTACCGTGTTTGTAAGACAAACGAAAATCAGTCCAAATATTTTGGAGATACCTTCCATTTTGATGAAAGGAATACTGAATTCATTGATGAAGGACTCTGTGAAAATGGTGACATAAAGTGTATTTACTATAACCGTGAAAACTCCATATATACAAACTGTGGAAATGAAGATGACTACCCAAAACTTCACTTTCTTCAAATTGGATGCAAGGTTAAAATGTTTTTTATAGTCAGAGAGTTCTTTCAAGAAGGTATCCATATGTTTCGTGCTTGCGTACAGAATGGTTGTAGACATGTAAGAGGAACCCAGGTAAGAAATGAAATAAGAAAGTTTGGTCGTCAAACTACCTGAAAACCCTTCTCCAGCTTTAAAGATGAAATAGAATCGTATGCAACTGGCCCATATGAATACCAGGAGGGTTACGCTGTACATCCACTGAGCGACGGACTGACTGAGTCGTCTTCCAGGTGGCACATAGAGACCAAAGATCTGTAAAGCCAGTGATAGAGCTTTGAAAGAGTTCTTCACTTCTTCGTCGAGAATAAACTTCACCTTCATGTTTTAGTGGTATGTTTGACAGAAATGCTTGGCAGTCCAAGTCACAGAGTGATAATCGTGATTTTGTATTGATCCAGTTACCAGCAATAGCTTTTAAAGCTAATTAAGAACAATCGCGACGTTTCACGTTGATCAATAATTAGTGTTTATTTTCCACATTGTAGATGTAAATGTAAATGGATCAGCTCACTTTTTCGTCTTTAGATTGTCAATATCACGTTTATTAGAGATTAGTTAATGAATACAGCAACCTATAAGTCATTATCGCATTTAACCAGCAGCATTCCGGAAGTTGTAAATGGAAAACTCTGTCGATTGCCATTACTGATGTCTTGCGGGAAGGTGACATAGCGGGAAAGATAGACATATAATGGCGTGTGGCAAAAGCATGACAAATAGGTTTTGCAGTTCATGTACGATAAACACTTTTGGAATAACTACACAACACTAGGCACACTATTGATCACAAAATTTAAGGATAGTTGTTGGGCATGTTATGAAATTTGTTGACCTTTGGATAAATGTCCCATTAGCTGTATACACTCACGTGCAAAAGAAACGACCCGAAGTATTTTTCAGCTACCAAACAACACCAGCACAAACACGAATATATATGAACGTTTAATATGCATAGGTGTATGTAAGGCATGTCTGACACAAAGAAAGAGAACGTGGTAAATCTAACATTGGTACAGGGAATTTTGTCACACGGGGGGTCGATTATATTGGAGCGCAAGCCAAAACAACAAATGACAAAACAGAGGTTTTAATGGGAAGGCAGATCATCAATACCGCGCATGACCACCCCTTATATCGGTGCACGTCAGAACACGTCGTCGGGCCGAGTGTATAGGTCTCCTGATCACGTGACTGGGGATCCGACGCAATACTGTCTGTAATGCCTGAGCCAGTGCATTTCTCGTTAATGGAAGGTGTGGAAGTTGTAGAATCAGACGTCCAGGATGGCCCCACAAGTGCCCTGTCAGAGACATGTCAGGGGATCTTCGTGGCCAAGGCTGTACGGACACGTTGTTGACGTTGAGAAAGGCTGTTGTGACAAAAGCAGTGTGAGGTGTTCTATCGTCTTGTTCAAACAAGGTTCCTGGATATTGGGCACCCGTGAAGAGCCACTTCCTCGTGGTGGGTGCTGGGTAACGCTAAGCGCTCTTCAATCCCCCGTTGTAGACCCGGGTGGATATTTGGTCCACCAACCCGTTTGCCGTGGGTTGCGCCCCTGTGTCGGTGGAGGACGGGAGGCTGGTGGTTGAGGGCACTGGAACCAGGACCAAGTGTTCCTGTTGCCCAACACACCACTTCGCCCCTTACTTCACCTAGACGGGTGGTTGAATGGGCCCGGTTCAATCAATCGGATGGTCACGCCAGGCCCTGTGCATAGTGAATATTTTTGCGCATTTAACTCCTTCGGGTTTTTTGGCCATTTGATTGTGTATTTATAAATTATTGATCTATTTTATTGCCTAGAGTCCTATGCCAGAAGGCGGTGGCTCATGGGCCAATCTGGCACTATTGACCTCCAGGTTCTGTTTGTCTTCAGGTAAATGTCTAGGGCGGAACCAGCCTTACTATTATTCTGTTTGATTATTGTAGCTACCCGTGTCTCTTTTGCTGGAGTATAGCATCCCTGTATCCCGAGGATGAGATAGCGATAGAGCTGAAGTCTCAAAGAGTGCCGTCTGTGAAAAGATTTACCAGGAAGGAGCAAGACAGGGTTGTTCAAACGACCACTTATCTCATTACATTTGCCCTACCCAAAGTACCATCTTCACTCAAGGCTGGTTATTTCAACATTGGAGTGGATATATATATACCGAATCCACTCCGTTGTTATAACTGTCAGAAGTTTGGGCATGGGGCCATGTCCTGCAATAAATCTCCAATATGCTCCCGTTGCAGTAAAACTCATGAAGGTATTGATACCTGTGCAGATGATATCAGGTGTGCTAACTGCAATGGTGAGCACTTCTCCTCTTCAAAATCATGTCCATTCTTACAGAAACAATCACAGATTATCAAACTAAAGTATACAAATATCATTTCCTTTTCAGACGCAATTAAATTAATGACAACTCAAACTCATCCAACCGCAACGCCACTTTCTCACTCTTACACTGCTGCCGTTACTTCCTCACATAACAAAGTTTACGCAGCATGTCAGACAGACATCTGCTGGGTCACTGGCAAGCAATCAGTTATTACCGAAGGCAACAAATCATAAACGTCAGCATCACAGACTGAGATTCATTCTGAACCACAGACTGCACCAGTACCAGACACTGATATTGAAACCGAGGCACTAAAAAAATCACAAAATAAAGTCAAACTTACAAGCAAAGAAAGGAAACAATTAAAGAAGAAAGGATCTAGGGCCCTCAAACCTGTGGAGGTGCCATCCCCATTGACATGCCCTGTAGAGGTTCATAACAGCTATGCCTTTAGACATGGAAGTCAATCCATCTCCGGTTACCCTGTCGTCACAGGACAGGCGGAGGAGCTTATCCTCCTCACATTCACGTGAGAGATCTCCAATTGTACCACCATGAGTCAGTTGGCAAATATCATTCAGTGGAACTGCAGAGGACTTAGAAATAATTTTAATAAGATACAGTTGATAGATAGCTCAAGACTTTTCACCATCAGCATTATGTCTACAAGAGATTTATCTTAAACGTATTGATACAGTCGATCTAAGGCAGTACACTTGTCACCACTCACTTTCTCCTCCAGGGGACAAAGCAATTTGGGGTGCTTCTATATTAGTCAGAAATAATGTCATTCATAGTGACATTCCTCTGAATACTAATCTTCAAGCCGTAGCTATCCGCATTACTTTGCACATTGCATTTACCCTTGTGCTCACTGTACATTCCACCTTCATCTGCTCTTCAACAATCTGATTTTCAGAATCTATATGATCAACTACCTAAGCCCTGTACCACCATGGGCGATTTGAACGGGCACAATCCTCTGTGGGGCAGTGCAAGTACAAGCAATAAAGGTAAGGTAATTGCAGATTTTCTTTCTGATAATAATTTATGTGTGTTTAGTGATGAATCAAACACCTATTTGCACCCTACTACATAACCTATTCTTCACTTGATCTGTCCCTCGCAGATGCGAATGTTTACAACGAGTTTGAATGGTCTGTTCATGATGACCTTTGTGGAAGAAATCACTTCCCTACTGTCCTAAAAGCTATCAGACCGGATGATGATTCCCCTTCATCACGGTGGAATTTCTCCAAGGCCAACTGGTCCATATTTGAAATAGTGTGTGTGGACAACATAATACCGGACAACTTTTAATGTATCAGATTCAATACAGCTGTTTTTCGCTTAACTGAATGAAATTGCTGACTAAACAATTCCTAAGTCCTCTGCAAATCCTAACATTCGTAAACCATGGTTTAACAATGAATGCAAACAAGCCAGGAAATGTAGGAAGAAGGCACAAAAATATTTTCGCCGACATTCTACTGATCATAATTTGAACAATGTTAAAATTACCAGTGCCAAGGCACGACGGTCATATAAGCAAAACAAGCGCCATTCTTGGAGAAACTGTGTCTCCAAAATTAATTCGCGCACACCCATGTCTAAGGTTAGGAACATGGTTCAGAGAATGAAAGGCAAATCTCCAAATCTACTGTTCATCATCTTAAAGATGGTGACAATTTAATAACTGACAAATTCAACATTGCAAATAAAATTTGCGAAACTCTTGCCAAAAATTCATCATCGGCAAATTATGTCCCTGAGTTTCAGAGATATCAGAAACAACAGGAAAAGACAAAACTTAATTTCGAATCAAATAACGGTGAAGATCATAATGAAGTGTTTTCATTACATGAGCTACATACTGCTCTTGAGCAAGCTCATGACACTGCAGCGGGTGATGACAACATACCTTACCAGCTACTGAAACACTAACCTGAACCTTGTCTGATGACACTTTTAGATATATTTGACAAAATATGGACGTCTGAAGAATTTCCTCCTTCATGGCATAATGCCATTGTAGTCCCAATACCAAAACCTGGCAAGGATCATACTGATCCGTCTAATAACAGACCAATCTCTCTAACTAGCTGTGTCTGTAAAACCATGGAAAGTATGGTGAATAATAGATTGACATGGTATCTCAAAACCAATAACCTCATATCAAATATTCAATGTGGTTTCAGGAAAAATCGTAGTACCATTGATCATTTGGTACGTTTAGAATCATTTGTTAAGAATGCTCTAGTAAATAAACAACATGCTGTATCAGTTTTCTTTGATCCTGAGAAAGCTTATGATACGACCTGGAAGCATGGCATTTTGAAGGATTTACATAACCTTGGTTTGAGAGGTCGTTTGCCTCTTTTTATATCACGGTTTTTAAAAGACAGGCAATTTCAAGTCCGAGTGGGTTCAACCATGACTGATCATTATAATCAAGATCAGGATGTCCCACAAGGCAGTATTTTGTATGTCACACTGTTTAGCATCAAGATCAATAGTTTATCAAAGGTTTTAAATGATTCAATTGATGGATCGTTATTTGTGGATGATTTCAATATTTCTTGTCGTGGTAAAAATATGCATACTATTGAACGGCAAATGCAGTTATGTTTAAACAAAATAAATAAATGGTGTCTTGAAAACGGCTTTAAATTTTCTAAATCAAAAACTAATTGTATACATTTTTGTAGAAAATATAGGCCTCATAAGGACTATCTTTAAATCGCACTCCCATCAAAGTTGTAAAGGAGGCCAAATTCTTGGGCCTACTTTTCGATACCCATTTAACATTCCTGCCACATATTAAATCCCTTAAAGCTAAATGTCTGAAGGCACTCCATTTGTTAAAGGTTGTCTCCAATTCAAAGTGGGGAGGGGATCAAACTACCCTCCTTCACTTATACAGACCATTGGTGCAATTTAAACTTCATTATGGCTCCATCGTATGTGGCGGAGCCTGCAAAAGCAACCTTAAACTACTTCATTCTGTTCACCACCAAGGTCTAAGACTTTGTCTTGGATCATATTGAACTTCTCCAGTTGATAGTCTCTACGTCGAGGGAGATGAGCCTTCTCTTTCCCAACGCCGTATAAAAATATCTTTACAATATATACTCAGTCAAAAAAGAAACTTCACAAAATGTAATTTGAAAAATAATGAATAATTTTTCTCTGATGATACATCTATGTATCCAAAATGGGATCCCCGTCTTTCGACTCTAGAAAAACGTTAGTAAAACCCACTCAAACCCATCCATTCCTCGTGCAAATGACGTTAGTGCCAAATAATGTCTGAAATCAGAATATATTGGAAACAGTATAGGCACCCGTGAAGAGCCACCTCCTCGTGGTGGGTGCAGGGTAACACATTGGCCTCAAGAACTGAAAATTCACACTTTTAAACCACAGTTCTAACGGTACTTAAAATGCCGGGATTGTCAAACGTGAAACGTGAACGTGCCGCTGGCATGTTGCAAGCGGGAAGATCAGTTATTGACGTCGCAAGAGCAATGGGATGCAGCCGTCGTACTGTGTATGACTTGCGAGGTCGCCTACAACAAACTGGCACCACTTCTGATCGCCAAAGGTCGGGTCGTCCACGTGAGACGTCACGAGCAGAAGACCGTTAAATCGTCCTACGTCACCTACGTGACCGATTTCTGCCGGCTACACGAACTAGGGCTGAAATGTTTAGAGGTCGACTGTCCTCACAGACCATTCGAAATCGGTTGCGGGCTGCCAATCTCCATTCTCGACGTCTTTATCGTGGGCCAATATTGACGCCGTTTCATCAACGTCAACGTCTGCTGTGGGCCCAACGTCACCTCCGATGGACGCAGAGAGACTGGAATCGAGTCGTCTTTAGCGATGAATCCAGGTTTACCCTCAGACTCGCGGACGGTAGGCATAGAGTCTGGAGAAGACGTCGTGAACGGTATGCCCAATGTTGTGTACAGGAAGTCGATAGATTCGGGGACGGAAGTTGCATGGTGGTGGGGTGTTTTCTGTGGGAACAACCGTTCCCGACTTCTGGTCATCCGTGGAAACCTCACAGCTGCTTCTTATTGCGACCAGGTGCTCACCCCTGAACTCGTTCCTTTCATGGCGGCTCATGGCCCAGGTCTACAGTTCCAGCATGATAATGCACGGCCGAATACCGCGATGTTGACAAGAAATTTGCTTCAAAACGCTGGAATCAACGTCATGGACTGGCCATCGAGGTCCCCTGACCTTACTCCAATAGAGCACGTTTGGGATGCACTTGGGAGAAGGCTTCGTGGTCTTAGGAACCAACCTCAGAATTTGCAGGAACTTGGCGCTGCCTTGCAAGAGCAATGGCGCAGAATCCCCAACCACGTGTTCACAAGCATCAGGCAGTCGATGAGGAGACGGTGTTTGGCAGTGGTGAATGCGCGGGGCGGCCATACACGATATTGAACTGAGAAATTTCGCATTTTTATTCTTGTGACGTGACATCTGTATACCCATGTTTTGGAACGGCGTTGTAGCCTAATGGAAATGATTATGACACTGTCAGTGTATCGAGTACATCACACAGATCTCAGCAATGAAATAATAACAATTTAACCATCTTACCATCTCTTGTTCTTTTATTGTGCCCTGAGGAAAAAATGTGAAGTTTCTTTTTTTGACTCAGTATATGTAACCAAACTATATTCAAACGAATCTAGCCCTGCATTTAACTGTGTCTTCAATCCTCTTTATGAGGATTTGTATAACACAAAGCCTTCTCTCGTTCCGTTAGTTGTAAAAATGTTAATATTATCAAGGATGTATGTCTTTTTTGATACTTTGTTGACAAGAAACACAAATCTAAATGAAATATATATGTGCTCTACTTATCATCAATTTATGTACATGTATTTTGGGCCGGAGGGCTGTTACTGAAATAAAATTCTGTTCTGTTCTGTTCTGTTCTTGTTCCGCCTCTTGGGCACAGAATTAAACCATTCATGGCTGCTGCCGGAATTGAGCTGGAGACTATATCTCCTTCTCGTCTTCTTTCTTCTCCTCCTTGGCAATTGGTAAGGCCAGACGTTGACTTAACATTAACCACATTTAAAAAATCCGAAACTTATGATTAACAGTATAAACAGGAATTTAGTCAATTAAGAAATACATATAATACATATAAATCCTTATTTACAGATGGATCCATTGGATCGAGAACAATATCTTTTCGACTACCAAATTATAGCTCTATTTACACATCAGAATCTAACGCCATATTACCATCTCTTAAATATATTAATCAACACCGTAAATATTAACAATACATCATCTTTTCTGATTCTCTTTCGTGTCTTCAGACCATTAAAAATCTTCCTTGTAATCATCCACTTTTATTAGAAATTATTGAATTGTATAATGAGCTTGCTACTGGATACCCAGCCACGTTGGCATTTCTGGGAATACACTGGCTGATCTTGCTGCTAAGGCAGCACTCAACAAATCTGTGACACCACTTCTGATCCCATAATCTGATTACAAAGGTGGTATTAGCTCTTATATCCGTGATCTGATTCAAAAAGAAGTGGGACACGCAAGTAGGTATCAATAAATTATATGCAATAAAACCAACTATCGGTTACACCTACTTGGGTTGTCAGTCCAGATTTGAACAGGTCATCATACGACGATGTCGTATTAGCCACACAAGATATACTCATGAGTACCTATTAAAAGGTGAGGGTCCTCCGTTTTGTATCCCCTGTGATGAAAGAATCACGGTCAAGCATGTACTGCTTGACTGTGTTGAATATTCCATCACAAGGGATATCTATTTCAAATGTAAAAATGACAAGCTATGAAGGATCTTTTAGTAATATAAGTTCTCATTTAATTATTGCATTTTTAAAAGAATTCGACTTGTTAACCGATTTTTAAATAGATACATATTTTATGATTGGTAGTTTAGATTAGCATCTGAGATTGTTAGTGGCTGTACCCGCAAAGGGGGTTGAAGTAGCGTAAAATTATTGTCCTATTGAGAGGGTACGCAAGTCCGAAACATTCAAAGGAAATTTGAATATTACCAGTTGTTTTAAATATAGTATTCTTGTCATTTTAATTTTGGATCAATTTGAGTTCAATCGCCAGCGGCTGAACGAGTGATGTAAATCCAACTAGGGTCCATGCAGGTATCAAAAGTACTGTACGTAACCATGGTCCATAGTTTGGTGATCTACCTTCAGTTGTTGGCGATCTATAGCCAGTTTTTATATTGTATTGTCCAAATAGAGCTATAAGATGTATTTTTTCACACTAGTTTTAGTTGTAATTGTGATATTCTAGTTGTTTTTTTTATAATATACATCTATTCCATTTTAATGTCACTTATGTTCTCGTCACGATATGGCTGAAATATTGCCGATGTGACGTTAAATAATAACTCCGATTCCGCTGCTTCCAGTGACGAACATTCCGGGCCAAAACCAATCTTCACCGTCAATATTCCGCCGGTAACGTCATGCCCCTCAACGGTCTGAAGGGTCAGATTTCCATGTTGTCTGGACACTGTCCACCTGCTGAAGCGATGACCAAGGCTAAGCACTGATCATGACGTCACGGCTAGGAATATGTTGCTTAAATGAAGCGTCCGTATATAACGGTCCTCTTGTGGGGTAGTGACTTCCAGTCGACCGCTCCTCGGCATGTCTGCTGTCCGGCCAGTTTGTCTGACCAAAGTCCCAAATGTTCTTTTTTGCACAACCCAGGATTTTTCCAACATGGTCGTGCGTTGCTCCAAGCTGCAGCATGCCAATCGGTCTTTATCTCTTTTCACCTGTTAATTGAGACATGCTCTGCTGGTGTTTCAGATGATTGTGATTGCAAAGAACAGTTTCCAGCGTGTTTTATAAGCGATCACCGTACGGGTGATTTCCTAAACGTGCAGGAATTGTCACTGAATAAAGTCATTTTTCCCGCTTCTGGAATGCAACACGTGCATTTCCTTTGGGTGTCATACATTTGTGTGTTTGGGCAATGTGTTCCGAACTGTTGTTCATGGTTTGGGACATATCCAGCAAATGTAATATATTTTGTATTTTGGGGACGTTTCTTTTGCACGTGAGTGTAGTTCACATAGAGACGGAGTATATATGTAATACACAAAGTATAAATCTGTGTACTTAAACGCGTATGGCAGTGCGAGCTCCATATAAGAAGAGGTAAGGTAGTGACAGCTGTATGTTAAAAGGGGATTGGGAATTTATGGAATTTAGCAGAGCCAATAAAATCAAGAACAACCTGTCACAATAATATCCATGTGGGGAAATGAACTTGGGCTTTCGGCATGACAAGTGGATGCACCCACTCAGCCAACATGAGGATATTTAAAACTTCGCTATTTCATAAAATGTAACAGAGCACTGTGGGCTAATGTTAGTAAATATATTCAAGACGTTTCATTGATAGTGACGCATGTGATAAAAAGGATCAGTCATCTACACTATTGTCAAGGTTGATGATAGTTATGAAACAGCTTTATACGGATATGGTAATATGATCAGGATAGTCATAAATACACGTTTTAAGGAATCCGTTGGTAAGATCAATCATATAAATATGGAAGTGAGACTGTTTGAGGCAGCTACACTTGCAGCACTGGAAATTTCGTATCAACGACACATATTGGCTTCAACGGCTCTACTGTCCTTCGTCGGCAGGATTTTCTAATATCTGTATATATATTCTCTTTAAGTGTCAAATGTTCTCGTCACGATATGGCTGAAATATTGCTGATGTGACGTTAAATATTAACTCACTAACTCAACGGCTCTACAAAGTCTAAATCATTTTGTATTGGTTATATGAGTATGATCGTATTAAAGCTACACTTTCATTGATTAAAATATATTATTACCCATACGGGTGAGGAGATCCCGTGTAATATCTTTTTGATATTTGCACAGTGTGCAATTTAGTGATTCTCGACGTTGATTGGTTGATCGTATATTTGTACGTTTTCATTGGATGCCGGAACTACTTTCACAAACTACGTTCATTCATAAAGTTTCATCGATTCATTGATAAATTGATATTAAGGTAATGTAATCACACATTCCGAGATCTAAAAAAAGAAAACATTAAGATTAAAGAATATGAATATTCTTTTTATTAGACGTTATTATTTTGGAATAAAACTGCGTTATAAATGGTAGAATTTTTAAATTATATAATCTGTAAAAAAACCACCAAACAATCGTTTGCATTGTTTGTAAACAATTAGGCTCACCCCGATCAAGGTCACTTACCTAGTTAAAGTTGACGGTGACCAAATAGGAAGAGTGATAAGAATTATACAGCCCTTGAATTCCCAAAACATGTTTGTTGTTGAAACTGAATTTGGGGAAATAGAAACAGCAAGATACCGACTAAAGATGTTATCTGAAAGTCTAACAAGTAAGTCGGACACGGCGTCCATGCCATCGAACCAGAAAACAGCTCCTTTCTTACCAGAATCAGTGCTAAATGTTCTTCTTCGAGATAAATTTTAATATACATGCATTCCTAATCAATCTGAGAGGTTGGTCCCAGTAGCCGATGCAGAGATTGACACAGTTCATAGACTCGGATTCCGACTAGAGTTATCCTTCTTGGAACTGCTGTACTCTACTGAGACGAGAGTGTAACACGCCTTCCACAGAACAAATTGTTGTTTAATCTTCAAACTTGTTGAGTTTCTTGACAGAAAACTTTTTCTAGATGTATTCGTGGGATGGTTGACTTTTAGATTTCCCAATTTTTAATCGTTGACTTTCCCAAAAATTGACAGGTTTTTGCCAGAGTGTGTTTCAACACTACACCGTCACCCGTCACTAGAAAACACGTCAGTCGTGAATGAACGATGTTCCGTCGCACTGACTTGATCGAATAAATGTTTAGCTCTTATTAAGTTCAATGATAAATATAGCTCCAATGCTGTACGCACATGCATTGTACATGGAGTCTAGTGCAAGTATGAGGTCACAATATTCAACAGACAATTACGATTAGAAAATACACGTTTATGTTCAGAATGTATGTTTGTTCAGCTAACATGTTACATGACTGGAATGTCCAAATATTTGAGTGAGTGAGTAAACATTGCTTTAAGCAGTTTTGCAGCTATTCGAGGCTTGCAAAGTATTTAAGAATTAATGATATTAGTGATAGGAGTTGCATTATCACAAAGAAACCAACACATGCTCGAAACGCTGTCTCTGAATTACTGGAATGAATCTTCACCAGGACACTGAACATTCTACATGATTTGTTCTCGGCTCTTTTCTTTCCATAAGCAAGGGTCTCCATGCCAACGATACTGACGGTGTTTCAACCGAAATGCTCTCATTTCAGCATCAAGGTATATTTATACCCCACCATTCAACAGAAAGGAAACGTCACATGTAGATTTACATTTAGCGATATTTGAAAGATTTGCGTTTAGCGAGATTGTTGAGCGAGGATACATTTTAACTTTGGCTCAAGAAAATATACAGGTGAATTCCATATAACCTCTATTACCCGTAATGTGATTGTGAAGATATTATAGCTAAACACATGGAATTATCATGAAACGGCCCTCTTATTATCAGAAATTTGCGGGCCGCTGCAATTGATATTGGACCGCTCAACCTTAACTGCCACTATCAGTTCTGTTGTCAAGTGACGTCATAGTGGGTGCGTCGGTTCATTCGACATTGGCTTGGACTAGCAGATATTCTGGGTCAAACAAGTCAAAGCCAAACAAATTCCTGCTTTAAATAGCTGTAATATTGGCTTTCTTGCTGGTGCTAACCTTAACAATTGCACTATTAACGTTGTTGTTGGACCAAAACCGAACACTGACATAGTTTGACATGTTGCAGGCTATGGTTTTGTCAAAGGCCAAGGTCGAATATCGTCACTTTCTGTTGTGACGTCACTTGAATTGTTCGATGACGTAATTACATTCGGGCAGTCAACCCCGTCAGAAGTTGATTTTGAGTAAACTTGCAGTCAAATTCCTTCATTGTTTCCTTTCTCTTTTCAACACAAATTCCATGTATTTTAGCAATAATAACGGTAATGCTACTTTTGGGAGCATTTAATGGAAGACCGCGGGCTTCTGCAAATGATAATTCCCTCATATAGCATTACCCTTATAATAGTATTCAGTGGTGCTTCATCTATTGCTCGTCTGAATGTTTATATTTGATCATTTTGGACAAAGTAAGATGTACTCATATTTCTTCAGTACATCACAAACAGGTCGTGATGGGTGTTAATGAAATAAACAGAAACATTGTAAACTGATGCGTCTATGTCCCATGAAGTATCTGGAAAATAATCTACCCTGTCGGTCATCATAAAGTATCACCTGAACATTACCGGACCAAGGTAAACAATATGTGGATATTCTATCGTGCTGACACGACAGGGATGAATGTTCAAAGAAATGAGCATGTGAACTATACGCCCCAAACCTTCACGTGTGGCTTCTCGTCGGCGATCTGCGCATGTGTACTTCACGCACAGCATGACCTACAGGTACTAGTACTCTTTTGGGGGAAACATATACGTTGCTTCAGGTTTTACAAAAGCACTAATTATGGTTTGCGAAATGAAAAGTATGAATGATATGTCTGTGCTGACTCTAATACAAATCCTAGACCTACCTAGATTATTAAACGGTCAGTTTATGGTAAGTTGTATATGTTGAAGAATACTATTCGTTTTTCTGTACGTTTTTCTATAATGTCCATGACGAAAAGCTGACTCAGAAGTACAAGTGGTTGATAATATCTCTCCATTTTTTTAAATAGTAACTTATAATGAAGCATCACTACTTTTTTCAACAGTATAATACTAGTATATGAAAAACTGAAATGATCAACATCAGCATCAAGAGAAACCAGATAAGAAATTAATCCCGAACACACACACACACACACACACACACACACACACACACACACACACACACACACACACACACACACACACACGTCAATGCAAACAATAAGTTGTTAACCAGCAGCATTCAAGAAGGTAGAAATTAAACATTGTGTGCATTGCCATTACTAGAGTCGTAAGGGGCAGTGTCATGATAAAAATATAATTTCATGCGTCATAAAAGTATATGTAGTTATGTATGATTAATACTTCTTTTACTGGAATTGATACACAACATTAGTGAGTGAGTGAGTGAGTTAATATTTAACGTCACATCGGCAATATTTCAGCCATATCGTGACGAGAACATTTTACATTGTAATGGAATATGTATATATTATAAAACCTGTCATCGAAGGTCAGTAAAACAACTAGAATATCACAATTAGATTTAAAACTAGTGTGGAAGGTTAAAACTAATAGCACTATTAGGACAATACAAGATAAAAACAGGCTATAGATCGCCAACAACTGAAGGTCGATCACCATACTAGGGACCATGGGGACTTACAGTACCTTGGCTACCTGCATGGACCCTAGTTGGATTTACAGCATCCCTTCAGCTGCTGGCGATTGTAAGAAATGTTAGCTACAATTAAAATGACAAAAATGCTACGTTTAAAAATCCTGGTAAGTTTAAATTGACTTTCGAAGTTTTGGGACTTACGTACCCTCTCAGGGGACAATATTTTACGATACTTCAACCCCCCTTGAGAGTACAGCCACTAACAATCTAAGTTACTAATCAAACTACCAATCATTAAAACACAGCTATATACAGAACATATTAATCAAAATTCATTAATGAAATCAATTTCTTTTAAAAAACCAAGAATTAAATGAAGATGAACAGAATTAAAAAGATCCTTAACAGTTTTAACATTGAAATATTTATCCCTTATGATGGAGAATTCAACACAGTCAAGCAGGAGATGCTTGACTGTGACTCTCTCATCACAAGGGATACAAAACGGAGGATCTTCACCATTTAACAAATATTTGTGAGTGTACCTTGTATGGCCAATACGACATCGTCGCATAATGACCTCTTCAAATCTGGACTGACAACCCAAGTAAGTGTAACTGATATAGGGTTTTATTGCATGTAATTTATTGATACCTACTTGGGTGTCCCACTTCTTTTGCATCAGATCACGGATGTAAGATCTAATGCAAGCTTTGTAATCAGAGTATGGGAGCAGAAGTGATGTCACAGATTTGTTGAGTGCAGCCTTAGCAGCAATATCAGCCATCGTGTTCCCAGAAATGCCAACGTGGCTGGGTAACCAACAAAAGACGATGTCGCATTGGCCAGTAGCAAGCTCATTATACAATTCAATAATTTCTAATAAAAGTGAATGTTTGCAAGAAAGATTTTTAATAGCCTGAAGACACGAAAGAGAATCTGAAAAGATGATATATTGTTTATATTTACGGTGTTTATTAATATATTTAAGAGCTGTTAGTATTGCGTTTGCTTCTGCTGTGAAAATTGAACTGTCATTGGGTAGTCTGGAAGATATTGTTTTGGACCCAATGACAGTGGCACAAGCAACCGCGCCGCCATCCTTGGACCCATCTGTAAATAAGGATTTATAGGTATTATATTTACTTTTTAATTGATTATATTCTTGTTTATATTGTAAGTCATTAGTTTCTGATTTTTTAAATTTATTGTGGCTTGTGGCCTAACCAATTGCCAAGGAGGAGAAGAAAGAAGACGGGAAGGAGATATATTCTCCAACTCAATGCCAGCAGCAGAAATATATTGTTGGATTCTTATCCCAAGAGGTGGGACAAGTGAAGGTTTTTATTATACAAATCCTCATAAAGAGCATTAAAAACGCAAGTGTGAGCAGGATTGGATTCATTAGAATATAACTTTGTGATATATTGTAGGGACAATTTCATACGGCGAAGTTTTAAAGATGGCTCATCGGCCTCAACGTAGAGACTGTCAATGGGAGAGGTTCTGAAAGACCCAAGACAAAGTCTTAGACCCTGGTGATGGATAGAATCAAGTAGTTTGAGGTTGCTTTACAGGCCCCACCATATACGATAGAGGCGTAATCAAGCTTCGAGCGGACAAGTGATCTGTAAAGGTGTAGGAGCGTAGCTTGATCCCCTCCCCACCTTGAATTAGACACGACTTTCAATAAATCGAGTGCCTTCAGGCATTTAGTCTTCAAAGACTTAATATGTGGTAAAAAGGTCAAATGCTTGTCAAAAATCAGTCCCAAAAACTTTGCTTCCTTTACAACGTTAATTGGAGAGCCATCCAAGTACAGTTCGGGATCTTTATGAGGTTTATATTTTCGACAGAAATGTATACATTTGGTCTTTATCTGTGAAAATTTAAAGCCATTCTCAAGTGACCATTTATGAATTTTATTTAAACACATCTGTAATTGTCTCTCGATGGTATGCATACTTTTACCACGACATGAAACGTTAAAATCATCCACAAACAATGACCCATCTATTGAGTCATTTAATACGTTTGAAAGACTATTTATTTTTATGCTAAACAAAGTAACAGACAAAATACTACCTTGTGGAACCCCCTGATCCTGATTATAAAGGTCAGACAGGGTTGATCCAACACGAACTTGAAATTGTCTGTCTGCTAAAAACTGTGCTATAAACTGAGGCAAACGGCCTCTCAAACCAAAGTCATGTAAATCTCTTAAAATGCCATGTTTCCATGTTGTATCATAAGCTTTTTCCAGGTCGAAAAAGATTGATACAGTATGCTGATTATTTACAATGGAATTTTTAACAAATGATTCCAGCCGAACCAAATGGTCAATAGTGCTTCTATTTTTGCGAAAACCACATTGGATGTTAGTAATAAGATTATTGGATTCCAGAAACCATACTAATCTATTATTGACCATGCGTTCCATGGTCTTGCAAACGCAGCTAGTTAGTGAAATAGGTCTGTAGTTTGAAGGATCTGTATGATCCCGGCCAGGCTTAGGTATCGGTACAACAATGGCATGACGCCACGAAGGAGGAAAGTGTCCTGTTGTCCAAATATTATCAAAAATGTTCAGAAGTGTTTCAAGACATGCGTTGGGTAAATGTTTCAAGAGCTGATAGTGGATATTATCAGCACCTGTTGCCGTATCAGGCAGTATTCAGCTCATGTAGGGGAAAATACTTCATTATAATCTTCACCATTAGCAGAGTGAAAGTTAATTTTAAGTTTTTCGTGATGATCTTTATATTTCTGAAACTTTGGATTATAGTTTGATGAGTGAGAATGTGTAGCTAAAGTTTCACCCAACTTGTTTGCAATGTCAATTTTATCAGTTAAAAGATCGTCTCCATCTTTGAGATGATGAACACTAGAATTTCTACCTTTGCCCTTGATTCTCTGTATCATGTTCCACACCTTCGTCATTGGCGTACGGGAATTAATCTTTGATACAAAGTTCTTCCAAGACTGACGTTTACTTTGTTTAAAAGTACGCCGAGCCTTGGCATTGTTTATTTTAACATTATCTAAATTGTGAACTGTAGGGTGACGTCGAAAGTATTTCTCTGCCTTCTTCCTACACTTCCTAGCTTGTTTACAATCATCAGTAAACCATGGTTTACGAACATGTGGTTTAGCAGAAGCCTTAGGAATCGTTTCATCGGCAATATTCTTCAGTTTAGCAGAGAACAACTCAATCGGATCTGAAACATTGACAAAAAAGTCAGATTTCAATTTGTCAGCACACAATGTCTGAAATAATGGCCAGTAAGCCTTATTAAAATTCCACCTTGTTGTAGATGGGTCATCACTCGGGTTTATAGCGGAAAGTATTGTAGGAAAATGGTCACTTCCACAAAGGTCATCGTGGACAGACCACTTAAATTCGTTATAAATACTTGGGTCTGTGAGCGACAGATCGAGTGCAGAATACGTTCCTGAACCAGGGTGTAAATATGTGACAGATCCATCATTAAAGATGCATAAACTATTGTTTGAAATGAAGTCCTCAATGATTTTTCCTTTACTGTTGGTATCGGCACTACCCCAAAAAGGATTATGGCCGTTTAGATCTCCCATGATTATACATGGTTGAGGAAGTTGGTCAAAGAGATCCTGAAGATCGGACTGCTGAAGAGCTGAAGAAGGAGAAATATACAAAGAACAAAGCGTAAAGGTTATCTGTAAAGAAAGACGGACAGCAATAGCCTGAAGATTGCTTTTAAGAGGAACCGAGCTATGGATAACACCCTGCCTCACGAGAATAGAGGCGCCGCCAGTGGCTTTATCGCCTGGAGGTGAGAATGAATGGAATGAATTGTACCGACGCAATTCAAACTTATCTGTACTTTTCAAGTAGGTCTCTTGTAAACTAAAAACCGATGGATTAAAATCTTGTGATAATAACTGTAGATCATTAAAATTATTCCTAAGGCCTCTGCAATTCCATTGTACTAAATTAATAGAGTTGTTCATGGCGGTTCAACAGGGGATCTTGACCGCGAAGAATGTCTACTCCCTCGTCCTGGCTGTGAGGGAGTGACCTCCATATCAAGAGGTCCAAACGGATTATGAACCGTCACGGATGTTGACGAGGTAGATGGTACCTCTAAATGCTGGAGGGCCTTTGCCCTACGCATCTTTTTCTTTTCTTTATTTGACAAATGGCTTATGTTTCCTGGAGTTGATTGTGTCTCTGGTTCTTGTTCTGTCTGTGAGGCAGTTGTTGACGAACTTTGCTCATTTTGAGAGGACTGGGTGGAGTCATCGAGTGTAACTTGTTTGGCCTTTACCCAAGATATGGCTGTCTGGCATGAAATTGAAACCTTTGTTACAGGATGATGAACAGGGGAAGAAACAGTGGCTGAATATGATCGAGTTGTAGTGGTTTGAGACTGTGCAGGTATTAACTTTCTGGCTTCGTGGTAGGAGAGGTTGTTAGTGATTTTGATTTTGAGAATCTTTGACTCGAGTTCAAAATTAGGACATGATTTGGACGATGCCATGTGCTCACCATTACAGTTAGCACATCTGATGTCTTTGGTACATTCAGTATTATCATGAGCCCCACTGCAACGGGAGCATACTGGTTTACGAGTGCATGACTTGGGACCGTGTCCAAATTTTTGGCACTTAAAACATCGCAGCGGATTAGGGATGTAAACATCAACTGGGATATTAATTAATATTTAATAGCTTTTGGTAGAGACGACAGCCCAAAGGTGAACAGGTAAGTATTAGTTTTAATTATATCTGCCTCCTGTTTTCTGGTAAACCGCTTAACAGCAGTTACGCCTTGGTGTTTCAATTCATCAGCAATTTCTTCTTCTGTCATATACGCCAGACAACGAGATCTGTCACGGACGATACCTCTGCAAGAGTTCAATGTCCTGTGCACAGAGACAACAACTGGTGTATTAACAAATTGTTGTAATCCCAACAAGTTTACAGATTGCTGCCTCCGGGCACATTCAACAAGAAGGGAGCCAGAACGAAGACGTGTGACGTTTGCTACCTCTCCACAGACACTTTTGATACCCATCGATATAGCAAAGGGATTCAGTTTCAATGGACTTCCATCTGCGGTTTCAATAACCAAGAATCTTGGCCATGAATCCACCACCGCTGAAGAGACTTCATCATCAGATGATGTTGAAAGGTGTCTACGTTTATTCGTTTTTGAACCAGGGGGGAATGTTGTGAGCCATAGTATTATAATGATTTTCAGCAACCCTGATCTCCACCCGCCATCGAGTGTCAACAAGGACGACCCTGCAGTGGAAACCAAACTGCACGATCAGAGCTACAGGGATGCTATACTCCAGAAATACAGACATAAATAGCTAAGAAATCAAAAAGAAGAAGTGTCTAGCTGGTTCGGCTTTGACATTCTTTTTTAAGAATTCAGAGGTCTATACCACCAGATTGGCCCATGAGCCACCGCCTTCTGGCATAGGAATCTAGGCAAAATGTAAATTTGCAATAATAAGGTTGTCACAGTCTTTAATCAACAATTTTTGTATGTCATGATTAATCCAAATAAAACATTTCCATGCACAGGGCATGACGTGACCAGCCGATTGATAGAACCGGGCCAGTTCTACCACCCGTCTAGGTGAAGTAAGGGGCGAAGTGGTGTGTTGGGCAAAAGGAACACGGTTCCAGGCTCCAAGTGCCCTCAACCACCAGCCTCCCGTCCTCCACCGACACAGGGGCGCAACCCACGGCAAACGGGTTGGTGGACCAAAATATCCCCCCCGGGTCCACAACGGGGGGGTTGAAAGGCGCTTAGCGTGACACAGCACCCACCACGAGGAGGTGGCCTTTCATGGGTGCCTCACAACATTAAGTATACCACTGATCACCTAGTTCAATGATACGTGTGGGACATAGATTTTGAGGTGTTTAACCAGGAACGCATAGCTCTATTTTGTACATAACCTTGGACTCTGTCAAACAAAAATAATGAACCTTTACGTAATTGTCCCATTAGCTCATCATTGAGGTGGAGTATCAATTTAATACATAAAGATGTGTGTAAGAGTGAGTGAGTGAGTTAATTTTAACGTCACATCGGCAATATTGCAGCCATATCGTGACGAAGAGTAGAGGAAGATAAAGCCGTAATAAATACAGTCAAATTATGAAAAACCTGTCAACGAAGGACAATAAAATAGCTAGAGCATCACAGATATAGATATAAAACTAGTATGAAAAACTAAAAACGTTTAACTATAGAAGACAATACAATATAAAAAGAGGCTACATATTGCTAACAACTGAAGGTCGATCACCATACTGGGGATCATGGGGACTTACAGTACATTTGCTTCCTGCATGGGCCCCAGCTGGATTTACATCACTCCTTCAGCTGTCAGCAACTTAGAATAATTAAGCCATACTTTAAAAATACAAATATTCTACGATTAAAATTGTGGAAGTTTTAGTTGACTTTGAATGATCATAGACAGAGCACCGTATAATAAGAGGCAAAGTAGTGACAAGTGCGTGTTAAAGGCATGGGAATTTTACGGCTCGTTAGTTCAATTACGGAAATGTTTGGGCGACTGAAATCAACAACAAGCTATGACAAATATTTTCTCAGCCAACTCCACGTTGCATGAAATACAGCACATCCCTGTGTGCTATCGTTACTCCATATAGTGAAGATATAATTGCGTGTTTCCTATAGGAATAAATGGATGGGTGTCTTATGACACATCTGCATTGTGAAGGTATGAAGCAATAGCTGGAACATTGTTGACAGCAGCACTAATCAATAAAATACCCGATAACAAAAGGGTGCTGAGAAGTATTGTGTGAAACATGATGTCAAACGTCCTTCAGTAATCGATCAGTCTTTTGTTAAGCAAAATGTTAAGCTGAAATCCAAACGGTTTGGGTGGTAATGGTATTTACACTTCATTAAATCAAGATGAATTGTGTTTGGGAGCTGCCCGAAACATTCGGTTCTAGACATCCGATTACTTATCAGTCAATGATATGTGCGTGAATAACCTCCAGAATACAGGGACATGCAAAAGACTTCTACCAATGCTTCACAGTAAATAGTAAGGTATAAAATCTTAGAATAAGAAGACAAATCTTAGAATACACGACACCCACCCACCCCCACACACCCACACACACACACCCGTAGTAGGCCAAACCTAACTGCTGGCACAACATTAACTATGTAATCTTTCATAAAGACCAGGTAGCCTCCCTGAAGTCGAGGGGCTACCCCCACGCTAATGACGTCACGAGGGGAATCCCCCTTCGCCTCCTTGTATGTCTGAAAATAGGTCACGATAGCGTCCTCTATAGCGTGGGCCGACGCCATGATGAAAAAGTCGTCCGGTTGTGAAATTGGACCAACGCATATGAATGTAAAGTTATGGGGCGAAATAAACAACGGCAATATACAACTTCTATACACAATATTTAATAAGCCCGTAAATCTAAATACCAACAGATGCCAACGCTACTTTCACAATACATCACATCATAACATTAGCCTTTATATACATGTCGGCTCACAATTTCAAACTATGTTCCCCACCTGCTCATTATCATTTATCCACCGTATAGCATATTCCATGTAATCCATGAGATCGACAAACAGCATGGTATATGCAAATATTCCATGAGATCAACAGTCACATTTTTTCACATCGTCACGTAAAGATGCCTTGTCATGTAAACAGAGCTCTCACTGTGGTATGGATTCGTAACAGGCGACATCCATAAGTCCTCCAAATAGAAAATAACACTGTCCAAGGTTCATACATAATTATACACATAGTGTAATATCCATCCATTGGTATCTGATGATATATTTTGTGTTGCAGTGGCTTGTGTTTAATTTCAGTTTTACCCTATGCCCACACGCAAATAATGAATGCAGGTGGTCTATAATTGCTTGTTCTCTCCGACGTCCGCGCCTGCCAAATAGATACGGTGTCATCGCGCGGGTCGTGTCATTGTCGTTTCGACAGCTGCTGAGGTCAGATGTACGCCCTGTTCCCATAAATACCCAGACGTTTCGAAGACTACCTACTGGGAAACTATAGAAGTAAGCATTGCTACTTCATAATTTCAAAGAAGTGATAGACTGGTAGTTGGTATTGTTTATTCAATAGTTTATTTCTGTTATTTATTCAATATTTTATTTACTCATAAGTTACGAATTAATTTATTTGCTATGTACATGTATTTATTAAATATTTTATTCGTTTGTTTCAATTATTATCTTATTCCAAATCATTTCACTGTGTTTACTTGGTTCTGTGGTATGGTTAAGTTACTATTGTATATACATTGCTTATGGACTGCATCGACTATCGGATAAACTCTTTAGATTACAGGGAGGTGTTTAAAGTTTCACACGGAGATCACCTTATTAAACTCACCTCATAGCGTGGTTATCATATAAATGAGATAGTAAAACTCCTTTCTAGATACTTAAATCATATTGCAGGAGTATGGAGCCCCAAGCAAAGAAATCCCGCATGTCTTACAACTGCCATGAGTGTGGTCAAGAATTCACTCATAAGTCAAGCCTGTTGCGACACAAGCGAGCCACTCATAGTCAGGAAGAATTTTCATGTGACCATTGTAAGCTGAGATTCACCAGAAAGGACAACTGACAACGTCACATGAAGGCAGCGCATGCTCCGTTGCAGCAAGTGGATGGAGGTAATGACCAAAACGATCAACCTTGTGACCTGCAAGCTTTGGGCGGTAGCGTCAACATCCATACTATACCCGGAGAAGGTATGGAGAAGTATGATCCCATGAACTTTCTCAATAGTCGGCACGAGGAGGTAAAACATGTTTTGAAAAAGGCTTTTTGTGAGAATGGGTGCTGTCAAATGGTATTTGGCGGTGAGAGTCAAACTGAGTCGTCAAAGAGGAGACACCATGGATACAGCAGAACCCTTTTTCCGTGGCAAATGCCATACAAGTCTTAAGGTTGAAAATCTAGATGAAGGCCTCAGGGAGGCCATTGAAAAGATATATACGTCATTCATCGAATATCAACGGCAGGGTAGTAACTGGACTGTAGACAAAGTACTAAATCTCACCATCCACATGGCCAAATATCGTCCGCTCAGAGGATCCAGTTATATTCCCCTTCCCATTTACTTGGGGTCGAAACACGCCGTTATCAATGTGAAGAACAAGGACCGAAAATGTTTTCATGTTGTCCGTCCTCAGTGCCTTACATCAAGCCATGAAAAACCCACAGCGTGTTGCCAAATACAGGAAACATGTTGCAGACCTGGATTTTTCTGGAATAGCATTTGTCCATCAACGTCTTCGGCCACGAGAAGAAAGACTCTCCACGTCACTAAGCAACAGTTGGAAAAACACGTCGACCTGTTGATGATCTCCAACAAACAGACCACGCATTATTGTTGGGTCAAAAATTTGAGTGCCTTCATCTGTGGTCGAGTCCAATTTAGGGGAAAGGTCTATCCCGGCCCTTACTGCCTACATATACTGAGTCAAAAAGGAAACTTCACATTCTTTCTTCAGGGCACTATAAAAGAACAAGAGATGGTAAGATGGTTAAATTGTTAGTATTTCATTGCTGAGATCTGTGTGATGTAGTCAATACACTGACAGTGCCATAATCAGTTCCATTAGGCTACACCGCCGTTCCAAAACATGGGCATACAGAATGTCAAGTCACAAGAATAAAAATGCGAAATTTCTCAGTTCAATATCGTGTATGGCCGCCCCGCGAATTCACCACTGCCAAACACCGTCTCCTCATCGACTGCCTGATGCTTGTGAACACGTGGTTGGGGATTCTGCGCCATTGCTCTTGCAAGGCAGCGCCAAGTTCCTGCAAATTCTGAGGTTGGTTCCTAAAACCACGAAGACCATGAATCATGGTTCCTAAGACCATGAATCAGGTTGCATCACTCAAAGCATTGATTACCAGTAAAGACAATTAGGCCATGATCCGCCACCTGGTTCTACCACCGTTAAAAACAATGTACATTTGAGCATGATGTAGAAAGCGGATATAATGATGAAAGTACCAGTGGTCGCGTGAGATCTTTTCAGATGAGTCCAGATTAAACCTGGATTTTCTGGATTGAGGTTGGCATGTCTGGATGCGTTCGTAAATGCAATGCAAACTTAAACATGGGGCAACAGGACAAATATGATGATATTTTTGGCTGAATCACCATGAAAGGCAGAATTACCCGTTCATGTTGTCCTTGGAAGTGTCGTCTCGTTAACAATATACTGGCGCCAATCGTGTGTAGTCGTGGTTGTATTTCAAGCCGTTAATGCCACCCTTCAGGTATCGTAACTGACTCTTTACACCAGGAAAACATCCTTACCCATTCCCCAAAAAGCACCCTAACTATAAACACTATGTCATCTTTTCTGACTATTTTTCGTGCCTTCAGGTTATTAACATCTTTCTTGTAAACATCAACATTTAATTGAAATTTTTCAATTATATAATGAAGTTGCTACCAGTCAATGCGACATCGTCCTTTTGTTGGTTACCCAGCAACGTTGGCATTTATGGGAACACAATGGCCGACCTTGCTGCGAAGGCAGCACTCAAGAAATCTTTTATTGTATACATTGTTTTCATCACGATATTGCTGCAATATTGCCGATGTGACGTTAAATATTAACTCACTCACTCACTCACTCAAGAAATCTGTGACACCATTTCTGATCCCATACTCTGATTACAAAGCTGCTATTAGGTCTTATATCCGTGATCTGATGCAAAAGAAGTGGGACACCCAAGTGGGTATTAATAAATTACATGAAGTTAAACCCTATATTGGTTATACCTACTTGGGTTGTCATTCCAGAGTTAAAGAGGTCATTATGGGACGATATCGCATTGGCAATGCGCGTTATACTCACAAATACTTGTTAAAAGGTGAAGATCATCCGTTTTGTATCCTTTGTGATGAGAGAGTAACGGTTAAGCATGTCCTGCTGGACTGTGTTGAATTCTCCATCATAAGGGATAAGTATTTCAATGTGAAAACAGTTTAGGATCTTTAAACCACTCTTAATGTTCATTTAAATATTGTTTTGTAAAAGACATTGATTTAATTGATGAATTGTGATTAATATGTTCTGGAGATAGATGTATTTTAATAAAGTAGTTTACTTTATTAACTGAGACTACTATTAGTGGCTGTACCCTCAAAATGGGTTAAAGTATAGTAAAAGAATTGTCATCCTGACAGGGTACGTAAGTCCCGAAACATTTAAAGTAAATTTGAACTTATCAGATTTTATTTCTGTAATATTTTTGTGATTTTAATTGATTCCTAAATCAGCTACTGAAGGGATGATATTAATCCAGCTAGGGTCCATGCAGGTAGCAAAAGTACTGTAAGTCCCCATGGTCCCTAATATGGTGATCTGCCTCCAGTTCTTGGCGATCGTTAGGACATTTGTACATTGTATTGTCCCAAAATAGTTTTCTACTTTTAAAGATACATGCTAGCTAGTTTTTACTCATTTTGTGATAATCTAGTAATGTTTCTGGTCCCTCATTGACAGGGTTTTATATATTATATGTATGTATTATGAATTTAGAACTAGTTTCATTCACGATATGGCTGATATATTGCCGATGTGACTTTACATCTTAAGTCACTCACCCAATGAGCACTAGTGGTTGTCCGATTAATTGAAATAATCGAAGATTGGTCGCAGTGACTAAGCGACCAAGCGACCAAGCAATCGAACATGTTTTCTCATAATCTAACACGACCAATCTTGGAACACTTGTTTGCATTAACAATGTTTTTCAGAATGCTGGTTGAGTCTGTGTCATTAAACATACATTTCACAAGCACTACACGCTCGTTCCAAGTCATGATTGAATTTATCTTAAAGAATCCAGGAAATATGTGTTCCTAACATACTAATCATCATTTAAATATGCAAAATTTGCAAATGGACTTTAAGCAATTTGCATTAAAAACAAATTACTACATGTTTTTTCTTCATTTTTGTTTGGGTGCATTAACAAAACATAACAGGGACATTTAATAAATGACGCTAACCAATTATTTTCGATAAGTGATCGGTTGTAATGGACCAATCATCAATTATTAGATTTCAACCAATTCCCAACAGTAATGAGCACGTCTGAAACATGATCGCGGCATGTGTAGTTTTCAGATGTTTTTTTTTGGGTGGTGTTCACGTAAAATCATATATCGCCAACATTGTTCTTTTTCACCCTGTTCTCACTTTGTGTTATCTGTCCATGACGATCACGAGATACCTCTTTGTGTTTCCTAATGAACTGTTACTTGCAGACATCACACGCTGTTTCCTAGCGTTATATACAATTGAGTGAGTGAGTGAGTGAGTTAATATTTAACGTCACATCGGCAATATTTCAGCCATATCGTGACGAGAACATTTTACATTGTAATGGAATATGTATATATTATAAAACCTGTCATCGAAGGACAGTAAAGCAACTAGAGTATCACAGATATATATATGTAAAACTAGTAATTGAATCTAAAACATTTTAACCATAGGGGACAACACAATCTAAAAATGGGCTATATATCGCTAACAACTGAAGGTAGATCACCATACTAGGGGCCATGGGGACTTACAGTACATTTGCTTCCTGCATGGGCCCTAGCTGGATTTATATCATCCCCCTCAGCCGTTAGCAATTAACACATATCTAGCCATACATTAAAATTACAAATATTCTACGATTAAAAAACGGAAAGTTGAAATTGACTTTGAATGTTTTGGGACTTACGTACCCTCTCAGGAGGACAATAATTTTACAGTACTTTAACCCCCCTCGAGGATACAGCCACTAACAATCTATGTTACTAATTCAAACTTCCAATCATAAAATATTTAGCTATTTACAAATCTGTTAACAAATCTAATTCTTTTAAAAAGGCAATAACTAAATGAGAACTAACATTATTAAAAAGATCCTTCAGTGTTTTGACATTAAAATACTTATCCCTTGTGATGGAATATTCAATGCAGTCAAGCAAGACATGCTTGACTGTGATCCTTTCATCACAAGGGATACAAAAATGAGGATCTTCGCCTTTCAATAAATATTCATGAGTATATCTGGTATGGCCAATGCGACATCGTCGCATAATGACCTCTTCAAATCTGGACTGACAACCCAAGTAGGTGTAACCAATATAGGATTTTATTACATGTAACTTATTAATACCTACTTGGGCGTCCCACTTCTTCTGCATCAGATCACGGATGTAAGTTCTAATGCCAGCTTTATAATCAGAGTATGGAATAAGAAGTGGTGTCACAGATTTGTTGAGTGCTGCCTTGGCAGCAATATCAGCCATGGTATTCCCAGAAATGCCAACGTGGCTGGGTAACCAACAAAAGACGATGTCGCACTGGACAGTAGCAAGCTCATTATTCAATTCAATAATTTCTAATAAAAGTGGATGTTTGCAAGAAATATTTTTATAGCCTGAAGACAAGAAAGAGAATCTGAAAAGATGATATATTGTTTATATTTACGATGTTTATTAATATATTTAAGAGCCGTTAAGATGGCGTTTGCTTCTGCTGTGAAAATAGAGCTGTTATTTGGTAGTCGAGAAGATATTGTTTTGGATCCAATGACAGTGGCACATGCCACCGCGCCACCATCCTTGGACCCATCTGTAAATAAGGATTTATATGATTTATATTGATTTCTTAATTGACTAAATTCTTGTTTATACTGTAATTCATTTGTTTCTGATTTTTTAAATGTAGTTATGTTAGGTCAACTTCAGGCCTAACCAATTGCCAAGGCGGAGAAGAAAGAAAACGGGAAGGAGCTATATGTTCTAGCTCAATGCCGGCAGCAGAAAGGAAAGGTTTCAATCTTATACCAAGAGGCGGAACAAGAGAAGGCTTCTTGTTATACAGATCTTCATATAGTGGATTAAAGACGCAGTTATATGCAGGGTTTGACTCATTGGAATAAAGTTTTGTAATATACTGTAAAGTTAATTTTATCCGACGTTGTGTAAGAGAAGGCTCATCTGCTTCAACATAGAGACTATCAATAGGAGAGGTTCTAAAGGACCCAAGACAAAGTCTTAGGCCTTGGTGGTGGACAGAATCAAGTAGTTTTAGGTTGCTTTTGCAGGCTCCACCATATACGATTGAGCCATAATCAAGTTTCGAGCGGACCAATGATCGATACAGGTGGAGGAGGGTAGCTTGATCCTCTCCCACTTTGAGTTGGAAACAACTTTCAACAAATCGAGTGCCTTCAGGCATTTGGCTTTAAGTGATTTAATATGTGGCAAAAAAGTTAAATGGGAGTCGAAAATTAGACCCAAGAATTTGGCCTCCTTAACAACTTTGATGGGAGTGCCATTTAAAGATAGTTCTGGATCTTTATGCGGTTTATATTTTCTACAAAAGTGTAGACAATTAGTTTTGGATTTGGAAAATTTAAAACCGTTTTCAAGACACCATTTATTTATTTTATTTAAACACAACTGTAATTGCCGTTCAATAGTATGCATATTTTTACCACGACAAGAAATATTAAAATCATCCACAAAAAGTGATCCATCAATTGAATCGTTTAAAACCTTGGATAAACTGTTAATCTTGATACTAAATAAAGTGACAGACAAAATACTGCCTTGAGGGACACCCTGATCCTGATTGTAATGATCAGACAGGGTTGAACCCACTCGGACTTGAAATTGCCTGTCTTTCAAAAACCTTGATATAAAAAGAGGCAAACGGCCTCTCAAACCAAAGTCATGTAAATCCCTCAAAATGCCATGCTTCCAGGTCGTATCATAAGCTTTCTCAAGATCAAAGAAAATTGATACAGCATGTTGTTTACTTACTATAGCATTCTTAACAAAGGATTCCAAGCGTACCAAATGATCAATGGTACTACGATTTTTCCTGAAACCACATTGAATATTGGTTATAAGGTTATTGGTTTCAAGATACCAAGTTAGTCTATTATTCACCATACGTTCCATGGTTTTACAAACACAGCTAGTTAGAGAGATCGGTCTGTAATTAGACGGATCTGTATGATCCTTGCCAGGTTTTGGTATTGGGACTACAATGGCATTACGCCATGAAGGAGGAAATTCTCCAGACGTCCATATTTTGTCAAATATATCTAAAAGTGTCATCAGACATGGTTCCGGTAAGTGTTTCAGTAGCTGGTAATGTATATTGTCATCACCCGCTGCAGTGTCATGAGCTTGCTCAAGAGCAGTATGTAGCTCATGTAATGAAAACACTTCATTATAATCTTCACCGTTATGCGATTCGAAATTAAGCTTTGTCTTTTCCTTTTGTTTCTGATATCTCTGAAACTCAGGGACATAATTTGCCGATGATGAATGTTTGGCAAGGGTTTCGCCAATTTTATTTGCAATATCCGATTTATCAGTTAGCAAGTTATCACCATCTTTAAGATGGTGCACAGCTGATTTTGAACCTTTGCCTTTTATTCGTTGAACCATGTTCCAAACCTTAGACATTGGCGTGCGTGAATTAATTTTGGAGACATAATTTCTCCAAGATTGTCGTTTGTTTTGTTTAAACGTACGACGCGCCTTTGCATTAAGTATTCTAAATTTATTTAAGTTGTGGACATTTGGGTGATTGCGGAAATAACGCTCAGCCTTTTTCCTCGCTTTTCTGGCTTGTCTACAATCAGTATTAAACCATGGTTTTCGTACATGTGGAGTCGTAGAGGACTTGGGTATACACTCATCAGCTATTTCATTTAAAACATCAGAAAAGGTTTGAATGGGATCAGTTATATCACTGAAACATTCAGGTCGTAATTTAGATTGACATAAAGTTTGATATAAAGACCAGTTAGCCTTCGAAAAGTTCCATCTTGTATACGATGGAGAATCAGATGGAGTTATTTCTGAAAGTATAGTTGGGAAGTGGTCACTTCCACAAAGGTCATTATGAACAGACCAATCAAATTCATTCAGGAGGTGTGAATCTGCAAGAGATAAATCCAAAGAAGAATAAGTGCCAGTTGCAGGATGAAGATAGGTGCTTAAATCAGCATTAAATATGCACAGGTCATTATTGGAAATGAAGTCTTCAATTATTTTACCTTTAGTATTAGTGGTAGTACTGCCCCAGAGTGGGTTGTGACCGTTTAGGTCACCCATGATAACACATGGCTTTGGGAGTTGATCATACAGTGATTGAAGATCAGTCAGCTGAAGTGTCGATGAAGGTGGGATATACAGAGCACAATGTAAATGCTACACCCAGAGTAAGTCGCACTGCAACAGCTTGGAGAGTAGTGTTAAGAGTAACAGGGCTGTGAATTACATCCTGTCGTATAAGGATAGTAGAACCTCCAGTGGCTCTATCACCTGGAGGGGGAAAAATAACTATAGGCTTCAAACTGACGTAAGTTAAAATTATCTGTCTGTTTCAGATACGTCTCTTGCAGACAGAACGCTGATGGTGTTAATTCCTGGAGTAATAGCTGTATTTCATTAAAATTTGTCCGGAGTCCTCTACAGTTCCACTGCACGATATTGGTAGATAGACCTATCTTTTAGGCGGATTAATTGGGGATCTACCCCGCACCGTTTTCGAGGGCGACAAGCTATGTGCCCTAGAGTGGACGTTTTCGGACACGTCCATGTCCTCAAGTGATCCGTATTTATTAAATAACTTGATTTTATCATCTGACCCCTTGGGGGCTCTGCCACTTTGTTTCTTTGAATCTGGCTTCGGTTTGCCTTTGGTCTTAACAATTGGTTGAACGTTTGACGTTGATTGAGACTGTTGAGTTGACTGAGAAGAGGCGCCACGGTCGCGAGATGGTTCTGATTGGACTTGGGGCGTACCAGGAAGTGGTTCTGCAGTTTGTGTAGATATTGCAGGTGACAAAATCTGAGGAGAATCGGTTGTGAGCCAGGTTAAATTCGTCTGACAGCTCACAGACGATTTGGTTAGTGGAGGAGTTGAATCAGACGATGTTTTGGCTATGGATGCATAGGATTCCTTAATTTCAGATCGTAAGACAAGCTTTTTGGCATCAGTAAAACTAATGTTTTGGGTGAACTTGATCTTATTGATCTCCATCTGCTGTTTCCAGATCGGACAATCTTTTGAGAATGATGAGTGATTTCCTGCACAGTTGGTACATTTCTTAAAGTCACTGTCACAATCTTCTGTTGTATGTGTCTTCTCACCACAGTGAGCACACACAACAGACAATGTGCAAGTACTAACCCCATGACCAAACTTCTGGCATTTAAAACACCTTAAAGGATTAGGTATGTAGGTGTCGACATTAATGTGACAATATCCTGCCTTTACTGATCTGGGAGCGTTTGGAGAGGAAAACGAAAACAGGTACGTATTAGTCTGAATGGTTTCCTGGTTTTTTACGTGTTGTAAACCGCTTAACGTATGTGACCCCTTGATCTTTCATTTCGGAAACAATATCAAGTTCAGACATGTCAGCAAACAATCGATCTCTATCTCTGATGATTCCTTTGCTGGTGTTCAGTGTTCTATGAGGAGAGACTGACACTGGAATGCCGACGAATGTTTCAGTTGACATCAGGTTATTAGCCTGCGATCTTTTGCTGCACTCAACGAGTAATGCACCTGAACGTAAACGTTTGATATTTTTTTACGTCACCGGCAATGCCTTGTATGCCTTTCTGAATTGCAAAAGGGTTCAATTTTAATCTTGTGCTATCTCGAGTCTCAATCACGAGAAAACGTGGCCAGTAATCAATGGATGTGGACAGTCGTTGTTCGTTATCATTTGGATCATTGTCAAGTGGACGTTTTGTTTTTTTAAGGGGGGTTTCGTATGCCATGGTTAGTTTTTAATGGTTCATCATCCGAGCTCCCCACCCACCACGGAGTATCACAAGGACAATGCTAAATACAAGTGGGTCTCCAACTTGTAGCACCAAGGATACTCGGATGATATACTCAAGCAGAAAAACTAAAAGATTAATTTTTCCACCAGATTGGCCCATGAGCCACCGCCTTCTGGGTATAGTACTCTAGGCAAATTACAAAAGTGAAATATGTTCAAATTCAAAAACATAAACATGAAGCCAAGTCATTTCAGAAATATTTTGCATAGTGTCTAAAACGTGTGCATCAAAATATACATACACAGGGCTTGGCATGACCAGCCGATTGATAGAACCGGGCCAGTTCTACCACCCGTCTAGGTGAAGTAAGGGCCGAAGTGGTGTGTTGGGCAAAGGAACGCTGTTCCTGGAACCCTTGCCCTCAACCACCAGAATCCCGTCCTCCACCGACACAGGGGCGCAACCCACGGCAAACGGGTTGGTGGACCAAAATATCCCCCCCGGGTCCACAACGGGGGGTTGAAAGGCGCTTAGCGTGACCCAGCACCCACCACGAGGAGGTGGCCTTTCATGGGTGCCATATACAATTGAGTGACAAGGGTGCGACATTTTTCAGAGAAAACTTTATTGCACACTGATAAAACCGGACACTGTAAACAGACAAGTCTTGTTACATCATTTGATCATATGATGACCCTAAAACAATTGAGCCTGGGGCAGGCAAACTGATGGTTGATATCAAACCGAAGTACAACAATATTGGGCCAAGATGAGACACAGTGACAATATCTGCTGGACCACAATGTTCGCGACTGATATGCACAATGTTTAACATGGGAGAATACCACTTTGAGGTACAAATAGTAAGCGTAAGAATGCATTGTTGATAGACGTGCAATAGCGACCGTTTCTGTTCCACGAACTGACTGATGTCCCGAATAATTCACACAAGGTATACAGCATTGAGAAAACAGTACATCACGCTGGTATAACAATGAATTGTTGTCAGATAATGAACGACAAGGACACACGGATGCAATGTTAGTAATGTTCGGTGAAGTGGAACTTGATGGACATGAGTCTGTAATGACGTAACAGTATCATGATCACTTTATTTTCATTTCCACTGTTGCCGCTGGTACAGTGATATACTAAGCAGCAAAAGAAACGTCATTTGGAATTTTCCGTCACAGAAACTGATTGTTTGGTTGTATATTTTGACAACATCTTCAACTTTACCTGAGCAAAAACATTCCTTCTCAAACTCAGAATGGAACCCAAGAAATGGTCTCAAAAACGCAACCTGATCTCGGATATGGTACGGTGTTCTCCACGTTTTTTATGCAACTCATGGTGCACGTGCTGTTCACAAGGACCATCCCTATAAAATGCACCCCCAAACCTGGTTGAAACATTCACATTACAACGTTAGCAGGATGCCGCGACTCACGACAGCTCAGAGGAACCAGGCGCTAGGAAGACTTGAAGCTGGCCACACTGCACACGCCGTTGCCAATCACTTCCAGGTCAACGTTCGGACCATCTATAGGCTGCAGCAACGTTTCCGGGCCACCAACACCACAAATGATCGTCCCCGTACTGGCAGACCAAGGGTGACCACAAGACGACATGACCGCCACGTTGTGCGACAGAATGTACAGAATCCCTTCATGCAGGCATCCGAAATAGCACGCCAGACAGGGGAAACACACGGAAGACCAATCAGTACTGATACAGCACGCCGACATCTTAACAGCGGGAACCTTCATTGCCGTAGACCTTACCGTTGACCTATCCTCACCCCTGCAACACCAAAACTGGCGATACAGCAATAGAGAACTGTTGTGTTCACAGATGAGAGTCGGTACTGCATATCAACTGTAGATGGCAGAACAAGAATATGGCGACGTCGCGGCCAGCGTTACTCAGATCAATGTGTTATGGAAAGAGACTCATTCAAAGGTGCAAGCACCATGGTATGGGGTGGAATGGGCCTGAACCAGAGAGAGGGTTCCAGTACCTTGGTCCGCTACATCGACCAAGCTCTCAGACCCCACGTCATACCACATTTCGCATGTCACCGGAACAACATTTTCCAGCATGATAACACCCGGGCCCATACTGCCAGATCTACACGGGACTTCCTACAGCAGAACGTTGTCAACACTATGCAGTGGCCAGCCCTTAGTCCTGATTTAAACCCAATTGAACATCTTATGGATGAAATTCAGAGGAGACTGAATAATGTTATACCAAGGCCGAACACAGCCGATTTATTGCGCCAGGCCTTTCTCAGAGTGTGGTTCGAAGTGCCAATGGCCTTCATCAATCGATTGGTGCACTCCATGAGTAGACGCTGTGCTGCAGTTATTGCCGCTCGTGGTAGTCACACTAGATACTGAAGTCAAGAGTCTGAATGGACTGCAAACGTAATGTCTTGCAAAATTATGCTGAATTATTCGTTGATGTGCAAGATAGTTTACACAAAACATGTTTTTGATCCACTTATTATGTCCATTTCAGTAATGATTTGATTACAGTGCCTATCTAATTTTGAATTCGTACTGACGTTCTTTTGCTGCTGAGTATATGTTTGTTTTGTGACCAACTAATAATAGTCATTTTTACACACCTATTCATATAATACGAGGATCAAAATCGATCGCGTTTATTTACTACATGCTTTCTGAACAACTGTCAATCAAACGGTGCCCAGTTAAATGATCTTGTACTAGAAAGTGATATATTTTAATATATAATGTTAGCCTATGCATGGTCGAGTTCAAATGGAATTGTGTCATCTAATTACACAAGAAAGAGCCCATAACTGTACCCATCAATGCAATTATACTGTTGTATTCAGAAAATGAATAGTAGTTGCGTTGGTACCAACAGTTGCGATGTCTCCTGGTGTCAGCTGAAGAATGATAACTGCATACGTCAGCAAAGTTCCAATAATCTGTAAACAAGTATAATCAGTAAAGATAGCATAGGTGAAAAGCAGCCATCCGGCAGCTATGAACAGTGGACGGCAATAATTACTTGAATTTTTGCGAAATCAGTTTGATCAGAAGGCGACATACGTGAACACTTTATTGCAACATAGTTAAGGCCCTATTCTATATTTCTTTCAAGCTTTTAGTATAACTCGATGACTAACAGAGGATTCAGGTCGTGCAAATATCTCTTCTTCCTTAGGTAAATCTGGCTAGATGTAACTTACAAGAAGGTGAAACGAGTGAGATGAGGTGATATTCTGTTTAACGTCGCGTTCAAGATGATTGCACTGTAACTGTAGTGAGTGAGTGAGTTGAGTTTTACGCCGCACTCAGCAATATTCCAGCTATATGGCGGCGGTCTGTAAATAATCGAGTCTGGACCAGACAATCCAGTGATCAACAGCATGAGCATCGATCTGCGCAATTGGGAACCGATGACATGTGTCAACCAAGTCAGCGAGCCTGACCACCCGATCCCGTTAGTCGCCTTTTACGACAAGCAGTCGCCTTTCACTGTAACTGTAACGTGTGTGCGCATGTGCGTGTGTACATGTGCGTGTGTGTACCAGCTCAAAAAGGATGCCCGTTGTCTAATGCTAGCCGTTTCTCTGACTCATTTGTAACATGAACGCCCTATTCAGACACACCATACTGACTCCAAACCGACCAGTCTTTGCTTTATTCCTAAATACCGATCTCCAAGCATGGTAACAAATCATCATCTTCTATATTCGTTTGATATGAATTTTAAGTTTCTCTTTCAGGAACGACGCTCCGACGCACTGAGTTAATCTTAGCCATAGACATTATAATCTTACTTGGATGTTTGCGATATCCGCTTGATCAGAAGGCTACATATATGTATATAATTTCCATTGCAATATAGTATCACTCGATGACTAACAATGGATATTATTCCTTATTGCTGAACCAGAATCGCTTCAGTGAGTGTTTCAGGTTGCGCACACATCACTACCTCCTCTGATAAATGTGGTTAAATGTTTATTACAAACAAGTGAAACAAGTGAGATTAAGTGATATCCTGTTTAACGTTGCCTTTAATATTACTGCATGCATATTGCATGTGTTTGTGTGTGCGTGTGTTGTGGGTGTGTTTATGTGCACGTGTGTGTAACTTTGTGTGTACGTTTGTATGTGTATGGGCGATTTGCGTGTGTGTGTGTGTGCGTGTGTGTACCAGCCCAGAACGATGCCCGTTAAGTTGTGCTAGCCGTCTTAGAGTCCTTGTCGCAGTTGTGACATGAACACCCCTTTAGACAAACTATGCAGGCTCCAAACCGACTAGTCATCGCTTTATCTCCAAATACTGAGCTCCATCCATGGTAAGAAGATGTCATATTTCAACCTCTTTTGTTATGAAGAGTTCCGCTCTCCAGAGCGACATTTTATCAATAGACCAAGGATTTCATCTTAGAAATAGGCATTATAATCTTGTAATAACAACACGTTTTTATATCTACACTACTCAAAGCGTATTTATGTCAACTGCGAATATAATGTATGAAAATACCTCGTTCTAACACTTACAGTAAGCACAGTTGAACCATCCACCGTAAACAGCCCATAAACAGTGTAGCCAATCGGTGGTCCTGCCAGTCGATTCGCAAATATTGATACCTGAAACAGTTTGTTGCAGATGTTTTAGTTTGGCTAAGAAACAATATTCTGAACAGAAACAGAGTACAACTGACATGTCCCTAAATCGTCTTTATGTATGTGGATTTGCTGTTGTTTAAAGCTGATATACTCGAATCTAGACCAGACAACTAATATACTAAAATGTCTGTAATGAACACAGGAAGTAAACCATAAACATGTATAACTTTCCGGATGTTTAAAGTGGTACCCATTAACCGTTCTTTACATACTTACAATGTGCATGGTTTTGGGCGATAGTTGCGCCATATCCAGCTGCAACAAGTCGTCAAGGCAACCATGTGCCTGAAAATGTATTGAAATAAACGTTACAGGGTCACATGCAACTAAAAAATCAAACATAATTAAAACACAATTATCACTTATTCATGACATATAATATACATTTTCTGGTTACGAAAAAATATATTAACAAAATTATAAGCGTACAATCGCAAATCGAAAGTGCAAAATTGTGTACTTCGGTTTACTTCCCAAGAAACGAAGCAGCCGGGATACCGAACCCAGTCAGAGCGGGTGGGTGTGCACTCAAGTGTAACGGCTGGTTCATTTGCAGATGCCTTCACGGCTCATTGTGCGTATATATATAGAGATGTTGGGTTTTGTAAATACATGCTCATTTTTTGTGTATAACATTTTGCCATCAACAGACATCATAACATGTCATGTGTTCAAGTATCACACCTGCCTGTCTGTGTAATTACATAATGTGACAGAGACCGAACTCAGGCCATAAATCAATGCATTTTGTTTATGGTGTATAGCCTGATTGGTGTTAAGTTCAAATTGAATGTGGTCAGTGATAGCAGCTGTGTATTGAATATTGTCATTAGCAGTCAGGCAGGCAGACACACAGGTGTCAATAAAACAAGACACTGAGTTTTGTCTATGACAACGACATATCTATATCACAGTTAGAAATTCGGTCAACGCTAAATAATGACATTGCTTTTAAGTATCGAACTGAGAAAGTGTCTCGGTAAGAAGAACGTGTGGTAAAAAGATAAATGAAAATATATAAACAGTTAATATACTGTCATAACATATAAAAAGCTCGCGCCTGTGAGATATCAACAAAACATTTGAAAAATAGCTCACACCAAAGCCTTCACCGAGTATTCACCCGACAACCCGCTTCCAAGCTGCGCGAACCTATTTACTTGCGCACGTGCTATGAGCGCAGCCCAGCTGTTGAAACCCGGAAAATTAGTGAAACGTTTGAACTCCGATTTCGCGCGGTTTTTTTCATCGCGTTATTTTTCAACTTTATATGTTGAATTTGCATTTTTGACGCTTTGTTTCGGTAAGTCCATACCGAAAGGTATCAGAATCTGCAAAGTTGTGTTTTACGTTGCATGTGACCTTTAACATATAGATATATGTGCACGCCTGAGAAACAACTGGCAAGAGTGATAATGTGTTCAAAAAGTACAGAAACCTGACAAAAACATGTCACTACCACCAGAAAATGAGGCACATCTTTTCCATCCACCGTCGTTGAAACGCAAGGGCTACATCTGTCATGAAAATCAGATTTGAAAAGAATCAGGTATAATCATTGGTGGGAAGATATTTAAGATTGAGTGAGTGTGTTAACATTTATCGGCAATAGTTCAGCCATAATGTGACGGGAACTATTTATTGTTATATTATAGATCAATACAATTATTATCATTGTTATATTTTATTATTGGGTATTTATATAGCGCACATATCCACGCACTATTGCATGCTCAAGGCGCTGGTGTTTTTTCCCTCGATCATTATATGTCAATTTCAACGGCACATCGTATTATTAATCTCAACTCCCTGGGGATCATACAACTCTTGCTGCCACAAGGGACACCGAGTTAATGCGGCTTTCCCATCCTTACGAGCTACCCATTCACGGCTGGTCGGACTGGGACACAGTACTTTGTCCAAGTTTACTGCACGTTGCTGTACCGGCAATTAGGTGTTTGCATGTATTCATGTGGCAACCATCTGGTCATATACCAACGGATTCGTTGGTTCTTTTAAGTGCACAGGGTTGTGTACTGTACACTAGGGGTTGTGACAACACTGAAAGAGTCTGCACACAAAGTTGACTCCAAAGCTTTTACAACCGGTCAAAGTCTGTTGTCAAAGAACGGTATAACTACTAGTATATCACAGATATTAAAGTAAAAACTAGCATGCTATCGTGAAACGATATTATCAAATAGAACAATAAAATATAAATATGGGCTATAGGTTACCTACAACTGGAGGTAGATCACCATGCTAGAGACCATAGGGACATACAGTACTTTTGCTACCTGCATGGCCCCTAGCTGGATTTACATCATACCTTCAGGTGTTGTCGATTGTTTAGCAAAATAGCCATACGTTAAATGAACAAATATGCTACTAGTAGAATTCAGAGAACGAAAAATACTTTGAATGAAAAGGACGTACCCTCTCAGGGAGTTAACTAAGAATATGAAAGTCCACATGTAACACTTGGTTATTGTACCACTGTCTAAAAGACAGTGTATTCATAACAAAATATGTGATACAGACCAGCAGTTGTCAGACCTTAATGTTTGTTGAAGTCTTGCTGACTGAGTCGGTTAGAAATCTTGCTTTGTGTCCTGTAGATAATACTAGGATTTATGGAAAAGCTAGAAACTGAGACATTGACATCAGAGATAAAACATTTCTCTTATCCAAAGTCATCTCAGGTAGTCTTGACTCATCCATTTTTCTATCTCCTTTAGACGAGTAGCCATTATCATTCTAAAGACGACTTTGGATGTGTGTTGCTTGACGGTGCAGTAAAGGAGGGTTCGATCGATACACCACAAGGGATATTTATTTCAAAGTAAAAACTATGAAGGATCTTTTTAGTCATATAAGTTCTCATTTAATTATTGCCTTTTTAAAAAAATTAGACTTGCTAACTGATTTGTAAATAGATATATATTTTATTATTGGTAGTTTAAATTAGTAACTGAGATTGTTAGTGGCTGTACCCTCAAAGGGGGTTGAAGTAGCGTAAAATTATTGTCCTCCTGAGAGGGTACGTAAGGCCCAAAACATTTAGTCAATTTAAGTGTATCAGGTTTTTAATCGAGGAATATGTGTACTTTTAATTTATGGCTAGGTTTCTCTTCTGTCGCCAATGGCTGAAGGGATGGTGTTAATCCAGCTAGGGTCCATGCAGGAAGCAAATGTACTGTGAGTCCCCATGGTCCCTGGTATGGTGATCTACCTTCAGTTGTTGGCGATCAATAGCCTGTTTTTTTTTATTGTATCGTCTTGTATAGTTCAAATGTTTTCGATTTGGTTACTAGTTTTATCTATATCTGTGATAATCTAGTTATTTTACTGTCCTTCGTCGGCAGAATTATATAATTTCACTTAAATTGTTGATATATTTATAACTTGCTTTAGTCACGATATGGCTGAAATATTGTCGATGTGACTTAAAATCTTAACTCACTCACTAACTCACTCACTTACTCACTCGATCGATACACAGGGGCCTTACAGAAAAGGGAAAAGGAAGCAGAAATCAAACATACCTTCACATTGACCTGAACTGCGATGATGGTGGCGGAGAAACAGATGACAATATTACTAATGTCTACAAGCACTGCAGTGAAAAGCTCTTCCACAGACAGTGTAACCCGACTTGCACCATACAAAGGTAAGCATACCACTGGTATGAAGAAAGTATAAAAGGAAAATAGAAAGTGTGTCATCATCTTCTTGTCTCTATCGGTAATTCCAGTCACGTTTACGTGCTGTTGTCAGATAGTTTCACATTTATCATCTGCATTCTTGGCTTCCACCATTTCTGCGATCTTCTTATTAACTTCATCAAATTCCTTCCACAAAATATATGAGTAAAACACAAACTGAATCAATATCACCATAACAGACAGTAAATACAGTTCGATTGCGATAATGACGTAGCATATACCTATAATCTTCAAAATACCCTCTATGTTAATGAAGGGAATGCACAGATTTAACAGAGGTGATTTGGTGAAAGCAGCAAAACAGGCAACGTTTGTGACAAAGTATGACATTCCGTAAACGGCCATGATGCTTGGAACAATTTCACTCTTTTCAAATCGAAAGCGATTCCATACTTTTGCTTGTAGCCAGAAATATCGTTCAGGAGGTCGTTCAAGTGTGAACAACATGTATGCGGTTGAACGGTAAACAGGAAGTACGAAATATAGATTGCAGCTATTTCCGAAAGTCCATCTTCCGATCTGATCAACCAGCAAGAGCGGGCACAATTGGACCGGGAAAGTATCAGATGGGTCATGATGTATGACCATGGACATCGATGTTGGGTGGGCGGTCTCGAGAGTAGTACATTGTTACGGTTAATAATTTGCGTTGACAAAAGGTTTAAGAGATCTTGAAATGTTGGTCAGCTTGAGGATGGCAGACAGATGGTATAAATCCGGTCATGTGAAAAGTCCCGTTGCACAACGCAACAACCAGCCTTTATATAGCTCTTACGCAGTTTTCGAGCATTCTAGCAAAGCTAGGCTCTCTCATTAATCTCTCAGAACGTTATGGAATCATGTGGAACACACGGCATGATGAAAGCCGTAAATAAACAAGATTGCCAATGGAGGCAACTCTGAAGCGCTATCGAAAAGGCATACCGCTAAAACTTCTATTGCGATTGAACATATATGATGCGAGATGCAAGCCAATGCCCACACTCAAACCTTTAAACATTGTGAGCCATGATAATTATCACTTTATCAATGTGATATCACAAATAATAATAAAACCCACAATAATCTGTCGAATAATGATGCGTAATTTGCAGGATTGATTTGAGGAATGTAAACACTGAAGATACCTGCTGGTCCATCGTACATTTCATGGGAATGAGCGTGAAATGCTCCATCACTTCTATTAATAAAGTATCAGACGTTCCTTGTTAGGCCTACTAATGATTGTTTACATACTTTTGGGTAAATACTTATTTTTCTGTCAGTAAATAGCACAACTGAAAGTCGATAACAAGGCAGCATTATTAGAGACTACATAAGTTCTAAAACAAATCCCAACGCTGGAGCGCACCTGGTATCCTTTTCACCACAATCTTTACTACAAGCAAGGATGGAGTTTCTGTGTACATGTGTTGACACTATTTGAGAACACTGTGGAATTATTAAGAAATCGCGCACGTGAAAGGTGTTTGACAGGAGGCCATGCTCTACCCGTGGGTGTTATGTCACACATACTTTTGTGTTCCAATGACATTGAAAGTAACCCCGGGCCCTCTACTCTTGATCAAGTTAAAGACGCAATTCTACAAGAGTTACGTGACGTCAAATCTGATCTGACTTCTCAAATTAGTGCTGTGAAAACTGAAATAGCGAGTTTGAACACCAAATACAGTCAACTTGAGAGATCAATTAGTGACATGCGCGCGGACATGACCACCCTTACTCATCAGCAGAACATCATGTACAGCGATATTGACGCGGTTTCTGAAAAGGTAGATACAGTTTTTGATCATTTATCAAGCATTGACGTTGAACTCGACAAACTTGAGGCTTACAGTCGGCGGGACAACGTCATCATATATGGCATACCAGAGAGTGAAAATGAGAAATCCATATATTGTAAGGAAGCAGCCCTGAATGTTTTAAATGAAAATGTTACTTTCAAAACATGGCAGTCATCTGACCTCATCAGGGCCCACCGTCTTGGCGCTAAACGCCCCAACTCGGACAGACCTCGCCCAATGATTGTGAAACTACAGGCATCTGACGACAAGGTTCGAGCTCTGAAGGCGAGAGCGGTCCTGAAAGAAAACGGCTACGGAATTGCGAGTGACCTCACAACACGTCAACGTAAGCAACTACAAACGCTGAAAGGAACAGGTCAGTTCGGATTCTTTAAGAATGGTAAGCTCGTGTCAGTGCCCCGTAGAGGTAGCGTGAAATCAACCGTGGATCAGCGTGATACGTCACGCAGAATAGGTAGGAGGATCTCCTCTCAGGAAATTCAAAATTATATGCTTAGTAGAGACATTTGTTGAGAATTTAAACATGAACTGGTTAGATGGATACGACGTATTCTATTGTCCTGCACTTAAACTGTCCAAGTTTGGTCGTCTATCCGGTGGAGTATGCCTGTGCATTCACGAATCAACCAAGAAACTATGTACGTTGTCAAAATTACATATTGATAACGCTCTTTGTGTAAATTTGTCAAAAGAAATATTTTCCATCGACAAAGATATAAAACTGATATTTACCTATATACCTCCTATGGGTTCACCATATTATGATAATTGTGACTCAAGTTGCAGCATTGATCAATTTGAACAACTCCTAGTTGATAACTTAACAGAGTTCAGCAACTCTCATCTGATGTTATGTCGAGATATGAACGCTAGAACTGGTCAACTCAATAATCCTATTGCGTGTCCGAGTGAGGACTTTCACAACTTTGGCTTATACTGTGACGATGATGACACCCCAGTCGAGAATCGTAAATCTCATGATAGTACCGGAAATAGATTTGGTTGCATATTGCTAGATATGTGTGGCACCCGTGAAGGGCCACCTCCTCGTGGTGGGTGCTGGGTCACGCTAAGCGCCCTTCAACCCCCCGTTGTGGACCCGGGGGGATATTTGGTCCACCAACCCGTTTGCCGTGGGTTGCGCCCCTGTGTCGGTGGAGGACGGGAGGCTGGTGGTTGAGGGAACAGTGTTCCTTTGCCCAACACACCACTTCGCCCCTTACTTCACCTAGACGGGTGGTTGAATGGGCCCGGTTCAACCAATCGGCTGGTCATGCCGAGCCCTGAGCACTCTACTTTCATTGCTCTCTCACTTTTTGGCTTGGTATTTTTATACATATTGTTAAACGTATTGTGCTTGTTTATTATTCTACATTGCTTTTTGAAACATCTGAAAAGTAGAAATTTGCCTAGATGCTGGTGCCAGAAGGCGATGGCTCATGGGCCAATCTGGTGGAAAGATTAATCTTTTAGTTTTCTGCTTGAGTATATCATCCGAGTATCCTTGGTGCTGCAAGCTGGAGATCCACTTGTTTTAGCATTGTCCTTGTGATACTCCGTGTTGGGTTCAGGGGAGCTCGGGTGATGAACCACTAAAACTAACCATGGCTTACGAAACCCCGATTACCAAGAAAAGCGTCCACTTGACACTGATCAGATGATAACGACCAACGACTGTCCACGTCCATTGATTACTGGCCACGCTTCTTAGTGATGGAGACAAAAGATAACACCAGACTGAAGTTAAATCCTTTTGCTATACAAAAAGGCATACAAGACATAGCTGGTGACGGTAAAAACATCAAACGTTTACGTTCAGGGGCACTGCTTATTGAATGCAGCAAAAGGGGACAGGCTAATAACCTGATGAGTACTGCAACGTTCGTCGGCATTCCGGTTTCGATATCTCCTCACAGAACACTTAATACCAGCAAAGGGAATTGTAAAGAGACCGAGATCGATTTTTCACCAACATGTCTGAACTTGATATTGTTTCAGAAATGAAAGATCAAGGGGTCTTATATGTAAAGCGTTTTACAACACGTAAAAATCAGGAAACCATTTCAACAAACACTTATCTGTTTTCTTTTTCTTCTCCAACTGCTCCAAGATCACTAAAGGCGGGGTACTGTAACATTACTGTCGACACGTACATACCAAACCCACTGAGATGTTTTAAATGCCAAAGTGTGTGGTCATGGTGTTAGTACTTGCACATTGTCTGTTTGTGTGTGCTCACTGTAGTGAAGACACATACAACAGAAAGATTGTGTCAGTAACTTTAAGAAGTGTACCAATTGTGCAGGTGATCATTCAGCATTCTCAAAAGACTGTCCCATTTGGAAACAGCAGATGGAGATAAATAAGATCAAGTTTACTCAAAATATCAGTTTTCTGATGCCAAAAGCTCGTCTTGAGACCGGAAATTAAGGAAACTTATGCCTCCAAAGCCAGAACATCTTCAGAAACAACCCCCACAATAACTAAATCCTCTGTAAGCTGTCAAACGAACTTGACTTGGATCAAAACAGATTCTCCTCAGATTTTTTCACCTGCAATATCTACACAAACTGCAGACCCACTTCCTGGTACACCCCAAGTCCAATCAGAACCATCTTCTGACCGTGACACTTCTCAGTCGACTCAAAGGCCTAAATCAACGTCAAACGTTCAACCTATCGTTAAGAACAAAGGCCTACCGAAGCCAGATTCAAAGAAACAAAGTGGCAGAGCCCCCAAGGGGTCAGATGATAAAATCAAGTTTTTTAACAAATACGGATCACTTGAGGACATGGACGTGTCCGAAAACGTCCATTCTAGGGCACATAGCTTGTCGCCCTCGAAAACGGTGCGGGGTAGATCCCCAATTAATCCGCCTAAAAAATAGGTCTATCTACCAATATTGTGCAGTGGAACTGTAGAGGACTCCGTACAAATTTTAATGAATTACAGCTATTAATCCAGGATTTAACACCATCAGCGTTCTGTCTGCAAGAGACGTATCTGAAACAGACAGAAAATATTAGCTTACGTCAGTTTGGAAGCCTATAATTATTTTTCCCCTCCAGGTGATAGAGCCACTGGAGTTCTACTATCCTTATACGACAGGAGAATGTAATTCACAGCCCTGTTACTCTTAACACTAATCTCCAAGCTGTTGCAGTGCGACTTACTCTGGGTGTAGCATTTACGTTATGCTCTCTGTATATTCCGCCGTCATCGACACTTCATCTGACTGATCTTCAATCACTCTACGATCAACTCCCGAAGCCATGTGTTATCATGGGTGACCTAAACGGTCACAATCCACTCAGGGGCAGTACTAACTTTAATACTAAAGGTAAAATAATTGAAGACTTCATTTCCAATAATGACCTGTGCATATTTAATGATGATTCAAGCACCTATCTGCATCCTGCAACTGGCACTTATTCTTCTTTGGATTTATCTGTTGCAGATTCTAACCTCCTGAATGAATTTGATTGGTCTTTTCATAATGACCTTTGTGGAAGTGACCACTTCCCAACTATCCTTTCAGAAATAACTCCATCTGATTCTCCTTCGTACACAAGATGGAACTTTTCGAAGGCTAACTGGTCTTCATTTCAAACTAACTGTAAATCGAAACTGCGACCTGATTGTTTCAGTGATATAACTGATCCCATTCAAACCTTTTCTGATGTTTTAAATGAAATAGCTGATGAGTGTATACCCAAGTCCTCTACGATTCCACATGTACGAAAACCATGGTTTAATACACATTGTAGACAAGCCAGAAAAAAGCGAGGAAAAAGGCAGAGCGTTATTTCCGCCATCATCCAACTGTCCATAACTTAAATAAATTTAAAATACTCAATGCAAAGGCGCGTCGTACCTTTAAACAAAACAAACGACAATCTTGGAGAAATTATGTCTCCAAAATTAATTTGCGCACGCCTATGTCTAAAGGTTTGGAACATGGTTCAGCGAATAAAGGCAAAGGTTCAAAATCAGCTGTACACCATCTTAAAGATGGTGATAACTTGATAACTAATAACACTGACATTGCAAATAAAATTGGCGAAACCCTTGCCAAAAATTCATCATCGGCAAATTATGTCCCTGAGTTTCAGAGATATCAGAAACAACAGGAAAAGACAAAACTTAATTTCGAATCAAATAACGGTGAAGATTATAATGAAGTGTTTTTCATTACATGAGCTACATACTGCTCTTGAGCAAGCTCATGACACTGCAGCGGGTGATGACAATATACATTACCAACTACTGAAACACTTACCGGAACCATGTCTGATGACACTTTTAGATATATTTGACAAAATATGGACGTCTGGAGAATTTCCTCCTTCATGGCGTAATGCCATTGTAGTCCCAATACCAATACCTGGCAAGGATCATACAGATCCGTCTTATTACAGACCGATCTCTCTAACTAGCTGTGTTTGTAAAACCATGGAACGTATGGTGAATAATAGACTAACTTGGTATCTTGAAACCACTAACCTTATAACCAATATTCAATGTGGTTTCAGGAAGAATCGTAGTACCATTGATCATTTGGTACGCTTGGAATCCTTTGTTAAGAATGCTATAGTAAGTAAACAACATGCTGTATCAATTTTCTTTGATCTTGAGGGCACCCATGAAAGGCCACCTCCTCGTGGTGGGTGCTGGGTCACGCTAAGCGCCTTTCAACCCCCCGTTGTGGACCCGGGGGGGATATTTGGTCCACCAGCCCGTTTGCCGTGGGTTGTGCCCCTGTTTCGGTGGAGGACGCGATTCTGGTGGTTGAGGGCAAGGGTTCCAGGAACAGCGTTCCTTTGCCCAAAACACCACTTCGACCCTTACTTCACCTAGACGGGAGGTAGAATGGGCCCGGTTCTACCAATCGGCTGGTCATGCCAAGCCCTGTGCATGTATATTGTGGTGCACATATATTTTATATAGTTAACTGTTTTGGCAAATGTCTTGGCTTTATGATGTTTCCTTCGAAATTCAATTAGAACTTTCATTCTATAACTTGCCTAGAGTCCTATGCCCAGAAGGCGGTGGCTCATGGGCCAATCTGGTGGAGTAATTATTTATAATTCTTCTGCTGGAGTATATCATCCAAGTATCCTTGGTGCTACAAGTCGGAAATCCACTTGTTTTTAGCATTGTCTATATGGTACTCCGTGGTGGGTGGGGAGCTTGGATGACGAAACAATATAACAACAGCCATGGATTATCAAACCCTAACAAAAACCAAACGTCCACTTGAAAACGATGATCAGCAACGTCCCTCCATATCTATCGATTATTGGCCACGATTTTTGGTTATCGAGACTCTCGACAAGACTCCATTAAAACTAAACCCTTTTGCAATTTCTAAAGGTGTCTCTGGAATAGCAGGAGAAGTTAAAAACATCAAACGCTTGCGAACAGGATCGCTGTTAATCGAATGTAACAGAAAGCAACAAGCAACCAACCTGCTATCAATTGATATATTCATTGGAGTCCCGGTTCTGGTGTCAGCTGACAGAACGTTAAACACCAGCAAAGGTATTGTTAGAGATCGGGATCATCTATTTGCAGACATGACTGAGCTCGATATTGTATCCGAGATGAAAGACCAAGGAGTTTCATTCGTCAAAAGGTTTACAACCCGGAAAAATAATGAGATTATTCAAACAAACACTTACCTGTTTTCATTTTCTGCACCACTTCCTCCAAAAAGTCAGTCAAGGCAGGTTATTGCAATCTAAACGTTGATGTATATATTCCAAACCCTCTGCGCTGCTTCAAGTGTCAGAAATACGGACATGGTGTGAATACTTGCACATTGTCTGTTACATGTGCTCACTGTGCTGAGAATACACATGTAACAGAAGATTGTGATAGTATTTCTAAAAATGTGCAAACTGTTCGGGACCTCATTCGTCTTTTTCTAAAGAATGTCCCATTTGGAAAACGCAAATGGAAATTAACAAAGTCAAATTTTCCATAAACGTCAGTTTTGCAGAAGCCAAAAAAATTGTACTGTCCTCTGAACTCACTGAGACTTACGCCTCCGTCACTAAAACCACTGAATCGTCCTCAAAAGGAACTACTTCACCTGTAATCACTTCATCAAGCTCATGTCAGACTGACTTGACATGGGTGAATACAGAACATCCCAAATCTATCTTTCCTGAACAGTCCACTCAGACAACACCACCTTCTACGCAGCAAAACGTATCTCCTCCTTCTCAGTCTCGATCTCAGTGTGAAAAGAAGAATGAAAAACAAACAGTAAAATCGAAAATCAAACAAGAACAGAATCTTCGAAACCATCTCGAGCTCCTAAAGGGTCCGATGATAAGATCAAATTGTTTAATAGGTTTGGATCAATGGAGGATATGAACGTGTCTGACACTATCCATTCCAGGGCACATAGCTTGTCGCCCTCAAAAACCGTGCGGGGTAGATCCCCAGTCAACCCACCAAAAAGATGATGTTTTCCAAAAATATAGTACAGTTGAATTGTAGAGGATTAAGGACAAATTTTAATGAGTTACATCTTTTAGTTCAAGATCTGGCACCATCAGCGTTCTGTCTGCAAGAAACTTATCTGAAACAGACAGATACATTTAATCTACGTCAGTTCGATGCATATCACTATTTCTCACCTCTGGGTGACAGGGCCACTGGCGGATCTTCAATCCGTGTTAAGCAGAATGTTATTCACAGCCCAGTAAAACTTACAACTAATCTTCAAGCTGTTGCAGTAAGAATCACTCTTCATATTGCCTTTACAATATGCTCGTTGTATATTCCGCCTTCTTTCACGCTTCATCTGTCTGATCTTCAGGGTCTCTATGATCAGCTTCCGAAACCATGCATTATAATGGGTGATCACAATGGCCATAATCCACTCTGGGGTGGCACAGCTACTAACACTAAAGGTAAACTACTAGAGGATTTCATCGCGAATAATGACTTGTGTATATTCAATGATGATTCAAGCACTTATCTGCATCCTGCAACCGGCACCTACTCTTCTTTAGATTTATCTGTTGCAGACTCTAATCTACTAAATGAATTTGATTGGTCAGTCCATAATGATCTCTGTGGAAGTGATCATTTTCCAACGATACTATCACAAATTTCCCCAACTGTTTCTCCATCTTACTCAAAATGGAATTTTTCCAAGGCAGATTGGTCCTTATTTCAAACTTTATGTACATCTAAACTAAGACCTGAATGTTTCAGTGATGTTGCTGATCCTATTGAGATGTTTTCTGACGTTTTAACTGTAATAGCTGATGAATGTATACCAAAGTCCTCTACAACTCCACATGTGCGGAAGCCATGGTTTACTGCAGACTGTAAAAAATGCTAGAAAAGCAAGGAAGAAGGCAGAGAAATATTTCCGCCATCATCCAGCTGTCCATAACTTAAATACATTCAAAATACTAAATGCGAAGGCGCGTCGTACCTTCAAGCAAACTAAACGTCAGTCTTGGCGAGACTATGTTTCAAAAATTAATTCACGAACACCTATGTCCAAAATATGGAATATGGTGCAAAGGATAAAAGGTAAAGGATCAAAATCTGGTGTTCATCATCTTAAAAATGGAAACACCATATTTACTGATAAATCTGACATAGCTAATAAATTAGGAGAAACTTTAGCTAAACATTCCTCATCATCAAATTATACACAAAAATTTCAAAAATTTAAACAAGTAGCTGAAAAAATGAAAATCAATTTTGCGTCTGATAATGGTGAGGACTATAATGAGGTTTTTTTCCATTCATGAACTACACACTGCCTTAGGGCAAGCTCATGATACTGCTACGGGTGCTGATGGTATTCATTATCAGTTACTTAAACATTTACCTGATTCTTGTTTAGAAACCCTGTTAAATATTTTTGATCAAATATGGACAACGGGTACTTTCCCTTCCTCCTGGCGGAAAGCTATCATTATTCCTATTCCAAAACCAGGCCGTGATCATACTGATCCTTCCAACTATAGGCCAATATCGCTTACTAGTTGCGTTTGCAAGACCATGGAAAGAATGGTCAATAACAGACTTGTATGGTACTTAGAAACTAATAATCTTATTACAAATATCCAGTGTGGGTTTAGGAAAAACAGAAGTACCATTGACCATTTAGTTAGATTAGAAACGTTTGTTAAGAATGCTATCGTAAATAAACAACATGCTGTATCTATATTTTTTATCTCGAAAAAGCTTTATGATACCACCTGGAAACATGGAATTTTGAATGATCTTCATGAAATGGGTCTGAGAGGCCGTTTGCCTAATTTCATATCACAGTTTTAACAGATCGACATTTCCAGGTGCGTGTGGGTTCCACCTTGTCTGAATTGTATGAACAAGATCAAGGTGTCCCGCAAAGGTAGCATATTATCTGTAACGTTGTTCAGTATCAAAATAAATAGTTTATCGAAAGTGTTAAATGACTCTGTTGATGGGTCATTATTTGTTGATGATTTTAATATGTCATGTCGGGGTAAAAATATGCACACGATTGAGAGACAGTTGCAGCTTTGTCTCAATAAAATCAAAGATTGGTCCGAACGAAATGGCTTTTAAGTTTTCTAAATCTAAAACTAACTGCATCCATTTCTGTCGTAAATATAAACCACACAAGGACCCATATTTACATCTATCGGGTACTCCCCATTAAAGTAGTTAAGGAGGCAAAATTTTTGGGTATCATATTTGACCATCATCTTACGTTTTACCTCATATTAAATATCTTAAGGCAAAATGTCTGAGAAGGCATTAGATATATTAAAAGTCGTCTCCAATGCTAAGTGGGAGGTGATCAGTCGACCCTCCTTCACTTATACAGAGCACTAATTCGTTCCAAACTTGATTATGGTTCGATCGTGTATGGTGGAGCCTGCAAAAGTAACTTAAATCTATTAGATTCTGTCCACCACCAAGGTCTAAGACTTTGTCTTGGATCCTTTTGAACCTCTCCCATTGACAGTCTTTATGTTGAGGCCCATGAGCCATCTTTAACACTTCGCCGTATCAAATTGTCTTTACAATATGTCACAAAGTTATCTTCTAATGACTCCAATCCTGCTCACAACTGCGTTTTTCACCCTCTTTATGAGGATTTGTACAATAAAAAAACTGCCCTTGTTCCACCTCTTGGGATATAAATCCAACCATATATCTCTGCTGCCGGCATTGAGTTGGAGAATATATCTCCTTCTCGTCTTTATTCTTCTCCTCCTTGGCAATTGGTTAAACCACACGTTGACCTAGCATTAACTACATTTAAAAAATCAGAAACAAATGACTTACAGTATAAGCACGAATTTAGTCAACTACGAAATAAATATAATACATACAAATCCTTATTTACGGATGGGTCCAAGGACGGTGGCGCAGTGGCATGTGGCACTGTCATTGGATCCAGAACAATATCTTCTAGAATACCGGATAACAGCTCTATATTTACCGCAGAAGCAAACGCCATCTTAACAGCTCTTAAATATATTCAAAGACATCCTAAACATAAACAATATATAATCTTTTCTGACTCACTTTCTTGCCTTCAGGCTATTAAAAATCTATCTTGCAAACATCCACTTTTAATTGAAATAATCGAATTATATAATGAACTTGCTACTGGCCAATGCGACATCGTCTTTTGTTGGTTACCCAGCCACGTTGGCAATTCTGGGAACACAATGGCTGATCTTGTTGCCAAGGCGGCACTCAACAAATCTGTGACACCACTTCTTATTCCATATTCTGATTATAAAGCTGGCATTAGAACTTATATCCGTGATCTGATGCAGAAGAAGTGGGACACCCAAGTAGGTATTAATAAATTACATGAAATAAAACCCTACATTGGTTACACCTACTTGGGTTGTCAGTCCAGATTTGAGGAGGTCATTATGCGACGATGTCGCATTGGCCATAACAGATATACTCATGAATATTTATTGAAAGGCGAAGATCCTCCGTTTTGTATCCCTTGTGATGAAAGGATCACAGTCAAGCATGTCTCGATTGACTGCATTGAATATTCCATCACAAGGGATATCTATTTCACATCCAAAACTCTGAAGGATCTTTTTAATAATGTCAGTTCTCGTTTAATTATTGCATTTTTAAAAAAACTAGATTTGTTGACTGATTTGTAAATAGGTATATATTTTAGTATTGGTAGTTTAGATTAGCAACTGAGATTGTTAGTGGCTGTACCCTCAAAGGGGGTTGACGTAGCGTAAAATTATTGTCCTCCTGAGGGGGTGCGTAAGTCCCAAAACTTTCAAAGTCAATTTAAGTGTACCTGCTTTTTAATCGTAGAATAAGTGTGTTTTTAATTTATGGCTAGATTTCTCTTCTGTCGCCAATGGCTGAAGGGATGGTGTAAATCCAACTAGGGTCCATGCAGGTAGCAAAGGCACTGTAAGTCCCCATAGTCTCTAGTATGGTGATCTACCTTCAGTTGTTGGCGATCTATAGCCCATTTTTACATTGTATTGTCTTCTTTCATTGGAATTTTTTTAGCTTTTTTCGCTAGTTTTATATTAATAGCTGTGATTATCTAGTATTTTTACTGTCCTTCGTCGGCAGGTTTTTTATAATATACATATTTTTCATTCTAATATCGCATGTTCTCGTCACGATATGGCTGAAATATTGCCGATGTGACGTTAAATATTAACTCACTCACTCACTGCTAGATATGTGTTATGCTTTCTATTTATTATTAGTTAACGATAGAGTGAACGGGGACATAAATGGTGAGTTTACATACTGTAGTGAGAAAGGTTTTAGTGTAAATGACTACTTTATTTGTTCCCCGGAATTATTCCAATATTTTCAACACTTTAATATTGGTGAACACTCTGATTCAGATCATTTTCCACTCGAGTTATCCTGTAGCTTCCCTAAAATGACCCCCACATCTAATGTGTCTAATAACAACCCAACCATTACTGATAAGATATTTTGGAATGACTCATTCTGTACTACATTTCTGAAAACTCTACGTGAGGAATTGGGCCATTCTGGTGAAAAACTGCTGATTGAACTGGAGGTTGATATTGATGGTGCTGTCAATGATCTCGTTAATACGATATTGAAATCGGCCGAATGTATGAAAAAGGCGTGCAAAGACAGTTCTAAATATAGACCGTTCAGCAGGGAATGTAAAATGGCCAAGAGAAATGCACGTAGAGCTTTAAGAAAGTTTCGATGTCAACGCACTGATAGTAACAGACGGACATACTGTAAAGAGCGAAATAGGTACACGACATGTTACAGAAACTTTAAACATGAACTCAAATGTAATAAACTAAACATGCTCAGTAATTCTATGCATTGTCGGTCTAAATTCTGGAAAGAAATTCGACATATCAGAACTAAATGCTCTCAACAAAATTCAATTTCCAAAACCGAGTGGCTCATTCATTTCAGGAATGTTTTCGCAAATAATTCAGTGCTCGATCAGTTTGACCATGGCCAAGACATTTTAGAAATTTCGCATGATTTTAATGGGGACTATGGTGAAGTAGATGAACTTGTACTAGACTCGCCTATATCAGATGATGACATCACAAATGCAATTTCACAATTGAAATGTGGAAAAGCAGCTGGTCCCGATAGTATGATTATTGAAATGCGTAAATGTTCTATTACCGAAATTCTTCCATTTCTCAACAAATGCTTTAATAGTTTATTCACAAAAGGTGTATTTCCTCGCAGTTGGTCAATTTCTATTATTGTCCGAATTCACAAGAAAGGTGACTTTAATAATCCCGATAATTACAGGGGAATATCTCTTATGAGTATTCTCGTCAAAGTCTTCACTTCTATACTAAATACCCGACTCTCTAAATGGGCAAACGAGAGAGAGAAGATTCCTGAGAATCAAGCTGGATTTCGTAAGAAATACTCCACAACTGATCATGTTTTTACTTTGTATGCACTGATTCAGAAATGTTTATCCCGTCGAAAACACAAACTGTATGTAGCTATTGTCGATTTTAAGAAAGCATTCGATTCTGTAGATAGACACAAATTATGGTATTGCTTACGTAATGCCGGTTTAAGCGGGAAAATGTATACTATGTTAAAAGCAATGTATTCAAATGTAAAATCTTGTGTACGATGTGGTTCTGGTGTAACAGATTATTTTGACTGCCCAATGGGACTACGACAAGGATGCATTGTAAGTTCTCATTCTTCATAAACGAATTTTATTATGAGGTTAAGCGAAAGGGTAAACATGGTGTACAGATATTCCCAGATATGATAGAACTGTTTATGCTCCTATTTGCAGGCGATGTCATTTTGTTATCGGAAACTATTATGCAAAATCAGCTAAATATTCTTGAAAGTTATTCTGAAAACTGGAAACTATCCGTAAATTTAGACAAAACTAAAATAGTCATATTCAGAAGGGGTGGCGCTGTTGCATCTAAGGAGAAATGGTTTCTTCACGGAAATCTGTTGCTATTGTTAATCAATATAAATATCTGGGGATAATTTTTTCAAATACGATGAGTTTAGAAAGTTGTGTCTATGACTTGTTCCTACGTGCAAAGAAAGCAATGATCTCAATTTTATCTATCTCACATGAATGTGGAATTTTAACTCCAAATATATTTTTCAAACTGTTTGATGCCCAGATACAACCCATTTTATTATATGGATCAGAAGTGTGGGGATTTCAACGCTACGATTACTTTGAGAGATTACATCTTATGGCTTGCAAGAAGTTTTTATGTGTTGGATCAGCTACTCCAAATTGTATTGTTTACGGTGAATGCGGGAGATACCCTATGTATATTAATTCGCAAATACGATGCCTTAAATATTGGTTTAAGATTCTGTTAATGCATGAAAGTCGTCTACCAAAAATATCTTATCATATGATGGTTCATCTAGATAATATGGGTAAAATATCTTGGGCATCACATATTAGAAATCTTTTGTTTTCTCATGGATATGGGTTTATATGGATAAACCAGGGTGTGGGCGATGTCTTTATGTTTTTAAAAGAATTTCGTGATCGAGCGGTAAACATGTTTCATCAGGAATGGCATTTCACTCTAGAAAGCAGCTCTCGTTACGAATTATATAGAGCATATAAAAACCTATTACAACCTGAACTGTATTTATCTAAACTTACTTTTAAGTGTAAAGGAAATATATTTGTCAAATATAGGACTGGTTTGTTGGACTTAATGGTAAATAGAGGCAAAAAACTGTCCATCCCAAAATCTGAAAGATCTTGTCCTTTATGTAATTCTTCAGTGGAAGATGAACTACATTTTACCCTTGACTGTCCATTATATGAAGATTTACGTTACATGTATATCCCAGAACGTTATCTGTCGGAACCACCACTGATAGCTTTTACCAGTTTATTAACAACTAATAATGAATCCACCCTACGCAATCTAGCTCTCTATGTTAAATATGCATTTATTCGGCGTAACGAGCACCCAGAGTTAACCATGTCCTAATGTATGTAACTCGCTTGTATAAGGGCCGGTGGCCTAAAATACAATAAACGATTGTCTTGTCTTGTCAATCACTATGGAACTGGGATGACACCAAGTGTTTGCAAAATGTCGAGGTGTAATGCCCCACCTGTGTCATGCGTCACAAACACATGTTAATGCAAGTTAGATGTTCACCTCAGAAACAACAACGTGAACGTATGGGTAAAAGAGGAAACTGCATGTGCAGAAAAGGGAATCCTGATCACCTTTTTCAAATACTGACATCAACGCTAGATATGTGACAGAGCACGTAGACTTGATATCTTAATGAAGAAGCTATTAATTCAATAAACTGAAAGCTATTCAGTCCCGGAATCTATGAAAATCATTCAGTTCCATGCAGTATTTCTGAAGAAAATGATATGTCAGCATAACATTTTTTTGAAAGCAAAGACCAAGCCGATTATAATAAAGCTGATAATTAGAAAACTGTCATATTCGTCAAGATAAAAATCATTTGAATAATCATTTTTCCCCAAAGGCAGGGATATGTATATGTTGTAACTTGCTTCAGTACAATTCTTAAACTAAGTGTTAAAGCTCGTACCTACAATTTAGACTGTCATCATTGAAGCTCTCATCACTGCTAAAAGTCTTAATAATAGTTACAACTATCACAGCATTGGTGGGGAATTAGATCCGATCGTGTAAGATGTTGCTTGCCGCAAGAAGCGACTAACAGGATCGGGTAGTCAGGACTTGACTTACACATGTCATCGTTACCAAATTGCGTAGCTCGATGCTCATGATGTTGGTCACAGGATTGTCTGGTGAAGACCCGATTATTTACAGACTGCCTCCATACATCTCGAATATTGCTGAGCAGCAATTAAATAATCAATCTATCAATCGAACGATCAATCAATCAATCAATCAATCAATCGTGTAAAATGTTTTTGCTTCAGGGTCCATGATGACAAGAGCTGGTAAATGCTATGTAATCTTCGTCCTACCTTCACATTGAGATTAGCAGACATCAGTGTAGCCACAAATAATGTTGATATTCCCGTTGTCGCTACGAAAAGTGCAGTCAGGAGTTCCTCTGCGGTTAGCCCTCCTTTCACAAGACCATACAACAAGAAACATATAACCGGAATCCACGCAGCGTTGAGGTAAAACAGAAAGTGCATTATCATGTAGTTACACCTATCTAGTATTCTCGTTAAGATGGCATGTTGTTGTCTGATGGCTTCGCATTTAACATCTGCATCTTTCTCTTCCACCATTTGAATAACAGCTTTGTTGATGGCATCGTATTCCTTCCCCAGAATATGACAACACCATGAAAAGAACGCCATGACGAGAAGAGAGGACACAAGGCTCACCGTGTTTGTAAGACAAACGAAAATCAGTCCAAATATCTTTGCGACACCTTCCATTTTGATGAAAGGAATACTGAGTTCATTGATGAAGGACTCTGTGAAAATGGTGAAATAAAGTGTAGTCACTATAATCGTGCAACATCCATAGATACAAATTGTGGAAATGAAGATGACCAGCCAAAACTTCACGTTCTTCAAATTGGACGCAAGGTAAAAATGCCTCTTATAGTCAGACAGGTCTTTCAGGAAGTAATCCATATGTTTCGTGCTTGCGTATAGAATGGTTGTAGACATGTAAGCAGAACCTAGGTAAGAAATGAAAAAAGAAAGTTTCGTCATCAAACTGCCTGATAACCCTTCTCTGGATATCATGACGAAGTAGAATCGAATGCCACTGGTCCATGTTAATACCTGGAGCGTTACACTGTACATCCATTGAGCAACTGACTGACAGAGCCGTCTTCCAGGTGGCACGTAGAGACCAAGGACCTGTAAAGCCAACGATAAAGCCTTGAAAGAGATCTTCAACTCTTCATCGAGAATAAACTTTACTTTCATGTTTTCAGTGGTGTGTTTGACAGAAATGCTTGGCAGTCCAAGTCACAGAGTGATACTGGTGATTTTGTATTGATCCAGTTGCAGGAAATAGCTTCTACGTTCATCAAGGACAATCGTGACTTTTATCTTGATCATACAGTAGTGTTTATTATCCATTTTGTAAATGGTTCAACTCAACTTTTCGTCCTTCGACTGTCAATATCACGTATATTTGAGAACAGTTAATGATTACAGCAACCTACAAGTCATTACCACGTTTATCCAGCATCATTCCGGCGTGTGGCAAAAGCATGATAAATAGGTTTTGCAGTTCATGTATGATAGTTCATCCATGGTAAATACTTCTTTTGCTGGAATTATAACACAGCACTAAGTGCATTATTGATCCCCACATTTAAGGATATTTGCTGGAGATGTTACGAAGTTCGTTAACCTTTGCGTAATTGTCTCACTATATGTATAACTCACATAGAGACATAGTATAGATTGAATAGATTAAGTACAAATATGTGTGTTAGAAGGTGTAAGTGAGATATCCATATTAGAAGGGGTAAGGTCTAGACAGCTGTATGTTAAAGGGATGGGGAATTTATGGCACTTTAGTTCCATTACGGCTAAAGCAGAGCGAGTAGAATAAAGAACAAGCTGTCACTATATTTCCCATGTGGGGTATCCAACCTAGGTTTTCGGCAGGACAAGCGGATGCAACCACAATATTTAAAACTTCATGTTTCATAAAATCTAACAAAGCACTGTGAGGTGAGGTGAGGTGAAATTCGGTTTTACGTCGCACTTGAGAATATTTCGCTAATAGACGACTGACTGACTGAGTTTAGTTTTACGCCGCTTTTACCAATATTCCAGCAATATCACGGCGGGGGACACCAGAAATGGGCTTAACACATTGTGCCCATGTGGGGAATCGAACCCGGGCCTTCGGCGTGACGAGCCAACGCTTTAACCACTAGGCTACCCCACCGCCCCCGCTAATAGACGACGTGTATGCATGTGTTTTTGTATGTGCGGCTGCTTGTACTAGCCAAGACATAATATAGTGCTAGCCCACTGAGATACCATGCCGCAGTGAAGCATGAATACCCCACTATATTAATAATATTAATATAATATTAATGTACGAAAATACAAGCACACTTAGCCACTTGCGACTTGTTCAAAGTAGCCATTTAAGAGAGTCCGTTAGGTTTTATTGGTGAGGTGAGGTGAGGTGAAATTGGGTTTTACGTCGTGCTTGAGAATATTTCGCTCATATGACGACGTGCATGCGTGTGTATGTGTATGTACGGCTGCTTGTACTAGCCGACCAGTCCGTGTTGTACCCATTTATGCCGAGCGCCAGGCAGGGACCAACAAGTACCATATTTTAACGTCTTTTGGTATGACGCGGTCGGGGATCGAACCCACGAACTTCCGCTCTCCGGGCGGACGCTCTAACCACTACACCACGGAGCAGAGCACTGTGTGCTAATGTTAGTAGATATATATATTCAAGGTGTGATTGCCTTTTATTATGTATGAATAAATCGATGTGTATCTTATGACGAAACCTTGCATGGTGAAGTTATGAAACAATAGCTGGAGCATTGTCGACAGCAGGGTTATTTCATAACATACCTGATAACAAAAGGAAGCTGAGTAGTATTGTGTTCCGTGATGTCTAACTGCCATTAGTAATCGATCAGCATTAGCACCAAATCAAGAGGTTTGAGTGGTATTTACAGTCCAAATAAAGTAGGTATCAATTATCTATCGAAGATGGTCAGATTAGTCAACCGATATAGACATCCGATTATTCCTTAATCAATAACATGTGCGTGAATACCCCCAGGAATAAACGGACAAACGAAGGATATCTCGTGTACCAGTGCCTCATAGTAAATATTAAGGTGGGAAATCTTTGAATACCGGACACGTAAACTTTATTATGTGTTGCCATTATAGTACACGTTTACTAAACTTTTCTAATATTGTAAAGCCAGTTTCAAAAGGTATTTTAAATTGTTCAGGACATTCTTATACATTTCGTAATTTTTTGAATTTTACAAATTGTCGGAAAAGGGCGATGAACATTAAGAATAAAGACACAATATACATACAGTAATGATAACTGTTCAGAATCTCACGTCATAGTCCAAATGGATTTCGTGGAAAAGTAAAGTTGCCAGTATGTTACAAGTGTCAAATCATTGCTTAAGACCTGTGCCTTGGTGTCTTTACACCCTACTGTTGTTTTCTGCAGCTTCAAGACATTTTAGCACTTAAAATGTCACCCTTGTCCCTGACACACTCATCCTTAGATTTGGAATAGTCTACACAATAGCTTACGTCCTGAGATTAAGGAATTTGTATCACAGGTATCTGATTACACTTCAATCCAGCCAAAAAATAAGATGAACGTGATTGAGATTTTGTGTGTGAAGTAAATTAAAGGAACTTTGTACATACACGATTGTTTAAGCAGTAACAATTTCTACTCGGGTTTGTTGTGGTGAACTTTTAACTCATCGTCCTGTTCTTATTATCAGTGTAGATATATGATCATGAATGGGGTTGAATATGATCAGGATCAGCTGACAGAAAAGATTTCAGCAATGGCGTCTTTAGTATCGCGTTCCACTGCATCAGTCAAGAGTTGTTTAGACCAATAGTGTAATAGGTTCGCACCAAGAGGGTGCCTACAGATGTGCCTTGGTTTCTGCTGATGAAGTTTCCTTGACAGTGATGTATGTCTTAGCAAGGATCATTGATCTACCACTCAAATGTTCTCGTCACGATATGGCTGAAATATTGCCGATGTGACGTTAAATATTAACTCACTCACTCACTCACTCATTGATCTACAAGATCGCACACTATTGCCCAGGTTGATAATTATGAAACAGCTGTATACATGTATGGTAATATGTTTAAAATAGTCATAAAAACACGTTTTAAGGAATCCTTTGGTAAAGTCAATCTTACTGTTGGCTATCTAAATATGAAAGTGAGACTGTTTGAAGCAGTTACACTTGCTAGGCTGCAAAAGCGGCTGCCCACTGGAATTGAGTGAGTGAGTGAGTTAAGATTTTTAGTCACATTGGCAATATTTCAGCCATATCGTGACTAAAGCAAGTTATAAATATATCAACAATTTAAGTGAAATTATAAAATTCTGCCGACGAAGGACAGTAAAATAACTAGATTATCACAGATATATATGTAAAACTAGTAACTGAAGCTAAAACATTTTAACTATGGGGGACAACACAATATAAAAATGGGCTATAGATCGCTAACAACTGAAGGTAGATCACCATACTAGGGACCATGGGACTTACAGTACATTTGCTTCCTGCATGGACCCTAGCTGGATTTACACCATCCCTTCAGCCGTGAGCAAGTTTTGACAAATTAGCCATAAGTTAAAATAACACATATTCTACGATTAAAACTAATGGTATATTTACATTTAGTTTGAATGTTTTGGGACTTACGTACCCCCACAGGAGGACAATAATTGTACAGTGCTTCAACCCCCTGTGAGGATACAGCCACTAACAATCTCAGCTGCTCAATTAAACAACCAATTATAATATATTTATCTATCTACAATTCATTCAACAAATCTCATTCTTTTAAAAACGCAATAACTAAATGAGAACTGATATTATTAAAAAGATCCTTCATCGTTCGTGATTTGAAATAGATATCCCTTGTGATGGAATACTCAACACAATCAAGCAAGACATGCTTGACTGTGATTCGTTCATCACAAGGGATACAAAACGGAGGATCCTCACCTTTAATAGGTACTCATGCGTATATCTTGTGTGGCCAATACGACATCGTCGTATGATGACCTCTTCAAATCTGGACTGACAACCCAAGTAAGTGTAACCGATAGTTGGTTTTATTGCATGTAATTTATAATTACCTACTTGGGTGTCCCACTTCTTTTGCATCAGATCACGGATGTAAGTTCTAATGCTAGCTTTGTAATCAGAGTATGGGATAAGAAGTGATGTCACAGATTTGTTGAGTGCTGCCTTAGCAGCAATATCAGCCATTGTGTTCCCAGAAATGCCAACGTGGCTGGGTAACCAACAAAAGACGATGTCGCATTGGCCAGTAGCAAGCTCATTAAACAATTCAAGAATTTCTAATAAAAGTGGATGATTGCAAGAAAGATTTTTAATCGCCTGAAGGCAAGAAAGAGAGTCAGAAAAGATAATGTATTGTTTATATTTACGTTGTTTATTTATATATTTAAGAGCTGTTAATATGGCGTTAGCTTCTGCTGTGAAAATAGAACTGTTATTTGGTAGCCGAGAAGATATTGTTTTGGACCAAATGACAGTGGCACAAGCCACCCTGCCCACTGGAAATTTCGTACCGAAGACGCATATCGGCTTCTGCAGCTGTACAAAGTCTAAATCATGAAGTATTGGTTATGTGTGTATGCTCGCATTAAAACTACACTTTTACTGATTGAAATGATATGTTTGATTGACCTATAGATCAAACAGTTGGACTTGGCTTTTTCAAGTTTGCATTTCATAAAAATTTAACGAAAAATTCTATGATAAATATAGCTCCAATGCTCTACGCACATGCATTGTACATTGAGTCTAGTGCATATATGAAGTCACAATATTCAACAGACAATTACGATTACGAAATACACGTTTATGTTCAGAATGTATGTTTGTTCAGCTAACATGTTACATGACTGCAATGTCTAAATATTTGAATGAATGAGTAAATGTTGTTTTAAGCAATTTTGCAGCTATTCGAGGCTTGCAAAGTATTTGAGAATTAAGTATGTTAGTGATAAGTTTTGCATTATCGCAAGGAAACCAACACATGCACGTGTACGTGGTACTCGAAACTCTGCCTCTGAATTACTGGAATGAATCTTCACCAGGACATTAAACATTCTACATGATTTGCTTTCCGTTGTTTTCTTTCCATAAGCAAGGGTCTCCATGCCAACGATACTGACGGTGTTTCAACCGAAATGCTGTCAATACAGCGTCAAGGTATATTTATACACCACCATTCAACAGAAAGGAAACGTCACATGTAGATTTAAATTCAGCGAGATTTAAAAGATTTGCATTTAGCGAGGTTGTTGAGCGAGGATACATTTTAACTTTGGATCAAGAAAATATACAGGTTCATGGGAAACACGGGTTCATTCGATATAGCCTGCATTACCCGTAATGTGATTGTGAAGATAATAGTGTTCAGTGGTGTTACATCTATTGCTCATCTGAATGTTTATATTTGATCATTTTGGACAAAGTAGGATGTACTCATATTTCTTCAGTACATCACAAACAGGGCGTGATGGGTGTTAATGAAATAAACAGAAACATTGCAAACTGATGCGTCTATGTCCCATGAAGTATCGGGATAATAATCTACTCTGTTGGTCATCATAAAGTATCACCTGAACATTACCGGGCCAAGGTAAACAATATGTGGATATTCTATCGTGCTGACACGACGGGGATCACTGTTCACAGAAATGAGCACGTAAACTATACGCCCCCAACCTTCTCGTGTGGCTTCTCGTCGGCGATCTGCGCATGTGTACTTCACGCACAGTATGACCTACAGGTACTAGTACTCTTTGGGGGGAAACATATACGTTGCTTCAGGTTTTAAAAAAGCACTCATTATGGTTTGCGAAATGAAAAGTATGAATGATATGTCTCTGCTGACTCTAATACAAATCCTAGACCTACCTAGATTATCAAACGGTCAGTTTATGGTAAATTGTATATTTTGAAGAATACTGTTCGTTTTTCTGTACGTTTTTCTATAATGTCCATGGCGAAAAGCTGACTCAGAAGTACAGGTGTTTGATAATATAACACCAGTTTCTTAAATAGTAAATTATAAACGAAGCACCCCCTACTTTTTTTCAAGAGAATAATACTAGAATATGAAAACTGTAATGGTCAACATCGCTCACAGCATCAAGAGACCCAGATAAGAAACTAATCCCGAACACACACACACACACACACACACACACACACACACACACACACACACACACACACACACACACACACACACACACACACACACACACACACACACACACACACACAATGTCAATGCAAACAATACGTTGTTAACCTTCAGCATTTCGGAAGTTAGAAATTGAACATTGTCTGGATTGAGTCGTAAGGGGCAGTGTCATGATAAAAATTAATTTCATGTGTCATAAAAGTATTATGTAGTTATTTATGATTAATATTTCTCTTACTGGAATTATTACACAACGGTAAGCACACCACTGATCACCTAGTACAATGATACGTGTGGGACAGATTTTGAGGCGTTTAACCAGGAACGCATAGCTCTATTTTGTACATAACCTAGGATTCTGTCAAACGAAAATAATGAACCTTTACGTAATTGTCCCATTAGCTCATCATTGAGGTGGAGTATCAATTTAATACATAAAGATGTGTGTTAGAGTGAGTGAGTTAATTTTAACGTCACATCAGCAATATTGCAGCCATATCGTGACGAAGAGTAGAGGAAGAAATAAAGCCGTAATAAATAAAGTCAAATTATGAAAAACGAAAGACAGTAAAATAACTAGAGCATCACAGATATAGATATAAAACTAGTATGAAAAACTAAAAACTTTTAACTACAGAAGACAATACAATATAAAAACAGGCTACATATTGCCAACAACTGAAGGTAAATCACCATACTGGGGACCATGGGGACTTACAGTACATTTTCTTCCTGCATGGGCCCCAGCTGGAATTACATCGTCCCTTCAGCTGTCAGCAATTTAGAATAATTTAGCCATACTTTAAAAATACACATATTCTACGATTAAATTTGTGGAAAGTTTTAATTGACTTTGAATGTTTCGCGTCTTACGTATCCTCTCAGGAGGACAATAATTTTACAGTACAGATGTGTGTTAGAAGGGTTAAGATAGACAGAGCACCGTATGACACGAGGTAAAGTAGTGACAAGTGTGTGTTAAAGGCATGGGGATTTTACGGCTCGTTAGTTCAATTACGGAAGTGTTTGGGCGACTGAAATCAACAACAAGCTATGAAAAATATTTTCTCAGCCAACACCACGTTGCATGAAATGCAGCACATCCCTGTGTGCTATCGTTACTCTATATAGTGAAGATATAATTGCGTGTTTCCTATAGGAATAAATGAATGGGTGTCTTATGACACATCTGCATGGGAAAGTTATGAAACAATAGCTGGAACATTGTCGACAGCAGCACGTATCAATAAAATACCCGATAAGAAAAGGTGCTGAGAAGTATTGTGTGAAACATGATGTCAAACGTCCTACAGTAATCGATCAGTCTTTCGTTAAGCAAAATGTTAAGCAAACATCCAAACGGTTTGGGTGATAATGGTATTTACACTCCATTAAGTCGAGATGAATTGTGTTTGGAATTACTTTTAAGTCAATGATATGTGCGTGAATAACCTCCGGAATACAGGGACACGCGAACGACTTCTATCAAAGCTTCACAGTAAATAGTAAGGTATCCAATCTTAGAATAAGAAGGCAAATCTTAGAATAACAGGTCGTCAAATCCTCTGAGCTAATGTCCCTATTTTGGTGAACTACCTTCAGTTGTATGCGATCTATAGCCTGTTTTTATATTACGTATTGTCAATATAATGGTATTAGTTTTAACTTCACATGCTAGTTTTAATTCTCACTGTGATAGTCTAGTTTACTGTCCTATGACGACAGGTTTTATGATGTATACATATTGTTTATAAATGTCCAATTTGTTTGTTCACGATATGGCTGAAAAATTGCCGACATGACGTTAAATATTAACTCACTCACTCACTCTCTGAGCTATTAGTATTGCTCACTTATGCTAATGATGTGCTTCATTCTGGTAGACGTCACAAAAAAAGCCGACAATCTTGTGAATCATTGTTTATGTATCAAAGGCTTTGGCAAATGTTACTATAGACACGAACAGTTTCTGATAACCATGTTTGGCGAATCAGGTTGCATCACTCAAAGCATTGATTACCAGTAAAGACAATTAGACATGATCCGCCACCTGCTTCTACCACCGTTAAAAATAATGTACATTTTAGCATGATGTAGAAAGCGGAGATAATGATGAAAGTACCAGTGGTCGCGAGGGATCTTTTCAGATGAGTCCAGATTAAACCTGGATTTTCTGGATTGAGGTTGACATGTCTGGATGCGTTCTTAGATGCAATGCAAACTTAAACATGGGGCAGCAGGACAAATATGATGATATTTTTGGCGGAATCACCATGAAAGGCAGAATTACCCGTTCATGTTGTCCTTGGAAGTGTCGTCTCGTTAACAATATACTGGCGCCAATCATGTGTAGTCGTGGTGGTATTTCAAGCCGTTAATGCCACCCTTCAGGTATCGTAACTGACTCCAGGAAAACATCCTTACCCATTCCCCAAAATGCACTCTAACTATAAACACTATGTCATCTTTTCTGACTCTCTTTCGTGCCTTCAGGGCACCCATGAAGGGCCGCCTCCTCGTGGTGGGTGCTGGGTAACGCTAAGCGCCCTTCAACCCCCCGTTGTTCACCCAGGGGGATATTTGGTCGACCATCCCGTTTGCCGTGGGTTGCGCCCCTGTGTCGGTGGAGGACGGGAGTCTGGTGGTTGAGGGCAATAGGATCCTGGAACCGTGTTCCTTTTGCCAAACACACCACTTCGGCCCTTACTTCACCTAGACGGGTGGTAGAACTGGCCCGGTTCTATCAATCGGCTGGTCACGCCAAGCCCTGTGCATGGTAAATATATTATTTGCACATATACTTATTTTTGGGCTTTGGATATTTTGATCCTCAATATACAAATTATTCTTATGTTGCATTGCCTAGAGTCCTATGCCAGAAAGCGGTGGCTCATGGGCCAATCTGGTGACGTTGACCGCTGAATTCTGTGTGTCTTTAGATTTTTGTTATGGGCCGAACCAGCTTGACAACTGATCTATTTGACAAATATAGCTATTCATGTCATATTTGCTGGAGTATGACACCCCTGTATCCCTGGTGTTAGCATCCTGGAGATCCGGTGCGAATCGACCCCGTCCTTGTTGACACTCCATGGTGGGTGGGGAACAGGGGTGTTGAAACATTTCCTTTCATCATGGCACTATTACATTCTGGTTCATCTCGTAGTGAGAAGAAAAGGCGTTTTGAGGATTTAGATCCTTCAAGTGGAAGCATTACTCCAAACAATGATTCTTGGACTCGATTTTTAGTGATCGAGGCTGCTGATTTTTTACCGATCAAGCTTAACCCATTCGCTGTTTCAAAGGCTGTATCTGGGATTTGTGGTGAGGTTAACAACGTCACCCGGCTCCGTACTGGTTCACTTCTTGTGGACTGTGCACGGAAGCAGCAATCTCTAAATTTGTTATCGATCAAAACATTTGCAAATGTTGAAGTTGCTGTGTCGGTGCACAGGACACTGAACTCTTGTCGAGGCATTGTTCGTGACAGGGCTCGTTGCCTGTCCGACATGTCTGAAGAGGAAATCACTGCGGAGTTGAAGGAACAGGCGGTAACAGCAGTTAAACGCTTCACAATAAAGAAAGATGGTATTACTGTAAATACCAACACGTATCTCATGACATTTGCTCGTTCCACCCTTCCAGCATCAATCAAAGCAGGTTATCTCAATATCGGAGTGGAGGTGTATGTCCCCAATCCTCTCCGATGCTACAAATGTCAACGATTAGGCCATGGTTCCAACTCATGTCGAAACTCTGTGGTTTGTTATCGTTGTGGTAACAACCACGAGAGCACTGACTGCAAGAAAGACTTCAGATGCTGTAATTGCGATGGCACCCATGCCGCATTATCAAAATCTTGCCCTGTATGGCAATGAGAATCTAGCATCATGAAATTGAAATGCCATAATAACATATCTTACCTGGGGGCAAAGAAGCTATTTACAACACAGTCAACTACTCCATCGATGGTAACTTATTCTGCAGCAGTGTCTCGATCTATGACAACGTCATCTGTATCTTGTCAAACCGACTTGACTTGGATCCGGACTGAAAAACCTATTGCTTCAGCCGCTCCACCAAAATCCCCAGTCACTCAGTCAACGTCTGCATCTCAGACAGAGAGTCAGCCTGAGATACTCTCAGAGATGTCTATTAAGCAGCCAGTTCCTATTAACTCAACAAAAGGAAAGCACAAAGGAAAAAAAACAGAATAGAAAAGAATCAATCACCATCCCTTCATCTCCAGAGGTTACTTTACAGAACTCCTTTGAATCTCTTGACATGGAGGTTACTCTGTCCTCCCAGGACAGGCGGAAAAATAGTTCCTCCTCACATTCACGTGAACGATCGCCCATTGAACCACCATGACACAGTTTTCACATATCCTGCAGTGGAATTGTAGAGGACTGAAAAATAATTTCAGTGAAATGCAAATGCTGATACAGGACTTTCAGCCGGCAGCGTTATGTCTCCAAGAGACATATTTAAAAACTACTGATACCTTTACTTTGAGACAGTACAGCGATTTTCATTCTTTTTCTCCTCCGGGAGATCGAGCAACTGGAGGCGCTTCTATTTTGGTTCACCAGAGCGTCATACACAGCCCTGTCACTCTAAATACGAATCTTCAAACTGTTTCTGTTCGTCTGACTCTACACATTGCTTTGACATTGTGCAGTTTGTATATCCCTCCATCTTCCGATATTCGACAATCAGATCTTCAAAATCTATATGATCAGCTTCCCAAACCATGTATTTTCATGGGTGATCTGAACGGACACAATCCGCTTTGGGGTAGTGTTCATACTAATAATAAGGGGGAAATCCTCGAGGAATTTATTTCAGATAATAATTTTTGTATCTTTAACACCGATTCATCCACCTATTTACATCCAGCTACAGGAACATATTCTTCCCTGGATTTGTCACTCACCGAATCCACCGTATTTAATGAATTTGAATGGATGGTCCATGATGACCTATGTGGTAGTGATCATTTCTCCACCATTCTCAAAAACATCAACCCTGGTGATGATCCTCCTTCATCAAGAAGGAACTTCGCCAGGGCTGATTGGTCATTATTTTAGGCTTTGTGTGTCGACCATTTAAAACATGAAGTCTTTGCGAACAGCGACGACCCTATACCATTGTTTTCTGATATCCTCAATGACATTGCTGATCAAACTATACCTAAGTCCTCTGCAATTCCACATATTCCTAAACCATGGTTTACTAATGACTGTAATTAGGCCAGGAAGAAAGCTGAAAAGTATTTTCGGCGACATCCTACAGTTCATAATTTAGATAAAGTAAAAAATTGCTAAGGCTCAACGCACTTCTAAACAGACTAAGCGTCAGTCTTGGAGGAACTATGTTTCCAAAATTAATTCCCGTACACCTATGTCAAAGGTGTGGAATATGATACAAAGAATTAAGGGCAAAGGTTCAAAATATACTGTTCACTATCTGAAGGATGGTGATACTTTATTAACAGATAAGTCTGATATTGCCAGCAAGATTGGTGAAACACCCGGAATTTCAACAATACCAGAAACAACAGGAGAAAAAGAGAATAAATTTTAACTCCGACAATGGCGAAGACTATAATGAATTATTTTCATTACATGCGCTCCACACTGCCCTTGAGCAAGCTCGTGATACAGCAACAGGAATCAATCTTGAAGCATTTACCGGAAGCTTGTTTGGAAACTCTTCTAAATATTTTTGACACAATATGGACTTCAGGGAATTTTCCAACGTCGTGGCGTAATGCCATTGCAGTCCCTATTCCAAAGCCTGGCCGGGATCATACTGATCCGTCTAATTACAGACCAATCTCTTTAACGAGTTGTGTCTGTAAAACAATGGAACGAATGATAAACAATAGATTAACATGGTATCTTGAAACCAATAACCTTATTACAAATATTCAATGTGGTTTCAGGAAAAATCGTAGTACCATTGATCATTTGGTACGTTTAGAATCCTTTGTTAAAAATGCATTAGTAAATAAACAACAAGCAGTATCGATATTCTTTGATATCGAGAAAGCGTACGATACCACCTGGAAGCATGGCATTTTAAAGGATTTACATGATTTTGGTAAAAGGGGTCGTTTACCTCTTTTTATTTCACAGTTTTTAAAAGACAGGCAATTTCAAGTCCGAGTGGGTTCAACCCTGTCTGACCATTATAATCAGGATCAGGGTGTACCACAAGGCAGTATTTTGTCTGTCACATTGTTTAGCATTAAGATCAACAGTTTATCCAAGGTTTTAAATGATTCAATTGATGGATCACTTTTCTTGTCGCGGTAAGAATATGCATACTATTGAACGGCAACTACAGTTGTGTTTAAACAAAATAAATAAATGGTGTCTTGAGAACGGCTTAAATTTTCTAAATCAAAAACTAATTGCATACATTTCTGCCGTAAATATAAACCACATACAGACCCGGAACTCTTTTTAAATGGCACTCCCATCAAGGTTGTAAAAGAGGCCAAGTTCTTAGGTCTCATGTTCGACTCCCATTTAACTTTTCTTCCGCATATCAAATCTCTAAAAGCTAAATGCCTGAAGGCACTCGATTTATTGAAAGTCGTGTCTAATTCAAGGTGGGGAGGGGATCAAGCTACGCCCCTACACCTTTACAAATCACTTCTCCGCTCGAAGCTTGATTATGGCTCCATCGTATATGGTGGAGCCTGTAAAAACATCCTAAAACTCTTAGATTCAGTCCACCATCAAAGTCTGAGACTTTGTCTTGGGTCTTTCAGAACTTCTCCTGTTGACAGTCTTTATGTCGAGGCACCCATGAAGGGCCACCTCCTCGTGGTGGGTGCTGGGTAACGCTAAGCGCCCTTCAGCCCCCCGTTGTGGACCCGGGGGGATATTTGGTCCGCCAACCCGTTTGCCGTGGGTTGCGCCCCTGTGTCAGTGGAGGACGGGAGTCTGGTGGTTGAGGGCACTGGGTCCAGGAACAGTGTTCCTTTGCCCAACACACCACTTCGCCCCTTACTTCACCTAGACGGGTGGTTGAATGGGCCCTGAGCACTCAATTTCATTGCTCTATCATTTTTTGGCTTGGTTGTAATTGAACGTAATATTTGACATGATTTGTTTTGTATATATATATATTTGATACTGATACTTGGATTTTCAAATTTGAGAAAATTTTCCTAGATGCCTGTGCCAGAAGGCGGTGGCTCATGGGCCAATTTGGTAGACTAATTAATTTCAATTTTTCTGCTGGAGTATATCATCCGGGTATCCCTGGTGCTGCAAGTCGGAGATCCACTTGTTATTAGCACCGTCTTACGACACTCCGTGGTGGGTGGGGAGCTCGGATGATGAACCAATATAACCTAAACATGGAGTACCAAACACCCTCAAAAAAGACAAAACGTCCACTCGACATTGATGAGGAACAGCGACCTTGTAATTCTGTTGATTATTGGCCACGATTTTTGATTATGGAAACTCTGGATAAGACTCCCTTGAAACTTAATCCTTTTGCGATTTCTAAAGGTGTCAACGGAATAGCAGGAGAGGTACGGAACATCAAACGCTTACGTTCAGGATCACTTTTGATTGAATGTAGCAGAAAAGTGCAAGCGACCAACCTGCTATCTACGGATATGTTTGTTGGAGTTCCTGTTATAGTCTCTGCCCAAAGAACACTAAATACCAGTAAAGGTATAATCAGAGACAAGGATCGACTGTTGGCTGACATGTCTGAATTAGACATTGTTTCTGAAATGAAAGACCAGGGAGTAATATATGTGAAACGGTTTACGACCCGCAGAAACAATGAAACCATTCAAACCAACACATACCTCTTTTCATTCTCTTCCCCAAATCCTCCAAAGTCAGTCAAGGCAGGTTACTGCAATATGTCAGTTGACATCTATATCCCAAATCCTTTGAGATGTTTTAGATGTCAAAGATATGGCCACGGTGTTAACACCTGTACAAAACCAATCACGTGTGCTCACTGCAGTGAGACTACACATGTTACAGAAGACTGTAATAGTACCCAAAAGAAGTGCAGAAACTGTACAGGAAGTCATTCTTCCTTCTCAAAAGACTGCCCAATTTGGAAAAAACAAATGGAAATTTCTAAAATCAAATTTACCCAAAATATTAGCTTCGCTGATGCAAAGAAAATTGTTGAATCAACAACAGTACCATGTGGTTCGTATGCATCAGTTGCAAGATCATCTTCGGACACAGATCCAAAGGTAAACACCTTATCAGTATCCACTGTTCAATACATTGTCAAACAGACTTGACGTGGGTAAAAACCAACCAACCTCAGTCACTCACACCTGAAAAGTCTACTCAGACTTTAAACTCTGGAAATACCGTGGACATCCTGTCTGAAGTTCCATCACAGTCATCTAGTCAGGATTCATCTTTATCCGGGGAGCCCTCATCGTCTCAGTCAGCCCAACCAACTCGATCGAAAACAAATTCAAAGAACACTGTTCAAAGTTCTCATAAACCAAGAACAGACACAGCGAAAAAAAGTGGCAGACCGCCAAAGGGTTCAGAAAATCCAATCAACATATTCAATAAATACGGATCACTTGAGGACATGGAAGTGTCCGAAAACTCCTATCCCAGGGCACATAGCTCGTCGCCCTCGAAGAAAGTGAGGGGTAGATCCCCTACTTTACGCCAGTTTACAGCCTATCATTATTTTTCTCCTCTTGGTGATAGGGCCACTGGAGGATCTTCTATACTTGTACGGCAGGATGTTATTCACAGTCCTGTTACACTTAAAACTAACCTCCAAGCTGTTGCAGTGCGACTTACTCTGGGTATAGCATTTACATTATGCTCTGTAGATATTCCACCTTCATGGACACTTCAGCAGACTGATCTACAGTCACTCTATGACCAACTCCCGAAGCCATGTGTTATTATGGGTGACCTAAATGGTCACAACCCGCTATGAGGTAGTAATAACACTACTACTAAAGGTAAAATACTGGAAGATTTTATCTCCAATAATGATCTATGTATATACAATGATGATTCAAGCACCTATCTGCATCCTGCAACCGGAACCTATTCTTCTCTAGATCTGTCTCTTGCAGACTCTAACCTCCTAAATGAATTTGATTGGTCTGTCCATAGTGACCTCTGTGGAAGTGATCACTTCCCAACTATTCTTTCAGAAATAACTCCATCTGATTCTCCATCAGATACAAGATGGAATTTTTCGAAGGCTAACTGGACCTTATTTCAAACTATATGTAAATCGAAATTACGACCTGAATTCTTCATTGACTGACAAGTCTAAAATTGTAAATAATATTGGCGAAACTCTTGCCAAAAATTCTTCATCGGCAAACTATGTCCCTGAGTTTCAGAGATATCAGAAACAACAGGAAAAGACAAACCTTAATTTCGAATCAAATAACGGTGAAGATTATAATGAAGTGTTTTCATTACATGAGCTACATACTGCTCTTGAGCAAGCTCATGACACTGCAGCGGGTGATGACAATATACATTACCAGCTACTGAAACACTTACCGGAACCATGTCTGATGACACTTTTAGATATGTTTAACAAAATATGGACGTCTGGAGAATGTCCTCCTTCATGGCGTAATGCCATTGTAGTCCCAGTACCAATACCTGGCAAGGATCATACAGATCCGTCTAATTACAGACCGATCTCTCTAACTAGCTTTGTTTGTAAAACTATGGAACGTTGAATAATAGATTAACTTGGTATCTTGAAACCAATAACCTTATAACCAATATTCAATGTGGTTTCAGGAAAAATCGAAGTACCATTGATCATTTGGTACGCTTAGAATCCCTTGTTAAGAATGCTATAGTAAGTAAACAACATGCTGTGTCAATTTTCTTTGATCTTGAGAAAGCTTATGATACGACCTGAAAGCATGGCATTTTGAGGGATTTACATGACTTTGGTTTGAGAGGCCGTTTGCCTCTTTTTATATCACGGTTTTTAAAGGACAGACAATTTCAAGTCCGAGTGGGTTCAACCCTGTCTGACCATTACAATCAGGATCAGGGTGTCCCTCAAGGCAGTATTTTGTCTGTCACTTTATTTAGTATCAAGATCAACAGTTTATCCAAGGTTTTAAACGATTCAATCGATGGATCACTTTTTGTGGATGATTTTAATATTTCTTGTCGTGATAAAAATATGCATACTATTGAACGGCAATAGCAGTTGTGTTTAAATAAAATAAATAAATGGTGTCTTGAAAACGGTTTTAAGTTTTCCAAGTCCAAACCTAATTTTCTACACTTTTGTAGAAAATATAAGCCGCATAAAGATCCAGAACTATCTTTAAATGGCACTCCCATCAAAGTTGTTAAGGAGGTCAAATTCTTGGGTCTAATTTTCGACTCCCATTTAACTTTTTTGCCACATATTAAATCGCTTAAGGCCAAATGCCTGAAGGCACTCGATTTGTTGAAAGTTGTTTCCAACTCAAAGTGGGGAGGGGATCAAGCTACCCTCCTCCACCTGTATCGATCATTGGTCCGCTCAAAACTTGATTATGGCTCCATCGTATATGGTGGAGCCTGCAAAAGCAACCTAAAACTACTTGATTCTGTCCACCACCAAGGCCTAAGACTTTGTCTTGGGTCCTTTAGAACCTTTCCTATTGATAGTCTATATGTTGAAGCAGATGAGCCCTCTCTAACACAACGTCGTATCAAATTATCTTTACAATACATAACTAAACTATATTCTAGCGAGTTTAATCCTGCTTTTAACTGTGTCTTTAATCCCCTCTACGAGGATTTATACAACAAAAAAACGTCTCTTGTTCCGCCTCTTGGGCACAGAATTAAGCCCTTCATTTCTGCTGCCGGCATTGAGCTGGAAAATATAGCTCCTTCCCGTCTTCTTTCTTCTCCGCCTTGGCAATTGGTTAGGCCACAAGTTGACCTAACATTAACTACATTTAAAAAATCACAAACAAACGAATTACAGTATAAACAAGAATTTAGTCAATTAAGAAATAAATATAATACATACAAATCCTTATTTACAGATGGGTCCAAGGATGGTGGCGCGGTGGCATGTGCCACTGTCATTGGATCCCGAACAATATCTTCTGGAATACCGGATAACAGCTCTATATTTACAGCAGAAGCAAACGCCATCTTAACAGCTCTTAAATATATTAATAAACACCATAAATATGAACAATATATGATCTTTTCAGGTTCTCTTTCGTGTCTTCAGGCTATTAAAAATCTTTCTTGCAAACATCCACTTTTATTAGAAATTATTGAATTGTACAATGAACTTGCTACTGGCCAATGCGACATCGTCTTTTGTTGGTTACCCAGCCACGTTGGTATTTTTGGGAACACGATGGCTGTTATTGCTGCTAAGGCAGCACTCAACAAATCTGTGACACCACTTCTTATTCCATATTCTGATTATAAAGCTGGCATTAGAACTTACATCCGTGATCTAATGCAAAAGAAGTGGGACACCCAAGTAGGTATTAATAAATTACATGGAATAAAACCCTACATTGGTTACACCTACTTGGGTTGTCAGTCCAGATTTGAGGAGGTCATTATGCGACGATGTCGCATTGGCCATACCAGATATACTCATGAATATTTATTGAAAGGCGAAGATCCTCCGTTTTGTATCCCTTGTGATGAAAGGATCACAGTCAAGCATGTCTTGCTTGACTGCATTGAATGTTCCATCACAAGGGATATCTGTTTCAAATCCAAAACTCTGAAGGATCTTTTAATAATGTCAGTTCTCATTTAATTCTTGCATTTTCAAAAAAAATAGATTTGTTAAGTGATTTGTAAATAGACATATAATTTATTATTGGTAGTTTAGATTAGCAACTGAGATTGTTAGTGGCTGTAATTCCTCAAAGGGGGTTGAAGTATTGTAAAATTATTGTCCTCCTGAGAGGGTACGTAAGTCCCAAAACATTTAGTCAATCTAAGTGTACCTGCTTTTTAATCGTAGAATAAGTGTGTTTTTAATTTATGGCTAGATATCTCTTCTGTCGCCAATGGCTGAAGGGATGGTGTAAATCCAACTAGGGTCCATGCAGGTAGCAAAAGTAATGTAAGTCCCCATGGCGCCTAGTCTGGTGATCTACCTTCAGTTGTTGGCGATCTATAGCCCATTTTTACATTGTATTGTCTTCTTTAATTGGAATATTTTAGCTTTGTTCGCTAGTTTTATATTGATATCTGTGATTATCTAGTATTTTTACTGTCCTTCGTCGGCAGGTTTTTTATAATATCTATATATATGGTATTTCAATGTCAAATGTTCTCGTCACGATATGGCTGAAATATTGCCGATGTGACGTTAAATATTAACTCACTCACTCACTCACTCTTTACGTCGAGGCAGATGAACCTTCTCTTAACCAACGCCGTATAAAATTATCTTTACAATATATTACAAAATTATATTCTAACGAGTCTAATCCTGCATTTCACTGTGTCTTTAATCCTCTTTATGAGGATTTGTATAAAAACAATTCTTCTCTTGTTACGCCTCTTGGGCTCAGAATTAAGCCATTTATTGCTACTGCCGGCATTGAGCTGGAAAATATAGCTCCTTCCCGTCTTCTTTTTTCTCCTCCTTGGCAGTTGGTTAGGCCACAAGTCGACCTAACACTCACTAAATTTTTTAAAAAATCAGAAACTAATGACTTACAATATAAACAAGAATATAATCAATTAAAAAGTAAATATAATACATATAAATCCTTATTTACAGATGGGTCCAAGGGTGGTGGCGCAGTTGCTTGTGCCACTGTCATTGGGTCCAAAACAATATCTTCCAGATTACCCAATGACAGTTCAATTTTCACTGCAGAAGCAAGCGCAATACTTACAGCTCTTAAATATATACATAAACATCCTAAATATAAACAATATATAATATTTTCCGACTCTCTCTCTTGCCTTCAGGCTATTAAAAATCTTTCTTGCAAAGATCCACTTTTATTAGAAATTATAGAATTATATAATGATCTTGCTACTGGCCAATGTGACATCGTCCTCTGTTGGTTACTCAGCCACGTTGGTATTTCTGGGAATACTTTGGCCGATTTTGCTGCCAAGGCAGCACTCAACAAATCTGTGACATCACTTCGTATTCCATACTCTGATTACAGAGCCAGCATTAGACCTTACATCCGTGATCTGATGCAGAAGAAGTGGGACACTCAGGTAGGTGTTAATAAATTACATGCAATAAAACCCTATATTGGCTACACTTACTTGGGTTGTCAGTCCAGATATGAAGAGGTCACCATGCGACGATGTCGTATTGGTCATACCAGATATACTCATGAGTACCTATTGAAAGGTGAGGATCCTCCGTTTTGTATCCCTTGTGATGAGAGAACCACGGTCAAGCATGTCCTGCTTGACTGTGTTGAATTCATCCATCATAAGGGATCGATATTTTAATGTCAAAACAGTAAAGGACCTTTTTAGCAATGTTAATTATCATTTAATCATTGATATTTTAAAAGAAATAGATTTGTTAAATGAATTTTGATATATGTTTTGTAAATAGATGAGGTTTTATAATTGGTAGTTCAGATTTTCAACTTAGATTGTTAGTGGCTGTACCCTCAAAGGGGGTTGAAATATTGTAAAGATATTGTCCTCCTGAGGGGGTACGTAAGTCCCAACATATTTTGAGTAAATTTAGGCTTACCACGTTTTTAATCGTAGAATATGTGTGCTTTTAATTTATGGCTAGATTTCTCTTCTGTCGCCAATGGCTGAAGGGATGGTGTAAATCCAACTAGGGTCCATGCAGGTAGCAAAGGTACTGTAAGTCCCCATGGTCCGTAGTATGGTGATCTACCTTCAGTTGTTGGCGATCTATAGCCTGATTTTATATTGTATTAGTCCAATAGTGCTATTAGTTTTAAACTTTCCACGCTAGTTTTAATTCTAATTGTGATAATCTAGTGGTTTTACTGCCCTTCGTTGACAGGGTTTTATATATTATATGTATGTATTATTAATTTAGAACCAGTTTTAGTCACGATATGGCTGAAATATTGCCGATGTTACTTTAAATCTTAACTCACTCACTCACTTCGTGCCTTCAGGTTATTAAACATCTCTCTCGTAAAGATCCACATTTAATTGAAATTCTTCAATTATATAATGAAGTTGCTACCGGTCAATGCAACATCGTCTTTTTGTTGGTTACCCAGCCACGATGGCATTTATGGGAATACAATGGCCGACCTTGCTGCCAAGGCGGCGCTCAAGAAATCTTTTATTGTATACATTGTTTTCGTCACGATATGGCTGCAATATTGCCGATGTGACGTTAAATATTAACTCACTCACTCACTCACTCAAGAAATCTGTGACACCACTTCTGATCCCATACTCTGATTACAAAGCTGCTACTAGATCTTATATCCGTGATCTGATGCAAAAGAAGTTGGACACCCAAGTGAGTATTAATAAATTACATGAAGTAAAACCCTATATTGGTTGTCATTCCAGGGTTAAAGAGGTCATTATGCGACGATGTCGCATTGACAATATGCGTTATACTCACAAATACTTGTTAAAAGGTGAAGATCCTCCATTTTGTATCCTTTGTGATGAGAGAGTCACGGTTAAGCATGTCCTGCTTGACTGTGTTGAATTCTCCATCATAAGGGATAAGTATTTCAACGTGAAAACAGTTTAGGATCTTTATACCACTTTTTAAAAGACATTGATTTAATTGATGAATTGTGATTAATATGTTCTGTAGATAGATGTATTTTAATATAGTAGTTTACTTTATTAACTTAGACTACTATTAGTGGCTGTACCCTCAAAATGGGTTTAAGTATTGTAAAATTATTGTCATCCTGACAGGGTACGCAAGTCCCGAAACATTGAAAGTAAATTTGAACTTACCAGATTATTTCTGTAATATTTTAGTGATTTTAATTGATTCCTAAATTCGACTACAATCGCCAGCGGCTGAAGGGATGATATAAATCCAGCTAGGGTCCATGCAGGTAGCAAAAGTACTGTAAGTCCCCATGGTCCCTAATATAGTGATCTGCCTCCAGTTCTTGGCGATCATTAGGACATTTTTACATTGTATTGTTCCAAAATAGTTTTCTACTTTTAAAGATACATGCTAGCTAGTTTTAACTCATTTTGTGATGATCTAGTAATGTTTCTGTCCCTCATTGACAGGGTTTTATATATTATATGTATGTATGTATTATGAATTTAGAAATAGTTTCAGTCACAATATGGCTGAAATATTGCCGATGTGACTTTACATCTTAACACACTCACCCAATGAGCACTAGTGGTGGTCCGATTAACTGAAATAATCGAATATTGGTCACAGTGACTAAGCGACCAAGCAATCGAACATGTTTTCTCGTAATTGAACACGACCAATCTTGGAACACTTGTTTGCATTAACAATGTTTTTCAGAATGCTGGTTTAGTCTGTGTCATTAAATATACATTTCACAAGCGCTGCAAGCTCGTTTCAAGTCATGATTGAATTTATCTTAAAGAATCCAGGAAATATGTGTTCATACATACTAATCATCATTTAAATATGCAAAATTTGCAAATTGACTTTAAGCAATTTGCATAAAAAACAAATTACTACATATTTTTTCTTTATTTTTGTTTGGTCCATTAACAAAACATAACAGGGACATTTAATAAATGACGCTAACCAATTATTTTCGATGATTGATCGGTTGTAATGGACCAAGCATCAATTATTAGATTTCAACCAATTCCCAACAGTAATGAGCACGTGTGGAACATGATCGCGGTATGTGTAGTTTTCTGATGTTTTTTTGGGTGGTGTTCACGTAAATCATATATCGCCAACATTGTTCTTTTTCACCCTGTTCTTCCTTTGTGTTATCTGTACATGACGATCACGAGATACCTCTTTGTGTTTCCTAATGGACTGTTACTTGCAAACATCACACGCTGTTTCCTAGCGTTATATATAAATCAGTGACAAGGGTGCGACATTTTCCAGAAAAGCTTTATTGCACACTGATAAAAGTGGACACTGTAAACAGACAAGACTTGTTACATCATTTGATCATATGATGACCCTAAAACAATTGAGCCTGAGGCAGGCAAACCGATGGTTGATATCTAACCGAATTACAACAATATTAGGCCAAGATGAGACACAGTGACAATATCCGTTTCTGTACCACGAACTGACTGATGTCCCGAATAATTCACACAAGGTATACAGCATTGAGAAAACAGTACATCACGCTGGTATAACAATGAATTGTTGTCAGATAATGAACGACAAGGACACACGGATCCAATGTTAGTAATGTTCGGTTTAGTGGAACTTGATGGACATGAGTCTGTAATGACGTAACAGTATCATGATCACTTTATTTTCATTTCCACTGTTGCCGCTGGTACAGTGATACACTAAGCAGCAAAAGAAACGTCAGTTTGGAATTTTCCGTCACAGAAACGGATAACTGTAAACTCATCTAATGTTTTGATTGTATATTTTTGACAACATCTCCAACTTTACCTGAGCAAAGACATTCCTTCACAAACTCAGAATGGAACCCACGAAATGGTCTCAAAAACGCAACCTGATTTGGGAGATGGTACGGTGTTCTCCATGTTTTTCATGCAACTCATGGTGCACGTGCTGTTCACAAGGACCAGCCCTATAAAATGCACCCCCAAACCTGGTTGAAACATTCACATTACAACGTCAGCAGGAAGCCACGACTCACGACAGCTCAGAGGAACCAGGCGCTAGGAAGACCTGAAGCTCGCCACACTGCACAAGCCGTTGCCAATCACTTCCAGGTCAACCTTCGGACCATCTACAGGCTGCAGCAACGTTTCCGGGCCACCAACACCACAAATGATCGCCCCCGTACTCGCAGACCAAGGGTGACCACAAGACGACATGCCTGCCACGTTGTGCGACAGCATGTACAGAATCCCTTCATGCAGGCATCCGAAATAGCACGCCAGACAGGGGAAACACACGGAAGACCAATCAGTACTGATACAGCACGCGGACGTCTAAACAGCGGGAACCTTCAAAAATGTTTTTTATTCACTTATTATGTCCATTTCTGTAATGATTTGATTACAGTGCCTATCTAATTTTGAATTCGTACTGACGCTCTTTTGCTGATGAGTATATGTTTGTTTTGTTGCCTACTAATAATAGTCATTTTTACTCACCTATTCATATAATACGAGGATGAAAAGCGATCGCGTTTATTTATTACATGCTTTCTGAACAACTGTCAATCAAACGGTGCCCAGTTCAATGATTGAGTACTAAAAAGTGATATCTTTTACTATATATTCTTAGCCTATACATGGTCGAGTTCAAATGTTTCATCTAAGTACAGAAGAAAGGGCCCATAAGTGTACCCATCAATGCAATTATACTGTTGTATTCAGAAAATGAATAGTAGTTGCGTTGGTACCAACAGTTGCGATGTCTCCTGGTGTCAGCTGAAGAATGATAACTGCATACGTCAGCAAGGTTCCAATAATCTGTAAACAAGTATAATCAGTAAAGATGACAAAGGTGAAAAGCAGCCATCCAGCAGCTATGAACAGTGGACGGCAATAATTACTTGGGTTTTTGCGAGATCAGTTTGATCAGAAGGCGACATACGTGAACACTTTATTGCAACATAGTTATGGCCCTATTCTATATTTCTTTCAAGCCTTTTAGTATAACTCGATGACTAACAGAGGATTCAAGTCGTGCAAATATCTCTTCTTCCTCAGGTAAATGTGGTTAGATGTAACTTACAAAAAGGTGAAACGAGTGAGATGAGGTGATATTCTGTTTAACGTCGCGTTCAAGATGATTGTACTGTAACTGTGACATGTGGGTGCATGTGCGTGTGTGTACCAGCTCAAAAGGATGCCCGTTGTCTAATGCTAGCCGTTTCTCTGACTCATTTGTAATTTGAACGCCCTATTCAGACACACCATACTGACTCCAAACCGACCAGTCTTTGCTTTATTCCGAAATACCGATCTCCAAGCAGGATAACAAATCATCATCTTCTATATTCGGGCACCCATGAAAGGCCACTTCCTCACTGTGGGTGCTGGGTAACGCTAAGCGTTGTAGACGGGTGGTTGTATGGGCCCGGTTCAACCAATCGGCTGGTCATGCCGAGCCCTGAGCACTCAATTTCATTGCTCTATCATTTTTTGGCTTGGTTGTATTTGAACGTAATATTTGATATGATTTATTTTGTATATATATATATATATATATATATATATATATATATTTGATACTGATACATGGATTTTCAAATTTGAGAAAATTTGCCTAGATGACTGTGCCAGAAGGCGGTGGCTCATGGGCTAATCTGGTAGACTAATTAATTTTAATTTTTCTGCTGGAGTATATCATCCGGGTATCCCTGGTGCTGCAAGTCGGAGATCCACTTGTTATTAGCACCCTCTTTACGACACTCCGTGGTGGGTGGGGAGCTCGGATGATGAACCAATATAAACTAAACATGGAGTACCAAACACCCTCAAAAAAGACAAAACGTCCACTCAACATTGATGAGGAACAGCGACCTTGTAATTCTGTTGATTATTGGCCACGATTTTTGATTATGGAAACTCCGGATAAGACTCCCTTAAAACTTAATCCTTTTGCGATTTCTAAAGGTGTCAACGGAATAGCAGGAGAGGTACGAAACATCAAACGCTTGCGTTCAAGATCACTTTTAAATTGAATGTAGCAGAAAACAGCAAGCGACCAACCTGCTATCTACGGATATGTTTGTTGGAGTTCCTGTTATAGTCTCTGCCCATAGAACACTAAATACCAGTAAAGGTATAATCAGAGACAAGGATCGACTGTTGGCTGACATGTCTGAATTAGACATTGTTTCTGAAATGAAAGACCAGGGAGTAATATATGTGAAACGGTTTACAACCCGCAGAAACAACGAAACCATTCAAACCAACACATACCTCTTTTCATTCTCTTCCCCAAATCCTCCAAAGTCAGTCAAGGCAGGTTACTGCAATATGTCAGTTGACATCTATATCCCAAATCCTTTGAGATGTTTTAGATGTCAAAGATATGGCCACGGTGTTAACACCTGTACAAAACCAATAACGTGTGCTCACTGCAGTGAGACTACACATGTTACAGAAGACTGTGATAGTACCCAAAAGAAGTATACAAACTGTACAGGAAGTCATTCTTCCTTCTCAAAAGACTGCCCAATTTGGAAAAAACAAATGGAAATTTCTAAAATCAAATTTACCCAAAATATTAGCTTCGCTGATGCAAAAAAAATTGTTGAATCAACAACAACACCATATGGTTCGTATGCATCAGTTGCAAGATCATCTTCGGACACAGATCCAAAGATAAACACCTTATCAGTACCCACCTGTTCAATACATTATCAAACAGACTTGACGTGGGTAGAAACCACCAAACCTCAGTCACTCACACCTGAACAGTCTACTCAGACTTTGACCTCTGGAAATACCGTGGACATCCTGTCTGAAGTTCCATCACAGTCATCTAGTCAGGATTCATCTTTATCCGGGGACACCACATCATCTCAGTCAGCCCAACCAACTCGATCGAAAACAAATTCAAAGAACACTGTTCAAAGTTCTCATAAACCAAGAACAGACACAGCGAAAAAAAGTGGCAGACCCCCAATCAGAAAATCCAATCAACATATTCAATAAATACGGATCACTTGAGGACATGGACGTGTCCGAAAACTCCTACCCCAGGGCACATAGCTCGTCGCCCTCGAAGAAAGTGAGGGGTAGATCCCCTATCAATCCACCTAAAAGATTGGTCATTTTACTGATATTGTGAAATGGAATTATAGAGGTCTAAGGACAATTTTAATGAACTACAGCTATTAGTCCAGGATCTAACACCATCGGCATTCTGTCTGCAAGAAACGTATCTTAAACAGACGGATTATTTTACTTTACGCCAGTTTACAGCGTTATTTTTCTCCTCTTGGTGATAGGGTCACTGGAGGATCTTCTATACTTGTACGGTAGGATGTTATTTACAGTCCTGTTACACTTAAAACTAACCTCCAAGCTGTTGCAGTGCGACTTACTCTGGGTATAGCATTTACATTATGCTCTGTATATATTCCACCTTCATGGACACTTCAGCAGACTGATCTACAGTCACTCTATGACCAACTCCCGAAGCCCTGCGTTATTATGGGTGACCTAAATGGTCACAACCCGCTATGAGGTAGTAATAACACTACTACTAAAGGTAAAATACTGGAAGATTTTATCTCCAATAATGATCTATGTATATACAATGATGATTCAAGCACCTATCTGCATCCTGCAACCGGAACCTATTCTTCTCTAGATCTGTCTCTTGCAGACTCTAACCTCCTAAATGAATTTGATTGGTCTGTCCATAGTGACCTCTGTGGAAGTGATCACTTCCCAACTATTCTTTCAGAAATAACTCCATCTGATTCTCCATCAGATACAAGATGGAATTTTTCGAAGGCTAACTGGACCTTATTTCAAACTATATGTAAATCGAAATTACGACCTGATTTCTTCAGTGACGTACCTGATCCAAGTTAAGTTTTTGCTGACGTTTTAAAGGAAATAGCCGATGAGTGTATACCGAAATCCTCTACAACTCCACACGTACGGAAACCATGGTTTAATACAGACTGCAGACAAGCCAGAAAAGCGAGGAAAAGGGCAGAACATTATTTCGGCCATCATCCAACTGTTCATAATTTAAATAAATTTAAAATACTCAATGTGAAGGCCCGTCGTACCTTCAAACAAAACAAACGACAATCTTGGAGGAAATATGTCTCCAAAATAAATTCACGCTCACCCATGTCTAAGTTGTGGAACATGATTCAGAGAATAAAAGGCAAAGGTTCAAAATCTGCTGTTCACCATCTTAAAGATGGTGATAATTTAATTACTGACAAGTCTAAAATTGCAAATAGAATTGGCGAAAACCTTGCCAAAAATTCTTCATCGGCAAACTTTGTCCCTGAGTTTCAGAGATATCAGAAATAACAGGAAAAGACAAAACTTAATTTTGAATCACATAACGGTGAAGATTATAATGAAGTGTTTTCAGTACATGAGCTACATACTGCTCTTGAGCAAGCTCATGACACTGCAGCAGGTGATGACAATATACATTATCAGCTACTGAAACACTTTCTTGAACCATGTGTGATGACACTTTTAGATATATTTGACCAAATATGGACGTCTGGAGAATGTCCTCCTTCATGGCGTAATGCCATTGCAGTCCCAGTACCAATACCTGGCAAGGATCATACAGATCCGTCTAATTACAGACCGATATCTCTAACTAGCTGTGCCTGTAAAACAATGGAACGTATGGTGAATAATAGATTAACTTGGTATCTTGAAACCAATAACCTTATCACAAATATTCAATGTGGTTACAGGAAAAATCGAAGAACCATTGATCATTTGGTACGATTAGAATCCTTTGTGAAAAATGCAATCGTAAATAAACAACATGCAGTATCGATATTCTTTGATCTCGAGAAAGCATACGATACCACCTGGAAGAATGTCATTTTAAAGGATTTACATGATTTTGAATTAAGGGGTCGTTTACCTCTTTTTATATCACAGTTTACAGACAGGCAATTTCAAGTCCGAGTGGGTTCTACCCTGTCTGACCACTATAATCAGGATCAGGGTGTCCCACAAGGCAGTATTTTGTCTGTAACATTGTTTAGTATTAAGATCAACAGTTTAACCAAGGTTTTAAACGATTCAATCGATGGATCACTTTTTGTGGATGATTTTAATATTTCTTGTCGTGATAAAAATATGCATACTATTGAACGGCAATAGCAGTTGTGTTTAAATAAAATAAATAAATGGTGTCTTGAGAACGGATTTAAATTTTCTAAATCAAAAACTAATTGCATACATTTCTGCCGTAAATATAAACCACATTAAGTGAATGAGTGAGTTATTATTTAACGTCATATCGGCAATATTTCAGCCATATCGTGACGAGAACATTTGACATTGTAATAGAATATATATAGTTATTATAAAAACCTGCCGACGAAGGACAGTAAAAATACTAGATAATCACAGATATCAATATAAAACTAGCGAACAAAGCTAAAATATTCCAATTAAAGAAGACAATACAATGTAAAAATGGGCTATAGATCGCCAACAACTGAAGGTAGATCACCATACTAGGAACCATTGGGACTTACATTACTTTTGCTACCTGCATGGACCCTAGTTGGATTTACACCATCCCTTCAGCCATTGGCGACAGAAGAGAAATCTAGCCATAAATTAAAAGCACACATATTCTACGATTAAAAACCCGGTACACTTAAATTGACTTTGAAAGTTTTGGGACTTACGTACCCCCTCAGGAGGACAATAATTTTACGCTACGTCAACCCCGCTACGTCAGGGTACAGCCACTAACAATCTCAGTTACTAATATAAACTACCACCAATAAAATATTTAACTATTTACAAATCAGTCAACAAATCTATTTTTTTTTAAATGCAGTAATTAAATGAGAACTGACATTATTAAAAAGATCCTTCAGAGTTTTGGATTTGAAATAGATATCCCTTGTGATGGAATTTTCAATGCAGTCAAGCAACACATGCTTGACTGTGATCCTTTCATCACAAGGGATACAAAACGGAGGATCTTCGCCTTTCAATAAATATTCATGAGTATATCTGGTATGGCCAATACGACATCATCGCATAATGACCTCCTCAAATCTGGACTGACAACCCAAGTAGGTGTAACCAATGTAGGGTTTTAGTGCATGTAATTTATTAATACCTACTTGGGTGTCCCACTTCTTTTGCATTAGATCGCGGATATATGTTGTAATGCTGGCTTTATAATCAGAGTATGAGATAAGAAGTGGTGTCACAGATTTGTTGAGTGCTGACTTAGCAGCAATATGAGCCATCATGTTCCCAGAAATACCAACGTGGCTGGGTAACCAACAAAAAGACGATGTCGCATTGGCCAGTAGCAAGTTCATTGTACAATTCAATAATTTCTAATAAAAGTGGATGTTTGCAAGAAAGATTTTTAATAGCCTGAAGACACGAAAGAGAATCTGAAAGATGATATATTGTTTATAATTACGGTGTTTATATATATATATGCTATAAGAGCTTATATCCGTGATCTGATGCAAAAGGGGCGGTGGGGTAGCCTAGTGGTTAAAGCGTTGACTCGTCTCGCCGAAGACCCGGGTTCGAATTCCCACATGGGTACAATGTGTGAAGCCCATTTCTGGTGTCCCCCGCCGTGATGTTGCTGGAATATTGCTAAAAGCGGCGTAAAACCAAACTCAGTCAGTCAGTCAGTCAGTCTGATGCAAAAGAAGTGGGACACTCAAGTAGATGTCAATAAATTACATGAAATAAAACCCTATATCGGTTACACCTACTTGGGTTGTCAGTCCAGATTTGAAGAAGTCAGCATGCGATGATGTCGTATTGGCCACACTAGATACACTCATGCATACCTATTGAAAGGTGAGGATCCTCCATTTTGTATCCCTTGTGATGAGAGAACCATGGTCAAGCATGTCCTGCTTGACTGTGCTGAATTCTCCATCATAAGGGATAAATACTTCAATGTGCAAACAGTTAAGGATCTTTTTAAAAATGTTAATTTTCATGTAATTAAACTGATTTAATGAATGAATTTTGATTAATATGTTCTGTACATATATGTATTTCAATTATTGGTAGATTTGATTAGTAACTTAGATTGTGAGTGACAGTGCCCTCAAAGGGGGTTGAAGAAGCGTAAAATGATTGTCCTCCTGAGAGGGTACGTAAGTCCCAAAACATTCAAAGTAAATTTAAACCTACTTCTCTTTTAATCGTAGAATATATAGTCCAAGAGCCCAGGGGTGATTTTTGTACCGAGAGAGGCCAAAAGGTTTGAACATGTATTCTGATGTAAAATTGCCTCACGAATCCAAAAAAATTCAGTTTTACAAATCAAAGCTGTGGCTTTAGCCCACTAGAAGGCGTTGAAGCGATGACTCAGCATTTTTTTCAGGTATACTGCTGCATCCTTTTAAATTCCAACTGGTTTGCAATGTAAAGAAGAAAGATAAATGTGTAATTTCACAAAATAAAATGTTTAACAGTGTGGTATGTAGAGTAATGACATATTGTTTTTCTTCGTAGATTTACAATTTTTTTGTCATTTTACCACCTGAAGTTCAGTGTAATGGAACTAAAGTATAATATACTACAGTATTTAAGGCTTTTGATTGTGTACAAATGTGTAAGGAATTCAAATATATGAACAAAATGCATATGTCACTCAGGGTTAGTGTTTTTATCTATAAAGAGTGTAAGGGTAATTATGTTCCCAATTGCGCAGATCGATGCTCATGCTGTTGACCACTGGATTGTCTGGTCCACATTCGATTATTTACAGACCGCTGCCATATATTGCAGAGTGCAGCGTAAAACTAAACTCACTCACTCACTCTGATTGTGGCAGTCAGTTCTTTCTCAAGAGTACTCTAAATATCCCGTGACTGTATGAATAAGACTGCATGACTGCACTGCATTGAGTATGATTGGTTTGTTGTTTTAGTGACAAAACAACCAAAGTGGTATTCTGAGCTGTAGACTGGTGTTACTTTATCGACTATGCATACATCAGCACTGTGTGCAAAAAAGACAAAATTGGATCAGGAAATACCATCCCTTTGTTATGGACTTTCCCAGATTCATTTCAAATACAATTAAAGAATGAGTAAGTATGGTTTTTCACCGCTTTTAGCAATATATACTCAGCATAAAAATACCCGTCAGTACGAATTCAAAATTAGATAGGCACTGTAATCAAATCATTACAGAAAAGGACATAATAAGCGGATCAAAAACACGTTTTGTGTACAATATCCTGACACATCAATGAATAACACAGCACAATTCCAAGACATTACGTAAACGTTTGCAGTCCATTCAGACTCTTGACTTCAGTATCTAGTGTGACCACCACGAGCGGAAGTAACTGCAGCACAGCGTCTATGCATTGAGTGCACCAATTGATGAAGGCCATTGGCACCTGGAACCACACGCTGAGAAAGGCCTGGAGCAATAAATCGGCTGTGTTCGACCTTGGTATGACATTATTCAGTCTCCTCTTAATTGTATCCCAAAGATTTTCAATTGGGTTTAAATCAGGACTAAGGGCTGGCCACTGCATAATGTTGACATCGTTCTGCTGTAGGAAGTCCCGTGTAGCGCTGGCAGTATGGGCCCGGGCGTTATCATGCTGGAAAATGTTGTTCCGGTGACGTGCAAAATGTGGTATGACGTGGGGTCTGAGAGCTTGGTCGATGTAGCGCACCGCTGTGATGCCGCCTCCTCTCCCTGGACCAAGGTTCTGGAACACCACAGGACCCACTCTCTGGTTCAGGCCTATTCCACCCCATACCATGATGCTTGCACCTCCCCATGAGTCTCTTTCCATAACACATTGGTCTGAGTAACGCTGGCCACGTCGTCGCCATATTCGTGTACTGACATTTGCAGTTGATACGCAGTACCGACTCTCATCTGTGAACAGAACAGTTCTCCATTGCCTGTTTCGCCAGTTTTGGTGTTGTAGGGCAAACTGTAGACGTTGACGCCAATGACGAGGGGTGAGGATAGGTCCACGGTCTGGTCTACGGCAATGGAGGTTCCCGCTGTTAAGACGTCGGCGTGCTGTATCAGTACTGATTGGTCTCCCGTGTGTTCCCACTGCCTGCTGTTTCGGATGTCTGCATGAAGGGATTCTGTATATGGTGTCGCACAAAATGGTGGTCTTGTCGTCTTGTGGTCACCCTTGGTCTGCCAGTACGGGGCCGATTATGTGTGGTGTTGAGCTTGAAGTGATAAATTGATATCAGCTAAGTAAAACCAAACTCACGACTTTACTGCTAGTCTGTCTCATAGTCCGGGAGCCACATTATTTACTGCCCAGTCTCCTTACAATGCTGGGGCGGTGGGGTAGCCTAGTGGTTAAGGCGCTCGCTCGTCACGCCGAATACCCGAGTTTGATTCCCCATATGAGCACAATTAGTAAAGCCCATTTCTGGTGTGCCCCGACGTGATATTGCTGGAATATGGCTAAAAGCGGTGTAAAACTAAACTCACTCACTCACTCCTTACAATGCTAAAACCCTAAATAAAGAAAGTTTAAATTTCCTCAGGTTCAATTTCCCATCTCACTGGGGCCTCTTTGCAATTTAAATGTTCTTTTTATCTTTTGTTATTATCAAAATTATACATATTATTAAGAGACTAAGCGTTAGTCCGCTATACTGCACATATGATTGTGTGCTTGTATCTTTTTGATCAATGAATGTTCAATTTATTGCAGTGCAGACTGCAGAGGCAGATTAAATCAAAATTTTTTCTCATTAACCGAGACTTGTTGAAACATTCAGGGCGTGTACGAAGCCGACCTTTCCCAGTGTCGTGTAACGCTCACGGGAACCCGGTAAGTCTCATAATCATTGCCCCTGAACCGTATCGTTTTTCCTTCTGTTAAGTCCTTTCTAATCAGCAAAAGCCCTTAATGAAATAAGTCTTTGCATTCCTCAATCTCTCATTGACCCGTGAAGTTCCGGGTAAGAGTTTTTCTTCAGTAACCCATGCTTGTCGTAAGAATCGACGAACGGAATCGGGTGGTCATGCTCGCTGACTTGGTTGACACATGCCAAAGCATCCCAATTGTGTAGAACGATGCTCATACTATTTATCACTGAATTGTCTGGTCCAGACTCGATTATTTCGAGACCGCCGCCCTATAGCTGGAATATTGCTGAGTGTGGCGTTAAACAACAAACAAACAAACAAACTCAAGCCCTCATCTTACTTGGACCCCTTTCCAATGCATATGAATTAATTAGTTTCCATATTTTCTGAAACATAGTCAGTATTTACTTCATACTTCGTTGTTATTTAAAGCCACATACAACAATCCAGCTATAAATTACCGCCAAACAAGCCGGTGATTGATATTGTAAGCAATTATCCATGTTATCGCAGTAGACTGGCACTCATTCCTTGGACTACCAGACTTGTGTCCCTTCACAAGCCTAGATTGCTGGGACCAGTTCCAAACCGATGTACATGTGTGGCAGGATTTCAATGATAATGATACCATCTTTCTTCCTTCAGGTGTGTTAGTTGTTTTATGCACTAGGAGGATAACAAGAGGTTTAAATGAAAGTGATTAACCACCCTTTCTCCCGGAATGACCGACTTGTGTCTGTTCACCATTATGGATCAGTCGATTTATAATTGCTTAATTATAAAACGATGCTAACTATCGATTACGGGTTATACTTTGATAAATAATTTGTGTTTCACAGAAAACAGCGTCATGGATAATACGACGACCCCTGAAAGACGTCAAGTACACAATCCGGCTCAGGTTGGTACATGTGCCTTATCTCAGCTATTTAGCCCTTTGCGCCAAAATGGAATCTGTCTGAAGACTGGTTATTCTTTCGCTTTGACATTTTTATATTTATAAAGACAACATTTGACTGCAACCGTCCTCAAAGTATCAGTTTACTATCGATTTGGTTTTCTCAGGTTCAACAACGCTCGGGAGCTCCACTGGAAACATCACTGAAACAGCCCCGCTCTTCAAGAGTACGTCTAGTGGTAACCTTTACAGTTTTGTCAGTAAAGATGATGTGCTGAATTGAACGATGTGAATACTACATACCCAGGGCAAATGTTGGAACTTTCACCAGAACCTACTATTCTAATAGTTTATACCACTCAAATGAAATAAAGACTCAGTCAATGATCAATGATCATCACTATCAATGACGTACCCAGAGATCTGAATATTGGAGATGTAAATCTCGTCGGTTTCTACCACTTCTAACTGGTGTAGATCTGCATAAAGATGGGTGACGTACGTTTATGACGTACCCAGATATATGAATATTGGAGAGGTAAATCTAGTCGGTTTTTACCACGCCTAACTGGAGTAGATCTACATAATGATTGGTGACGTAGTCCAAATGACCTACCCAGAGCTGTGTCTATTAGAATGGTAAATCTAGTCGCTTTCTGGCACGTCTAACTGGGCACGTCTGCAACTGGTGTAGATCTGCATAATGATGGGTGACGTAGTCTCAATGTTCCACGTCCAAGAGCTGTGCATATGATGGGTGACGTGGCAAATCTATTAGCTAGTCGGTTTCTGGCACGTCTAACTCATATATATCTGCGTAATGATGGGTGACGTAGTCTCAATGACGTTCCCAGAGCTGTGTCTATTAGAGTGGCAAATCTAGTCGGTTTCTGTTACGCCAAACTGGTGTAGATAATAATGCTAACCCGGATCTTCACGGGTCTTATTCGGGTGTACTCAGTATTAATAAATAAAACGGAAAAAAAGAACATTAGTTCCGTTCGTCAGTGCGAATAGACACAATTTGTACATTTACAACCCCTGTACAAATTGAGTGAATGGTTGGAGATTCTCGCATGCTTAACATTTTCGCTATTTTGCCCTTTGCCCATGGAATCTGTCTGAAGACTGGTCATTCTCTTGCTTTGACAATTATACAGGTATAACGATTATAATTGACTGCAACCGTCGTCACAGTATCATTTTACTATCGATTTGTTTTTCTCAGGTTCAACAACGCTTGGGAGCTCCACGAGAATCATCACTGAAACAACCACGCTCTTCAGGACTACGTCCAGTGGGAACTTTATATGTTTGTCAGTAAAGATGATGTGCTGAATTGGACGATGTAAATGCTACATGCCCAGGGCAAATGTTGGAACTTTCACCAGAACCTACTATTCTAATAGTTTCTAGCGCCCAAAAAGATCCGTGAAGTACTGTCAATGACGTACCCAGAGTTCTGAATATTGGAGTCGTAAATCTAGTCAGTTTCTAGCACGTCGAACTGGTGTAGATCTGCATAAAGATGGGTGACGTACGTTTATGACGTACCCAAATATCTGAATATTGGAGTGGTAAATCGAATTGGTCTCTAGCACGCCTAACTGATGCAGCTATGCATGACGTTCAGTGAATGACGCATCCCGAGTTCTGAATATTGGAGTGGTTAAATGGTACGCAGACACATCCGAAGTGCCGTCCCTTAGACGTGTCAGGATCCGGTTACCTCCAAATCCAAATGTAACCTAATTACACTCATTAATTTGTCATTTTAACATCTGGAAACACATTAACTGCACTGGGCGATGGTGTAGCCTAGTGGTTAAAGCATTAGCTCGTCATGCTGAATACCCGGTTCGATGTGTGGAGCCCATTTTTTTGTGTCCCCTGCCAAGATATTGCAGGAATATTGCTAAAAAGAGGAGTAAAACCATACTCACTCACTCACTCACTCATGGCCCATATTTCTTTAAAGAAAACTGAAAACAAACATGTCCTCATATGAAAGTGACACGCCTCGAGTTACAAATACAAATAGATATGAATAATATTCACGCTTTAATTTCCCTTTACCCGTATAAATGTATCATAAATCCATACCTTATTAAGAAAAGGTGAAAATTGAATCTAATCAGAGTTATGCAATCAACCTTTCTCAAAAGACTACTGAAACCTCGTGATGAATATAAATGTGATCATGATTGTCATTAGTTATTCAGTAATTAGTGTCTGTTCATGATTTGCATATCAAAATTATCGTTATTGACAATGGATAATAAGGTAGTTCGTGCAGTTTAAAGCCATAAACATGAACATATTCATATTCTGAGCTGGTGACATCGTGAATCACCACCACGTATCCATGGAGATGGCGATCCCTGAGTGAATGAGTGAGTGAGTGAGTTTAGTTTTACGCCGCTCTAGCAATATTCCAGCAACATCACGGCGGGGGACGCGAGGAATGGGCTTCACACATTGCACCCATGTGGGGAATCGAACCCGGGTTTTCAGCTGCCCCACCTCCTGACGACCCATAATATATGTTTTGTTGTAAATGTACAAATTAGCAGTGAAGACTGATACATTGTTGCAGGATATGATTACCATATAGTACTTACAAGCCAAGCCATTTGTTACCATCAGCGTCGGTTTTGCACGTCAGTTGCGAAAGTACCTGAGCCTTAAAATATATGGGGGGCGGTAGGGTAGCCTAGTGGTTAAAGCGTTCGCTCGTCACGCCGATGACCCGAGATCGATCCCCTACATGGGTACAATGTGTGAAGCCCTTTTCTGGTGTAGTCCGTATTAATATTGTGGGAATAAGGCTAAACCGGCGTAAGACCATACTCGCTCATGAGTTTAATTGGAAAAGAAATCCCGTTTTGGGCGGTCGTTGGCTTCTTGTCCTTCTAAACCAAGGTAACCGCATACACCGTATGTTCACCAACTCCTGGGGGTGCCCCCAATGTCTTCATCATCACAAGTTCAGTCTGCATCCCGCTCGTCATCGTCAGCTGTATTGCCCTGCTGGTGTACTGTGTACGGACCTGGGGCAAGTCGGGGAGCGGCTGTAAGTAGTTTGACAGCCAATGTTATAATAATAATGACAGTCAATTTATCATGAGCATTGCTCCATGCATACTGCATGCTCTGATTACCCAGATTACCCATTACCCCAGATAACCCAAGCGCTAGAAGGTTATGGGTACATGACTTTATCCCACCGGGTACCCATTTTCTGCTGGGTGAAAAGGGGCAAGGTTGAACAAACTCATTTGCCTGAGGTTAGACTACAAATAAGTGCTTCCTTGTGGGGAAGTCCTAGAATCTCTCAGGGGTCAAGCTGCCGAACACGGTCACTTGTTGTTGTCTTCTGAGGTGAGGTGAAATTGGGTTTAACATCGTGCTTGAGAATATTTCGCTCATATGACGACGTTGTTGTCTTCTGAAGGTAATTAGCATGAGTCAGCCAAATTCTTGTGTTCATTGCCGTAACAGTGTTGTGTTAAGTGAGTGAGTTATGGTGCCATTGGTAACATGCTCAAACCTGATTAAACATAACTGGAATAACACCGTACTACCCCTATCATCTTAAGTCTGGCTTAAGTCCCTGCATGAAAAGATTGCAGTTGTTCCCGCTGTCAAGGCCTCAGATGAGATAACACATAACCTACATTATATGTAAACATCACCTCAATACATTTTTTAAACAAAGAGATTGGAATAAGTGATATATTGTTGCAACATAAAATGTTAAATATGCTACCCGATGAAGAAATCGGAAAATCCAAAGAGAATACTATAAAATCCCAAATACATATCTTTCTGTTTCCAGTAATGTCATGCACGTAACATCATATAAAGCTGGGTACCTATGTTAATTACTGTTATCCCGAGGTATTGTGCACACCTATGAACCTTGAATACGGCACACACACACAGACACACGCACGCACGCACACACACATGTCTACATACTTCCTTGGGGCGGTGGGGTAGTGTAGTGGTTAAAGCATTGGCTCGTCACGCCGAAGACCCGGGTTCGATTGCCCACATGTGTACAATGTGTGTACCCGCAGTGACGTTGCTGGAATATTGCTATAACTATACGCACTCACTCACTCACCCACTCACTTACTCCACTAGTCCATTATATATTGCATACTGCATTCACTTAAGTACCTGTTACAAGCGGTGAAGTCCACCTCATATTACATGCCCGTACCTACTTCCAGTTTCAGATGATGAGGAGGGGGACAAATTGACGTAAGTCTTTAGCATTACTGACGTAACAGGATAAACTGACATCGAATGATATACGTCTCTTTCTATGTTTGCACCTAAATAGTATCAAGTACTATTCATACTATTGTTGGAAGAATTGCAAGATATACACCTGGGCCTTTATTCTCGAAACGTTCGTAGCGAATTCTTAACTTTGATCGTAGGCAATGTGTTAAGAATGGGCTTACGAAGTTCGTGGGGCTACAAACGTTCGAGAATAGCTAGTCTGACCTCAAGTCTTCTTCTTTTTTTTTAAGAAATATAAAATATATTAATACTCATCACGCAGTATATCAACGTTCCCGTTCGTAACGTTACGACCTGTCGTAACTCTTTAGTTTATCACAGGCTTACGAATATCGTAGCGCTACGGATGTCTTGTAGATTTGGACCCTGGGCCCTTATTCTCGAAACGTTCGTAGCCTTAAGAATTCTTAACTTTGATCGTAGCCAATGTGTCAAGAATGGGTTTACGAAGGTCGTAGGGCTACGAACGTTTCGAGAATAGCTATCCTGATCTTTACGCCTGATCAGGCATAGATGTTTCCCCTAAACATGGCGTCATGTTGATCAGAAGGCCCCTATAATACAGCAGTGTGAAACCATTGCAAGAAGTTCATGCTGTGGTATCCGGACAAGCTTATACATAGAACTAAATAAGAAACAGACTGTATCACTGGTCTGTATTTCAGAGGAGTTAATATCCGTTAAGAATGTATCTTCAACAAACCATGCTTGTCGATATTATTGAACATTTCGGTAAAAAAGGAATATGATTGTAGATATGCGTTATGTTGACTCTGTTTAGGGGTCTCCGAGAGAATGCCGATTTCATACTGTCAAGACAAACCGGTAAGTACATTACCACTGTTTCACGTTTCCAGCTTGTGAACTAGAAATAGCAATTCGTCCTAGTGAGTCGTTGTAGTTAACCCGTGAAGATCCGGGTTAGAATTGATCTTCAGCAACCCTTGCATGTCATAAGAGACGACTAACGGGATCGGGTGGTCAGGCTCACTGACTTGGTTGACACGTGTCATCACATCCCAGTTGCACAGATCGATGCACGGCAAGCACTCGCTCTGGTAATGCTTCTTGATTCGTCAGAACCATACTTATTAATTTGAGGTTTTTTAAAGAATCTTGTCGCGTAAAATCTGTATCGCTTTCCAGAGACTTTTAGCACCGAGCAATCCTTGTCCCTAAAATAACTGTTAAAGACTCATCGTGTTCTTTCCCCCTTCGTTTAGGATCCTTGTTAAAATGGCCACTCGTAAAAATGGCCATGAAATATCATGTCAAAATGGCCACGAAGAAGGCAAAATGGTGATCTCAAAGTAAAGGATAAAAAAACCATCAGAAAATGTTAAATAAATAACAATCTTAAGTATCAATTAAGAAATCATTTAATGAACAATATTCATTAATATGAAAAAAATAATAATTTATGGCCATTTTGATTTTTTCTATGGCCATTTTGACTTTTTGGTATGGCCATTTTGACTAGTGGTTGTGGCCATTTTGACTCTTTTGTGTGGCCGTTTTGACATGTTCCCTTCGTTCAGTGATGAATGCAAGTTGAAACTCGACGGTGCATATATATTGGCTTATCCTGTTATTCCCCTGAACATTATGCGATTGTGCACAAGGCTTGTCAAGTTGTTATGGATCGTAAAAATGAACGTTGTATATGTAACGTCTCATTGTATTATTATTCTCTATGTTTAGTGATGGTGGACAAGGCCTGTCATGTTGTTATGGAGGGTGAACCTCCTTTAAGCCGAATAGCAAGTTCATCGAGACTATCGAGAGAAGCAGGTATTGAACATTTAACTCTATCAAACGTGTTCAGACACTACAGTCTAAGAACTAGACCACGCATATGTAAAAGCCTCACCTAAAGCATTCAAAGGTGCTCATATACGAACATTTTGTTAGCGTATCTAAAATCCAATACGCATGTAATGATACAAAACTTGATTTAAAGGACATTAAAATTAAGGACCATTTTCGAAGAAGATTCGTTTTCAATATTTAGCAAAGCATTCAACTATGAAAGACCGTGCTGTGTTTAATTCGCAACAATTGACAAGATGCATTATCATGGCATAATACTCTTTGATTATGACAAAAACCTTAAATCTATATTTTCAAAAATGAGCTCAACTGACGTAGATTTTATGTCCTAACAAGCCAAGACCATTTTCAGGATGACGAAACACATATACACAACTAAAAAAGAAACGTAGGCATGTGCATGGCTGGTTGATACATGTCATCGTATCCCAATTACACAGATCGTTGCTCATGCTGTTGATCACTGGATTGTCTGGCCTAGACTCGATTATTTACAGACCGCCGCCACATACCTGGAATATTGCTGAGTGCGGCGTAAAACTAAACTCCCTCACTCACTATAATAAGGGCAATGCATTAGATACACCGGTCAAACGATTAAAATATCAATGTAGATGAACGTGTCTTCCATTTTTAACGTAGATGTGAATATTATCATCTACGTGGTTGAAATTATCATCTACGTAGATGGTCTCGTGATACAAGTAGATGTATGTATCTCCCACGTAGATGTTAATGTCGTCTACGTAGATATAAATATATGTATCTTTTTGTAATGACCTTCCATAAAATTAAAATATTTTGCTGAAAAAAGAATTAAGAATAAGATCATTTTCGTGCATATACTTGTGTACCCTCTATAAGAAATAAGAAAGTAAGATACCTTATGGATGACAACGTCTTTAGTTATGTTTCAAAACGTGTGTGTGCAATTAATCTGTCAAAGTGCTATGCTACAACTTGGTAAACGGGAGTTTTTAATGGTAAAGCTACCAAGAGCAACTGAATGTTTGTACAAAAAAATTTATTCGGTAGATGCCACTCCTTCTAACAGCGTTACAAGACACGGCGCCACCCCCTCGTAGACTGAGATTGATGCCTTGTACGCGAAACCAATCAAGAAGAAACACAGACAGCAGAGTAAAACAACCGTGTTTATCGCTCCCACCTAGTGGCGTAAGTAGGACACTTGCGCCAACCTGGGTTTTCCACATTTAGGACCCGTGAAGATCCGGGTTAGAATTGATCTCCAGTAACCCATGCTTGCCGTAAGAAGCGACTAACGGGATTGGGTGCTCAGGCTCTGTGTAGATTGATGCTCATGCTGTTGATCACTGGATTGTCTGGTTCAGACTCGATTATTTACATACCGCCGCCATAAAGCTGGAATGGTGCTGAGTGCGGCGTAAAACTTAACTGACTCGCTCACTTTCAACATTAAGCTGACACCCGGCAATAAGGTGGAATACTGCTCGAAAAGGCTTAAAGACAAACTTATCCTTTCCCCTACAGGGGAGAACCATTTCTTGTTAATACCTTTTTTGGCTAGTTTCTTGTTTGTGGGAGGAGTTCATCCTTTTATTTCAGTCCGTTAAATGGACTTTGTGTGCCTCGATATAATTCTGAGTATTCTGCAGGAATGTCGATAGTGCTGTAGTGTGATAAAATAGTTTAACTTTTCTCTATATAACACCGAGTATTCCCTATCAATGTTGCCAGTATTCATTGACATGGTTTCCTTGATCAATATTTATATGTGTGTACGAATGCTATCAATATGTTGCTACCTCTGATTGATGGGGTGTGGAGCTCTGCTTCTCTATAAGAGTTAACGTATGTCCGACGAATGTAACTGATACCCCCAACAGAATGTAACTGTGGTTGAGGCAGGGGATGTTTTAATGGTGCGTTGAAACATATGCCCAAAATTAATTGTTGGTAGTGGATCATACCCGAACGTCATTTTTGTGTTGTGGTGTCAGTGCATAGTTCAAACTCTTCCCCACTCGACTAAAGTTACAAATATAATATATGTTGTACTACTGTTACTGCTCCTTAACGAACCTGGCGTTTCCCTGCATACCAATGAGCATCGTGTACGAATGTTAAATTATTTCGTTGTTTTTACGTCTGTTATATATTTCTGCGTGTAGTTTAAGCAAGTTCATATTTTGAAAAGCAACGGGGTCATCTAAAACAACGTCCTTCGTAAATTTTTTACCAGATCTGTTAACATTGTTTGTCTTTGATCAAATGAGATGTTTTATTTCTCCGATCTAGAACCAGCAACATAACAGGAGATGTTTGTTGACGAAGACACCGAATCCCGGAAATACGACATACACACTGAGCTTGTTTCAAACAGCAGAGTTGTTTACACCTAGTGGAATCTGTTTCTGTAGACAGTCGAGACTGAATATTATTTTGCCACTTCACGTACATGCACACGCACGCACGCGCACACACACACACACGCGCACACACACACACACACACACACATATTTATCCCGTGTTTTACATCTTGCGCATCGATTTAAGCAATCGGGATACGATGACATGTGTCAACCAAGTCAGTGAGCCTGACCACCCGATCCCGTTAGTCGCCATTTATGCCAAACATGGATTGCTGAAGACCAGTTCTAACCCGGATCATCACGGGTAAGCACGTCAACAGTGAGTGAGTTAGTGAGTATGGTTTTACGCGGCATTTAGCAACATGCACACACACACGCACAAATAGCGAAGGAACATGTACACAAACACAGAACATGTAGACACATGCATACCCTGACAGAACATGCACACACACGATACACTGACAGAACATGCACACACACGATACACTGACAGAACATGCACACACACGGTACACTGACAGAACATGCACACACACGATACACTTACAACATGCACACACACGGTACACTGACAGAACATGCACACACACGGTACACTGACAGAACATGCACACACACGGTACACTGACAGAACATGCACACACACGGTACACTGACAGAACATGCACACACACGGTACACTGACAGAACATGCACACACACGATACACTGACAGAACATGCACACACACGATACACTGACAGAACATGCACACACACGATACACTGACAGAACATGCACACACACGATACACTGACAGAACATGCACACAGACGATACACTGACAGAACATGCACACACACGCATAGACTGACAGAACATGCACACACACGATACACTGACAGAACATGCACACACACACGATACACTGACAGAACATGCACACACACACGATACACTGACAGAACATGCACACACACGATACACTGACAGAACATGCACACAGACGATACACTAACAGAACATGCACACACACGCATAGACTGACAGAACATGCACACACACGATACACTGACACAACATGCACACACACGCATAGACTGACAGAACATGTACACATGCATGCACAATGTATATACCATTGAGTGTACATGTGATAGGTGTGTGTCCAGTAGGTGTATATGAACACACACACATACACTGACAAATACACATGCATGCATAATGTATATACCATTGAGTGTACATGTGATAGGTGTGTGTCCAGTAGGTGTATATGAACACACACACATACACTGACAAATACACATGCATGCATAATGTATATACCATTGAGTGTACATGTGATAGGTGTGTGTCCAGTAGGTGTATATGAACACACACTACATGTTTTCGTCGAACTTTGTCCATTACGAAGTACAATTAGTGGTCCTTTGGTGTTCATAATAACCGTTTAGTACTGTACGTCAATGCTAATGGTTAATCAATGCCACTGAATTTTGATTATGCCAGTTATTTAGCAAATAGTGACGTTAAGCATTGTCACGCCGTGGTGCTGACCTAGGGAGTGAGTGAGTGAGTTAAGATTTAAAGTCACATCGGCAATATTTCAGCCATATCGTGACTAAAACTTGTTCTAAATTTATAACACACACATATAATATATAAAACCCTGTCAACGAAGGACAGTAAAATAACTAGAGTATCACAGATGGAGTCTAAAACTAGCATGAACATGTAAAACTATTTTAATTACGAAAACAATACAATATAAAAACGGGCTATAGATCGTCAACAACTGAAGGTAGATCACCATACTAAGGCCCATGGGGACTTACATTACTTTTGCTACCTGCATGGACCCTAGCTGGATTTACACCATCCCTTCAGCCATTGGCGTTGATGCTCAGATTTATGTCTGACCTAGGGAACTAAATATATCCTACATAGAGTTCCTTGGAATCTGTTAGACATTACCGTGGAATGAGGATGTAAAGGCCAAGCGTTCTGCATTTGATATTAATCTAGACGGCGTAAAGCAATCTATGGCCAAATAATGTGAATGTGTAAACGTACTTCTCAATAGAATGTTAAACAAAATTCAAGATTAATGTTTGCACTGTGCTCGCGGCCTTTACATAACACCGAACAACCGTCTAAGTGATAATACGATGTGTTCTGCTTTCCTTCTGCAAATATTATTTCCATTCATTAAGCATGTAAAAGTTAAAGTAACGCCAAGGCACTGGAGTTCACCTTCGTACGGATGACACTTCGGAAGGTGTATATGTTTGATAACGACTTCTCAATCAGAATCCGTCAACACGTGACACAATTTTATGTAGCTTTCATAGAAATGAGGACGAAACACCACAGAGTATGTGTACATAGACAAGCGTAGGCGCATGGCAAACATGATCAGGCAAATTTGTTGTACAACAAGCTTCTCTGAAGATGAAGCAAACATGTTATTATTGCGGCTGATGTAGATCGGGGGGACGAGCGCACTGGGGATGCCTTCGGGAAGCGTGTGGATTAGTCCCATTAAATGAAATGCTTTATGTGTTCCGGATTTGTTTGAAACATGGCGTCAAGCAAGGAGCCTGTGTAGACCCGCGTCGTTCACTAAATAACCATCATGTCCATCACAACAATGATAATTGTATGGAGTGTACTGGTGATTCACACAAGAGGTAAGTGCATAAATGGTTGATTTTAGTCCTTGGAGACCGTTTGCTATTCAAAGGGGCGTTGACTCTTTTCTGAAATACTGAGAATGTTTATTGTGTATTGACTGACTGACTGAGTTTAGTTTTACGCCGCTTTTAGCAATATTCCAGCAATATCACGGCGGGGGACACACCAGGAAATGGGCTTAACACATTGTGCCCATGTGGGGAATCGAACCCGGGCCTTCGGCGTGACGAGCGAACGCTTTAACTACTAGGCTACCCAAGCCCCTTGTGTATTGAAGGACAATTAATACTTTATACTGGATGTGAAGGATAATTGTAGCATGCACAACATTCATTTCGAATAAAACTACAGTGTTCTGAAGCAGTAAGCAAACTAATGTTAAGTCACAACAAATGAGTTAACCGACCTCTCTCCACAACTGAGAATGTAAGTCGGATCATAGTAAAATATATTGTTTCGGTAAATTTCTTAATTTGTAGATTTTTGTTACAGGGAAAAAAAGCAGACATGTCATTTCAAGTAGAAAAAGTCACATGCTCGTAATAAAAGTCCCATATCCTCACAATTAAGAAGACTATAAATACCTGTTTTATATCCTTTTCAAGGTGATAGACCGTTTTTGACTATTGACCCTTCAAGGATTGAGGAACATTCGACAGTGACATTCATCTGCACGACTACAGAAAAATATATCTGGTATATCAACTAGAAGAGGAACGCAAAGGATATCTTTGGCATGGGCCGAGATACAGGTTTGGCCAAAACAAATGATGACTTTGAGAACTTGAAGGATCGAATCGTGTACAGCATAAACCCGGGGAAACAGTTCAACGTGACCTTGGCTTCTGTGACGGAAGCGGATCATGGGTCATCGTGGACGTGTCGAGTCAGAGGGGAAGACAGCAACTCGATAATCTTGGTGGTTGGAGAACAGCCTTTGGGTAATGTATTAACACTGTCTACCTAATTTTCATGTGCTAGATGCAAGTGGGTGGAAGCATGGGTGACCCAATTGACTGTGCGGTGATGCAATAATTTGGAGTGCTAAATTGGGTCTGATGAGACAGTCCTTGAGAGTGAGTTAGGTTTAACGCCGTTTTTAGCAATCTTCAAGCAATATCACGGCGGGGGACACCGGAAATGGGCTTCACACATTGTATCCATGTGGGGAATCGAACGCGAGTCTTCGGCGTTACGAACCATGAGGCTCACCCCCGCCGAAACACATCAAGAGTGGTAGGGCAGTCAGTATTAGTGTCATGAGACCTGAATCGCGAATTGCGTAGATTTGGTTAGGATAATTTGGGTTTTGCAGTTGACCGTTTCCATGCCATTGTAACGTCATTGATTACTATGACGTCATATTCAAATGGCTTACTATTCATTCTGCCACTAAAACTGACCGGTTGTAAATGGTACCCTTGTGACACAGGGTATTACTGTTCAGAAACAAACATAAGTTGGACAAATGATATTGTATGGAATCCGAGAAGGGACATTGTCGAGTTGACGCCTTGTCCCGTTGTCGCCCTCTCAAAAACAAGCAAAATGAGGCAAAATTAACCAAAGCGCGACAATGCGACAACGCGACATTTTGCCCATTTGTCGCATTGTCGCGATTTGAATAATATTGTTTCTATTCCTCCAAACGGCGACAATGCGACAATTTTCAACGTCAAAATATGTCGCGTTGTCGCATTGTCGCCCTATCTAAGATGTGTAAAACAAAGCCTAAAAAATGACTAAAACGTCGCCCTTTTCGATTCCCGTGCGCATGCGTAAAAAGTCAATTAAACTACGCATGCGCAGCAAAAGTTATACTCTATTTCACACTTCAGTGATCTTTTGTTTCCTCCAATGGTTTTTGAAATGAAGTAGTACTCGTAATGGTAATGGGGGCTGCTTTTCTTGAACCTAATGGTAATCTTTAATTGTTGCTTTGAAAATTATTTATATATTGTATATGTATTTAGCCAATCAAGTGTGTTTTAGTAGCAAGACAAATTATTAGCGCTAGTATTCAATGTTTTGACGGCACACGGTGGCCCTGTCATTCAAGGCGGGGCAATTTGTTGTGCAGAGTTGTGTCTCTTAGTCACACCAGAAAACTATGATCATAGGTTCGAATCCCAGCACCATACACATTCATCACTTTGGAACCCGTGAAGGTCCGGGTTAGAATGTGCCTTCAGTAACCCATGCTTGTCGTAAGAGACCACTACCGGTCAGGCTCGCTGACTTGGTTGACACAAGTCATCGGTTCCCAATTGTGCAGATCGATGGTCATGCTGTTGATCACTGGATTGTCTGGTCCAGACTCGATTATTTACACACCGCCGCCATATAGCTGGAATATTGCTGGGTGCGTCCTAAAACAACTCAGTCACTCACTCACTTTGGACATTTCACCCATATCAAGCTGACAGGTTGTGAAAAAACTCAAATATTGTTAAAATTCAGGCCACATCGGCAGCAACGTCAGGTGATGTTCTCGAATGGGTCACTATGTTCGTCAGTTTGGCTCCTGACAGAGTTTTTTTGGTATAGTCCTGTCCGACGCTGATGAAGTTGCCTCTGTTCAGCCAGCAGTGGATGGATACCAGGCAGAATGAAATGGTAATATCACTTAACCATCCAGCACCTCAAAGACAGTTTAGGTCGGCTTTGAACGTGATATTTTTCTTGGGAAAACGCCATACAAATGGACTGTTATCATTATGATATTACAAACGGTAAATTCGCGTACCCTTGGTGTGCCAGACACCAACCCTCCCTCCTTCCCTCACTCACTCACTCCGCACACTCCACTCACTCACTCACTCACTCTACGGCACCCATGAAAGGCCACCTCCTCGTGGTGGGTGCTGGGTCACGCTAAGCGCCTTTCAACCCCCCGTTGTGGACCCGGGGGGGATATTTTGGTCCACCAACCTGTTGGCCGTGGGTTGCGCCCCTGTGTCGGTGGAGGAAGGGATTCTGGTGGTTGAGGGCACAGGTTCCAGGAACAGTGTTCCTTTGCCCAACACACCATTCGGCCCTAACTTCACCTAGACGGGTGGTAGAATGGGCCCGGTTCTACCAATCGGCCGGTCATGTCGAGCCCTGTGCATTAAATTGTATCTCCACAAATATTATATTATGTACTACGTTTTTGACTTTAGGTCTTGACTCATTTCGTTTATAAAATATCAGTTGATTTTGAAATATGTACAATTTATATTGCCTAGAGTCTTATGCCCAGAAGGCGATGGCTCATGGGCCAATCTGGTAGATTGATTACTTGTTTAATCTTTCTGCTTGAGTATATCATCCGGGTATCCTTGGTGCTGCAAGTCGGAGATCCACTTGTATATAGCATTGTCCTTGTGATACTCCGTGGTGGGTGGGGAGCTCGGATGATGAATCTTAGAAACACTAACCATGGCTTATGAAACCCCTACCAAAAAAACAAAACGTCCTCTTGAAAATAATTCTGATGATGATGACCTTAGACCGTCCAAATCAATTGACTTTTGGCCACGCTTTCTTGTGATCGAAACTCTCGACAAAACACCATTAAAGTTGAACCCTTTCGCGGTTTCCAAGGGTATTCAAGGTATTGCCGGCGAAGTAAAGAACATTAAACGGTTACGTTCAGGTGCGTTACTGGTTGAGTGCGGGAAACGGCATCAATCAGCCAATCTGTTGACCACTGAATCGTTTGTCGGCATTCCAGTCGTTGTATCTGCTCACAGGACATTAAACACAAGCAAAGGTATCATCAGAGATCGTGATCGGTTGTTTTCGGACATGTCAGAACTTGACATCGTTTCTGAAATGAAAGATCAAGGTGTACTCTACGTAAAACGCTTTTCAATCCGTAAAACAATGAAACTGTTCAGACAAATACTTATCTGTTTTCCTTTTCGTCACCCACTGCTCCCAAATCACTGAAAGCAGGTTATTGCAATATCAATGTTGACACCTACATTCCTAATCCGCTGAGATGCTTTAAATGCCAGAAGTATGGACATGGTGTAAATACTTGTACATTGTCTGTTGTGTGTGCTCACTGTGGTGAGAAGACACACACAACTGAAGATTGTACAAGTACCTTTAAAATGCACTAACTGTTCAGGAGAACATTCATCTTTCTCAAAAGTGTGTCCGATTTGGAAAGAGCATATGCAGATCAACAAGATCAAATTCACCCAGAACATCAGTTTTCTGATGCCAAAAACTTGTAAAGAGCTCTGAACTTACAGAAAGTTATGCTTCAATAACCAAAACACCAACTGAATCAAGCCCTAAAGTATCTACATCATCGACAAGCTGTCAAACAAACTTGACTTGGGTCAAAAGTGACAGTCCACAGTGTTTATATCCTGCTATATCATCTCAAACCACGGAATCACTTCCTAGTACATCTGAAAGGCAGGCAGAGTCATCTTCAGATCACAAGTCACTCACTCAGTCACAATCACAATCTCAATCGTCATCTGATACTCAGCAAACTGCTAAAAGCAAACATAAACAGAAGCTTGATGCTTTCAAAAACAAAGTGGCAGAGCCCCAAAGGGTCGGAAAATAGAATTCAGTTATATAACAAATACGGATCACTTGAGGACATGGACGTGTCTGAAAACGTCCATTCTAGGGCACATAGCTTGTCGCCCTCGAAAACAGTGCGGAGGTAGATCCCCAATTAATCCGCCTAAAAGATAGGTTTATCTACCAATATCGTGCAGTGGAACTGTAGAGGACTCGGACAAATTTTAATGAAATACAGCTAATTGTCCAAGATTTAACACCATCAGCGTTCTGTCTGCAAAGAGACATATCTGAAACAAACAGATCATTTTAACTTACGCCAGTTTGAAGCCTATCATTATTTTTCCCCTCCAGGTGATAGAGCTACTGGAGGTTCTACTATCCTTATACGACAGAATGTTATTCACAGCACTGTTACTCTTAATACTACTCTCCAAGCTGTTGCAGTGCGACTTACTCTGGGTGTAGCATTTACATTGTGCTCTCTGTATATTCCGCCTTCATCGAACCTTCAGCTGACTGATCTTCAATCACTTTATGATCAACTCCCAAAGCCATGTGTTATTATGGGTGACCTAAATGGTCACAACCCACTCTGGGGCAGTACAAACACTAATAGTAAAGGCAAAATAATTGAAGATTTCATTTCCAATAATGACCTGTGCATATTTAATGATGATTCAAGCACCTATCTGCATCCTGCAACTGGCACTTATTCTTCTCTAGATTTGTCTCTTGCAGATTCTACCCTCCTGAATGAATTTGATTGGTCTGTTCATAATGACCTTTGTGGAAGTGACCACTTCCCAACTATCCTTTCAGAAATAACTCCATCTGATTCTCCATCGTATACAAGATGGATCTTTTCGAAGGCGAACTGGTCTTTATATCAAACTTTATGTAAATCTAAATTGCGACCTGAATGTTTCAGTGATATAAGTGATCCCATTCAGATTTTTGCTGACGTTTTAAATGAAATAGCTGACGAGTGTATACCGAAATCCTCTACAACTCCACATGTACGGAAACCATGGTTTAATACAGACTGTAGACAAGCCAGAAAGGCGAGGAAGAAGGCAGAACATTATTTCCGCCACCATCCAACTGTCCATAATTTAAATAAATTCAAAATACTCAATGCAAAGGCACGTCGTACCTTCAAACAAAACAAACGACAATCTTGGAGGAAATATGTCTCCAATATTAACTCACGCACGCCAATGTCTAAGGTGTGGAACATGGTTCAGAGAATAAAAGGCAAAGGTTCCAAATCTGTTGTTCATCATCTTAAAGATGGTGACGATTTCATAACTGACAAATGCAACATTGCAAATAAAATTGGCGAAACTCTTGCCAAAAATTCATCATCGGCAAATTATGTCCCTGAGTTTCAGAGATATCAGAAACAACAGGAAAAGAACAAACTTAATTTCGACTCAAATAACGGTGAAGATTATAATGAAGTGTTTTCATTACATGAGCTACATACTGCTCTTGAGCAAGCTCATGACACTGCAGCGGGTGATGATAATATACATTACCAGCTATTGAAACACTTACCGGAACCATGTCTGATGACACTTTTAGAACTATTTGACAAAATATGGACGTCTGGAGAATTTCCTCCTTCATGGCGTAATGCCATTGTAGTCCCAATACCAAAACCTGGTAAGGATCATACAGATCCGTCTAATTACAGACCGATCTCTCTAACTAGCTGTGTTTGTAAAACCATGGAACGTATGGTGAATAATAGATTAACTTGGTATCTTGAAACCAATAACCTTATTACAGATATTCAATGTGGTTTCAGGAAAAATCGTAGTACCATTGATCATTTGGTACGCTTGGAATCCTTTGTTAAGAATGCTATAGAAAGTAAACAACATGCTGTATCAATTTTCTTTGATCTTGAGAAAGCTTATGATACGACCTGGAAGCATGGCATTTTGAAGGATTTACATGACTTTGGTTTGAGAGGCCGTTTGCCTCTTTTTATATCACGGTTTTTGAAAGACAGACAATTTCAAGTCCGAGTGGGTTCAACCCTGTCTGATCATTACAATCAGGATGAGGGTGTCCCTCAAGGCAGTATTTTGTCTGTCACTTTATTTAGTATCAAGATTAACAGTTTATCCAAGGTTTTAAACGATTCAATTGATGGATCACTTTTGTGGATGATTTTAACATTTCTTGTCGTGGTAAAAAAATATGCATACCATTGAACGGCAATTGCAGATGTGTTTAAATAAAATAAATAAATGGTGTCTTGAAAACGGTTTTAAATTTTCTAAATCCAAAACTAATTGTCTACACTTTTGTAGAAAATATAAACCGCATAAAGATCAGAACTATCTTTAAATGGCACTCCCATCAAAGTTGTTAAGGAGGCCAAATTCTTGGGTCTCATTTTCGACTCCCATTTAACTTTTTGCCACATATTAAATCACTTAAAGCCAAATGCCTGAAGGCACTCGATTTGTTAAAAGTTGTTTCCAACTCAAAGTGGGGAGGGATCAAGCTACCCTCCTCCACCTATATCGATCACTGGTCCGCTCGAAACTTGATTATGGCTCCATCGTATATGGTGGAGCCTGCAAAAAGCAACCTAAAACTACTTGATTCTGTTCACCACCAAGGCCTAAGACTTTGTCTTGGGTCCTTTAGAACCTCTCCTATTGATAGTCTCTATGTTGAAGCAGATGAGCCTTCTCTTATACAACGTCGGATAAAATTATCCTTACAATACGTTACTAAACTATATTCTAGCGATTCTAATCCTGCATTCAATTGTGTCTTTAATCCCCTCTATGAGGATTTATACAACAAAAAACCTTCTCTTGTTCCGCCTCTTGGGCACAGAATTAAGCCTTTCATTTCTGCTGCCGGCATTGAGCTGGAAAATATAGCTCCTTCCCGTCCTCTTTCTTCTCCTCCTTGGCAATTGGTGAGGCCACAAGTTGACTTAACATTAACCACATTTAAAAAATCAGAAACTAATGATTTACAGTATAAACAAGAATTTAGTCAATTAAGAAATAAATATAATACCTATAAATCCTTATATACAGATGGATCCAAGGATGGTGGCGCGGTTGCTTGTGCCACTGTCATTGGGTCCAAAACAATATCTTCTCGACTACCCAATGACACAATTTTCACAGCAGAAGCAAACGCAATACTAACAGCTCTTAAATATATTAATAAACACCGTAAATATAAACAATATATCATCTTTTCAGATTCTCTTTCGTGTCTTCAGGCTATTAAAAATCTTTCTTGCAAACATCCACTTTTATTAGAAATTATTGAATTGTACAATGAACTTGCTACTGGCCAATGCGACATCGTCTTTTGTTGGTTACCCAGCCACGTTGGCATTTCTGGGAACACAATGGCTGATATTGCTGCTAAGGCAGCACTCAACAAATCTGTGACACCACTTCTGATCCCATACTCTGATTACAAAGCTGCTATACGATCTTGTATCCGTGATCTGATGCAAAAAGAAGTGGGACACCCAAGTAGGTATCAATAAATTACATGAAATAAAACCCTATATCGGTTACACTTACTTGGGTTGTCAGTCCAGATTTGAAGAGGTCATTATGCGACGATGTCGTATTGGCCACACACGATATACGCATGAATACCTATTGAAAGGTGAGGATCCTCCGTTTTGTATCCCTTGTGATGAACGAATCACGGTCAAGCATGTCTTGCTTGACTGTGTTGAGTACTCCATCACAAGGGATAAGTATTTTAATGTCAAAACATTGAAGGATCTTTTTTTATAATGTTAATTATCATTTAATAGTTGAATTTTTAAAAGAATTAGATTTGTTAACAGATTTGTAAATAGATAAATATTTTATTATTGGTAATTAAATTAGTAACTGAGATTGTTAGTGGCTGTACCCTCAAAGGGGGTTGAAGTAGTGTAAAATTATTGTCCTCCTGAGAGGGTACGTAAGTCCCAAAACATTTCAAGTCAGTTTAAGTGTACCAGGTTTTTAATCGTAGTATATTTGTGTTTTTAATGTATGGCTAGATTTCTCTTCTGTCGCCAATGGCTGAAGGGATGGTGTAAATCCAGCTAGGGTCCATGCAGGTAGCAAAAGTAATGTAAGTCCCCATGGTTCCTAGTATGGTGATCTACCTACAGTTGTTGGCGATCAATAGCCCGTTTTTATATTGTATTGTCATTTAAAAGTACCATATTTTAGTTTACTTACTAGTTTTACATACATAACTGTGATATTCTAGTTGTTTTACTGTCCTTCGTTGGCAGGTTTTTATAACATACATGTATTTCATTTCATTATCGAATGTTCTCGTCACGATATGGCTGAAATATTGCCGATGTGACGTTAAATAATAACTCACTCACTCACTCACTCACTCACTCACTCCTCACTCACTCACTCACTCACTCACTCACTCCTCACTCACTCACTCACTCACTCACTCACTCACTCACTCACTCACTCACTCACTCACTCACTCACTCACTCACTCCGCTCCACTCACTCCGCTCCACTCACTCCACTCCGCTCCACTCCACTCCACTCCACTCCACTCCGCTCCACTCCACTCCACTCCACTCACTCACTCACTCACTCACTCACTCACTCCTCTGCTCTCCGCTCCGCTCCCCTCCTGTCTACTCCACTCCACTTAGGGTTTAGGGAGCTAAGTAAATTGCCAAGATATTTCATTACAATAATGTGTTGTGATGTCTGTTTTTCAATTCTATTTGAATCCTATATAATTAATCCTGGACATGCCATGATTTCCAAGATATCGATAATTTTCTCAGAGGGTACTATACCCAACGGTAGACATGTACTTGTATCGTTTCAAACATACACCTACTCATTCACAATAATGTTCAGCGAAATGGCCAGTTGAATACATCCATTTCATTAACCAAGGACTCTTAACCCACAGACTTCACGGCCACATGTACATTCATTTACTATTGCTCTGAGTTCGATCCCTGGGCATCTCAGCCCTTTAAAAACATCGCATAATATTCGTGCTTGAGACTTAAAAGATTATCTTCAAATATATGTACCTTTAAGGCAGTGTATGCATTTTTAAGTAGTGTATTAGTATACTGATCATACTGTGTACATTGTATTTTTATATATTCATTTTAGTAAAATAGTGTGTCAAATTCATTGTATTCAGCAGTATAATTGTGTGTATTTCTTTGTACAGATCATTTGATTCCAAATGTTTATTTTAATCATAAACATTTCTGAATAATATTGGTAAAACCTTTTCATGTTGTTTTCAGGCAACATTCTTCGAAAAAAAGTGTGTACATAGATGGATCTGTTTAATTTTCTTACAACTTATATGTACAAAATTAACTCAAGATGAGGAATATAATTTTCTGTATTATGTTACTGAGAGCTGACAATTTTACAAGCACACCTACAGTTGAAAAACAATGGTTTGAACTTTATCAATTATTTCCTCATAATACATTAGAAAAGAATTCGATAATTAATGGCTTTTTCAGTGTCGAAGCGTTAGCGCAGCAGACCCTGGGAACCAGGCTGAACCGTTTTCTGTTTCCGAGTCATCGAAAAATCCACGGAAACTGTCGATGTTTATCGAAGAGAGGCCAAACAGTGATTCGAACTCCTGTGGTTATAATGCATACTATACGCAATATTTTAACAAAGCGCGACACGCGACAATGCGACAACGCGACATTTCATCAAAGCGTTGTCGCATTGTCGCGTCGCGATTTAGTCATTTTTATGCTGTTTTTACACATCTTAGATAGGGCGACAACGTGACATATTTTGACATTGAAAATTGTCGCTACTGCGTTCTTTGGTGGAATAGAAAAATTAGTTTTCAAAACGCGACATGCGACATCGCGAAAATGCGACAAATGGGCGAAATGTCGCGTTGTCGCATTGTCGCCCTTTGGTTAATTTTGCCCCATTTAGATTGTTTTTGAGAGGGCGACAACGCGACAATGCGACAACGCGACAATGTCCCTTCCAGGATTCCAAAATATTGGGTGATATATTGATTCTCACGCTTTGTGTCTGTTGATATTCAGTATGTTAAAACGCGTCGACCAACCTATGATTTACAAGCCTTCATCGACTTGTATTGATAAAGTTGATATCGAAAGAGATCCCAGTGAGAACCTCTATGTTTGAAATGTATATTTTCACTCTGACAGTTTCAACAACGGTTCCTTCAACGACCATGACAACTTCAACTGGTCCGACAACTACTGTGACTACTACGACGATCGCGTCAACCTCGACCACATCATCCACAACATTCACAACATCGATGACTACAAAACCATCACCGACAACAAAGACAAACATGGCTACATCGACGACCATGTAGTCAGAATCGTCAGCGGAAAGTTCAACGTCAACGTCAACGTCAACTCAGTCAACAGTACAGACAGAGTTACCTCCCTCTGACAATAAAACAAAGGCACCCATGACGACCATGCCAATTAAAAGAGGTGAGTGAGGCTTGCCCCACAAACCAAGAATTTTAAAGATAGCCAATGTCAAATGGCGTGGTGCTTATTTCCAATCTAGAATCTGATCCTTATTTTAAAAAAACAACTTCTAAACTATAAACACGTACCTATTTACAGGAGGCAAATCTGTATCCAATATTTTGCTGTCCCGAATCACAGTGTTGCCTCCTCACTTCGACTTCCCATAAACCCAAGTTTATTCGACACTACACATTACCCCATTAACATTGGTACATATTGGTACTTACCATAAGAAATATTTATATATTATATAATATGAACCCATTTAAATTTCTCACTCAGTAACACATGCATTATCATGAGGTAGATATTGATCTACAGTTACAATAATGTACAGTATTCCCCTATCAAATAGAATTTCAGTGTAGGACCACCTGAAGTTGCCATATATCAAATAAGTCGTTATAGTAATAAATACAAACAATTACCGTCTGCAAAAATACTAGTGTTATATTCATGGGTCTACAGTCCCCGAAACACATCTACCATTTTTTTTAAAAAAAGAAACGCATAGGCGTTTTGTATTTTTAAAAATCTATTATTTACTTATTGTGTTCAAACAATAGTTAAAATATGTAACAAAAGTGTTGATAACATGATTTTACACAATTGCACAAGTAAAAAATCGACCTAACCTGAAAATGTTGATTTTGATGAGGTTTCGTACAAGGATAAAAAAGGCATCGCCACAACGCAACAGAAATCACCTTCCAGTTGAAATTGTGCATCAAAGAGCATGCACTGTCTAGATATAAAAATCCAGATTACTTTCGGAAATCGGCATTCGTTTTGAAGGAGTTTCAAGGGCAAATCACTACGCCACGTCTTGACTCTGCGACACGGAACATCGCCGTTGAAAGAATGCACGCTGGAAATTACCAATCTTCTGTTACCAGGCGTCTGAATGTTAGTCTGAGCACATCACGGCTTACAACTCGTTACAACCAAACAGGTACAACAAATGACCGTCCTCGTAAAGGCAGACCTCGAGTCACCACTGCAGCCCAAAATCGGCACATCCGGGTACATTTGCGTGATCGTACTGCCACGGGTGAGAGCACAGCGGCCAGGGTACCTGGACTTTGGAGGATATCCGGTCAAACTGTACAGAACAGGTCGAGAGAGATTGGACAGAGAGCCAGGAGACCCGACGTCTGGACCGTGCTTCGTCGTCACCATCGCGATCAGCACCTCCCTTATCTAAAATTATCCACTCGGTTGTATAGACATTTCCTTTTCTAAACCGATGTAAAAATTCATGCACTAGTCTATTCGTGGACGAGTTATACATGTTTGAAAATGCAACATTTTCGCAACAGATTTCTGACCTATGCGTTTCTTTTTTGGATAGTGTATTTTCTCTCATACATATGTAAATAGTACTAAACATCATTACAGTGCTATCTTGCAGCACTGTCAGAACTGTGATGGAAAGAACTAAAAGAATATAGCCGATCCATTGTAATGTCAGTCAGTGATTATGAGCCTGCATGTAAAATACGCGCCAGAGCTGTTGTGTGTTGTTGATGACATCATCTTGATTCAAAGTCTTGACACAAAAACAACACTACCCACTGGAGAGACCACGAGTCGACCAGCGGGTGCCATACACTCTCCTACACAGGGTTCCATGTCTTGACACAAAAACAACACTACCCACTGGAGAGACCAGCGGGTGCCATACACTCTCCTACACAGGGTTCCATGTCTTGACACAAAAACAACACTACCCACTGGAGAGACCACGAGTCGACCAGCGGGTGCCATACACTCTCCTACACAGAGTCCCATGCAGCCAGCATAGTACCTCCGACCAGGGATAATCTTTAGCCTTATATAGTCTCCCTGCTCTGCCACAGGCCAGAGAGAGTTGATGATTCATCACATCTATATATTTCTTTAGTTTTTACGAGTCTCCACATCTGATTAAACTTCTTTGATAGAATTGTATACTTTCAGTGCGAGCGATCGTTTGTTTACATAGCTAGTGCGGTTCCCTTGCTGACATGGAAGCCCTATGGAGAGCGCGCGATGCAGTCACTTTAATGTATAAATGTGTATTGTTATAAACATGACTGTCTCTGTTGTAGAAAAATATCTATATAACAATATACAACAATGTCAAGAGCGCACGGAAAAGCTTGCACGATGGCAGTCTCTTCTGGTTTACAAATATGCGTGTTTGTTTACAATACAAAAAAGTAGGGTCACGTGATATGCAAATTAGGCAGTGATGTTATGCTTTTTTATCACTGCGCCGAACTGTATGTGCCATGTTGTTTTGGTCGAAACAGATTCTATTTTATTGACAACTACTTCTGATGCAAAGAATGTAATTCAGAAAATTTGACTGGAAATCAAACTCTAATTTAACAACTTAGCCAGAGGTTGATTTTGGTTGGGTATTGTTTTGAAAAATATACGAACAAGGGTAGATTTTTTGCCTTCTAACAAGGGCACAAACACTTCTGGCTTCATCGACATCATCTTCACAAACTCTTCAATGATGCTATTTCCTAACATATATTACTTCTTATACCACTTTTGTAATGTATTTATCCCGGGTTTTTTGTGCTTGCATAACCATGAACGGGTTCATGTGGATTATCGAAATGATCTTTTATTGATGATAAAATATCTTGCAGACGTAGGAGATGACTTGACCTGTGATGAGACATGCCCCTACAAACGGAGTGACAAATCTGAGTCGATTTCAAAGTATTGAATACTGCAATATTGTCTGATACATTGAGTTGATATGTGACCCTGCTTGAGAAATTGTTGAGTTGTTTCTACTCACAGACGAATGGCGAATTTACCACTGGTGATATGATACGTGGACATTCTCCCTGGAGACGTTACTGAGGGATATTAAGCCAACTTCCAACAATTTTCACTTCACATTTCATGTGCAGAATTTTAGGTTTTTTGAGGAGTTTGAATTGAGACAAGATAATGTTTACAGCTACGGGTGCAAGATCAGTTGCATTTCAAAGAAAGCTATTGTATAGTTGGGGTTTTAAAGAAAGAGAAAAACAACCAGCAACAAAGTATTATTGTGTTATTTCAATTTTACAACAGTCTGAAGAATAATACTTTATATTAGGCCTTATATTAGATGCTTTTCGATATATATGAATGATGTAATAATACTGAGTCCTGTTACATGTTTGATAAGTATACAAATGATTGAAAAGGATTCTTGTTACAAATTTGTTTGACCGCGTCATACCAAAAGACGTTAAAATATGGTACTTGTTGGTCCCTGCCTGGCGCTTGGCATTAATGGGTACAACAATGACTGGTCGGCTCGGAGCCAGTATAATGTGTTGGAATGGGGAATCCATGCTTAAATGTGGCGTGGTATCTCAGTGAGCTGGCACTATAAAACTAGCTTAAGTCTGGTCTAGTAACAACCACGTCGTCATATGAGCGAAATATTCTTAAGTACGATGTTAAACCCAATTTCACCTCACCTACAAATTTGTTTCCTTTCACATTCCAGCCCTGAGTTCAACGTCACCCGTAGCTGATAGAAGTCCATCCTTTGACTTCGCCCTGATAGCGGCAGGAGTGGTCGGCGTCATCGTCCTTCTGGTAGTGGTAGTCTGCATCGGCAAAGCCGCCAGAAGACGCTGGAGGGATCCCTATGTGTGATGGACAGTGAAAAACTGAGACATTTTGTGAAGCTCTGATTATAATTAGGTTTTTGTTATAAATGCTCAGCGCTGTTGAAGAGGCGCGTATATTGTCTCATTTCATATACGGGCGAAATACCCACTGGGTTATGAAAATAACAAGCAATTCGGTTATTGTATAATGTGAATGAATAGAGAAATAACAATAAAATTGATTATCAACCCACGTTTTGCATTGTAGACACCATGAATAATATAGCGGTAGTACAAATTGTCTTATCCGAACCTTTAAAGGGTGGAATATATATTGTATACTTTTATTCCTTAAGATATACTGTTGATTAGAAACTACCAACACCACACGTGGTGAGCATGACAGACGGATACGTTCTTAAAATCTTTCCTCAAGCATACATTCTTTACAAGGTTGTGTTAGTACACACGGAATTACGAGAGTCCATGTGGCATGAAACAAACTATAAACAAAGTAATTTTAACAAAGGATGTTAGATAAAACTGTATACATTTAAATATATAATAAACAGAAATAGACTAACTGCCAGTACTTTCCTTAAAATATGATCGCAGGTTGTGACAGTTAAAAAGGACAGTTAAGGTTATGACAGTATAAAACTAACATTTCTGTATTCGCTAAAGGACATAAAATCAATTGGTTAAACCTGTTAGAAAGATTTACACGTTCAATATGACATGTTGGAGTTTTTCAGGCCATCCTGTCGCTCTCGCACACTCAAGTAGTGTGGTTTTAAGGTGGTTTGACCAAGATATTCTTGGTCGGGTTCTGTGCCTTCCCCTGGGGCAAGTCCCATCTCCAGTGTGGTTGGTGTAACTACCGGAAGAAGGCTGACTGGACATTGCAGTAAAACGTGATATTCATCTTCAATGAAATCCTCTCAATACTTATCATACAATGTTATCTCAGCCTTAATGTATTTAGATGAACTCATTGGCATGTTAATCGCATCATGTTTTATGAGAGGTTTATCGTAACCACAGCAGTGTCCATCATATACTCTCAAAAATCTAGGAATATGCGAACAATCACAGATGATTATGGTAGCAGTAGGGAGTAAAATGATTAAAGCGTCCATTCGTCACACCAAAAACCCGGGTTCTGTTCCCCATATGGTTACAATGTAAAAAGCCCGTTCCTTGTGTCCTCGCTGCGCCATTGCAGGAATAAGTCAAAAAGCGCGTAAAACCATACCCACTCCCTCAATGTTAATAGCTGGATAACACCGTAAAACCATACCCACTCCCTCAATGTTCATAGCTGGATAACACCGTAAAACCATACCCACTCCCTCAATGTTCATAGCTGGATAACACCGTAGAACTATACCTACTCACTCAATGTTAATAGCTGGATAACACCGTAAAACCATACCCACTCACTCAATGTTAATAGCTGGATAACACCGTAAAACAATACCCACTCCCTCAATGTTTATAGCTGGATAACACCGTAAAACCATACCCACTCCCTCAATGTTAATAGCTGGATAACACCGTAAAACCATACCCACTCACTCAATGTTAATAGCTGGATAACACCGTAAAACCATACCCACTCACTCAATGTTAATAGCTGGATAACACCGTAAAACCATACCCGCTCACTCAATGTTAATAGCTGGATAACACCGTAAAACCATACCCACTCCCTCAATGTTAATAGCTGTATAACACCGTAAAACCATACCCACTCACTCAATGTTAATAGCTGGATAACACCGTAAAACCATACCCACTCCCTCCATGTTAATAACTGGATAACACCGTAAAACCATACCCACTCAATCAATGTTAATAGCTGGATAACACCGTAAAACCATACCCACGCAATCAATGTTAAAAGATTGATAACACCGTAAAACCATACCCACTCAATCAATGTTAATAGCTGGATAACACCAAGGGGGACTACGTGTAAGAGTCAAGACAGCATGTTGGCCTTGTATTGTTATTTTGGAAACACAAAAAAGATGAGAGCGGATGTTGTGAACAAACGAAGGTTGAAGACTTGGTTTGTGATGGGTCCTGCCCGTACAAATAGTCAAATATTCGTTTGTATCGTGTGGTATGGCAAATCAATCTCCAAAATGCAATTTGTATATTCCTCCTGCAGTACCTTACCCTAGTTAGGCTGTCGGGGCAGGATGCCTTTTGTGTGACCTAAGTGTCTTCATAAATAGTGCATTTAAGCAAGAACAGAGACCTAAGGTGATACTGTGAATATTGAAAATCATGAATAAAATGACGGCAAAAATCATGGTTTTAAGCCACTTTAGTTAAAACAAAGAAAATACAGATGTATGAAGTAGAATGTATTGAAAGGGGCAAAATCTCATCGAAATCAAAACCCAAAATGACAGTCATACATTTCAGCATTATGGACAATGGGCACACATCTAAAATAGCTCAACGACACGTCATATCAATATCATATATGTGTTTGATTGGCATTTTAGAAGATGCTATTTGATGAACATAGATACTTTTCTGGGTTTCATCTTCTATTTACTGTTTGGTACAACGTTTCAGGGCTTGTTCTGGCCTCGTCAGGAAGAACTAAAGAACAGTAACTGTTAACTCTGTCCGTGACGCCACAATGATTATGACGTCACAATGCTATGACGACGCAATACATGTGGAGGTCATGATGGATAGAGCTAATAGGGCTAATATGAATACATGTTATCATGAATATATAAAATATTGTTTACTGCAAAATTATTGGATTAACTTAGAAATGTACAGACACCTTTTATACAAAATTGTTAATTAATTTAGAAATATCCAGATACTTATTTATAAATGTATAGAATGTAAAGTAATCGCAGTGCATACATAAAAAGGATGGTTTAAACATGGGAACAGTGGAGTATTGTCTATTGTTTTATTGACCATGCATTCGGGAGGTACACACCCTGATCCCTGTTTATTGCTGGCTTTGTACGTTTGATGAAGATGGCTTCAATCAACTCACTAACGGACGCCAACGAAAAGCCGACTGTTAAACCTAACACAGCAACAGCTGCCTTTTTCAGTTATTTCGCCGTTATTACATTTATAAAATTCCAGCGATCATCCGTTTGTAACTTGTTCACTCTCCAGGATTATAGTTAAGTTTCTGGAACCTGATCTCCTTGGTAGCCAGAGTATGGATACTGGCTTTTTCAGTTATTTCGCTGTTATTAAATTTATATAATCATTATTTATTATTATTATAGGATATTTCTATAGCGCGCATATCCAGGCAACTAGTGCATGCTCAAGCCGCTGGTAGTTTTTCCCTCGATCATTGGATGTCAATCTCAACGGCACATCATATTATCAATCTCAACTCCCTGGGGAGTATACAACTCTTGCAGCCACTAGGCGCACCGAGTTATTGTGGCTTTCGAGAAAATGAAATGATTTTTTTACCCATAAAATAATGGAACAATCCATTTACCGGTCACTGACGGGTATGTTGTTCGGTTTGGAGAAAGGGTAATTGATGCAATTTCACTTAAATTAAACATCATGATATTGGTGATAATGAATGGCAAGTTACAGTTTCAAAACTGTGGTTGGTCCTAATAATCCAGTGGGGTACATAAAGATATATACAATGAGTCAGTTGATTAAACTCCTGATAAATTAAAATGGGAACCAACAGCACCCACACAATGGTAAATGTTCAGCATGTTGAATTCATCACTTCGCAAGCAGCAGGAGAGCAAGTACAGTGTATTCTACCATGACTTCAGTAAATACTGGCTTGTGATTGGTTAATTTAAACCATTCAGAGATATATAATCACGTTATATACCTCTGATTTTCCAACACAGTACGTATTTTTTTAAATCTTAATAACGCGGTTATGGTAGTATGGATATAAACATACTGTGTGCTTTCTGCATGCAAGGGCCGCTGTTCCACAAGTGGAGATTAAATCTACAATGCAATACAACCACGCCCCATTAGAATGACTTCACTCTTTCCTGTAGGAATCTGGACACAGTCCGGCAATACTGGGCCAAGGACAAATAACCATCTTGAGGGGTGGCATCATAAGCTGAAGAATTATATTGACATTTTATCGATTCCAATGAATGAAATGCACCCAGAAAGAATATAGATACCTGCTACCTAGTAACACTATTTTTTTGTCATTTTCCCCGTATTGCCTGTTATTGACTTTTGGTCAAGTTCATTTTAGTAAAGGTAGAATAGGTCAGAACAATAGATTGTTCACCTTTCGCCTACATCCCAAAGGTGTATTCTCTTTTTGCCTGGACTTTAATTGGCTATAAGCGGATTAGGATTAACAGTCCAGTGCCTGCACAATTATAGTCTGTTCAAGTAAGTGGAGTTCATTACCGGCACCTAGAAGAAAGAATTGAACTTGAGAAACATAGTGTCCTAACTGGTCTCACTGCTTGTTTATGGTGATGCCGTTAATTATCTGGTGGGATTGTGAATGTGATTATTATGTCATGTGAGTGAGTGAGTGAGTGAGTGGGAGAGTTAAGATTGACAGTCACATCGGCAATATTTCAGCCATATCGTCACTTTAAAAGTTATAAACTGATAATAAATGGAATTAAATTTCAAAAGCCTGTCGACGAAGGACAATAATATTATGCCATGTGAAACAGATTATACAATTGTATGTAATTATATAATGCACAGTGCACATAAATATTTATTTCCTGGTGTGACATTTAACGCTTATTTTGTGTATTTGCTGAATTATAATTTCATCATATTTGTCAGATAATTCATTTCCGTATATTTGTACATATGCAATATTGTGCATGCATATTATGTTACATGCAATATTAGTAAAATTAAAAATGTCACCATATTTTCAAATGATTCATATTCGTATATTTGCGGATGCCAAATGCAATGAACAAAAAGTGATAAACATTACTGTTCACCAGCAAGTGCTGGCATACTTGCATTTTTACAACAGACTATAGTTCTAGTCCCCATTGTTGGAAGGATTAGTACGGTCCAGCAATTTTGATCCCTTAACAATACGTGCAGGCAAACAGAGAACACCACATCCCAATTCGCCTACAGTCTTAAAACAGCATTCCATAGTCTGTTTACTGATGATGATGCAAAGATAAACTAGTGTCACCCCTGTGATGTAAGAGTGGACTCTTCTAGTTGAAGTAGTTGGACAAAAAGACTTTATTCATTTCTGTTTCTTGTCATTTTCTGTTGACAGGAAAGTAGCAATGTATCACTGGACAAATCGTCCACTGATAGTGTTGACAGGGACGATACAATGTGTCACTCACTCGAAAAATCGTCCACACATAGTGTTGACAGGAAAGATGCAATGTGTCACTCACTGGAAAAATCCCCTGTGGCCCAAAATTGCATGAGCAGTAAACTGAAGTTAAAATGACTGAATGAATGTTGTTTTATGTCCCTATAAGCCCTACATCAGGTAGGCAAATGACTGTACTGGATGAGTAATGTCAGACAGACAATAAGGTGACATTATTCAAATTGAATCAGATCTTTGACCTTGCTTTCACTTACGAAACGACCAATCATAGCGTCTTCTTCAAACTCTGCAAAGACATTCGGAATGGGTTTGTTTCGAATCATACAACCTTCAAATATTATACAATTACAGACTGATGATGAGGTCAATACCTGTTTTTATGGACCCGCGAAGAGCAATATTGACCTCGGACTTCGCGAAAAGCAATATTGACCGAGGACCCGCAATAAAAAATATTGACTGAGGACGAGGTCAATATTGCTTTTCGCGGGTCCATAAAAACAGGTATTGACCGAATTCACCAGTCCATAATTGTTTTATTATGTTCTTACCGTAAACAACTTCTAAACAACACAACATGTCCATTTAGTTTAGAAAAGTAATTTCATTTTCACTACAAACCAATAACGTTATGTCAGCAATACGGTGGCGTAAACAATAGAATGGCGTCATAGCTTGACGTCATAGTAACTCAAGTCAACATGACATTTGGTCGGACCTGGGTTGGAATCAATATGCTTTTCTGCCGACGGTCACGTGACCGCCTCTAGACCAATCAGGTAGCCGGAAAAATACGCTTACATAATAAATATCAACAGTTACGGGCTGTATCTCAGGTTAGAGATATTGTGTAATAGGTTGCATGGATAAAATTTGAATGGTAAAGTCTTTGTATAACCTTGGGAAGTGCTGCAATACACATTCGGCCACCTAGACATTCAAAACTGTTATTTTGTTCAGTATTCATATTTCGAATTGAACTTTGTCAAAATGTTTCTCAAATTGAAGTATGGAAGGAAAGTCGTTAGTGTAAAACTTGTGCAGTATTGGTGGAGGAGGTTGTTTCAGACTGGCTGCTGTGGACCTCTTGCTGGCCATCAGTCTGTCAAGTTCGCAAAAAGTCATGAACTGTCATAGTGTGCGCTCTGATCATTGTTTGCGGATAACAAGAACTAAGTTTTTGATGGAATCATGTGATAATTGTCACTACACAAAACATTGATTACAGACAAACAATTCTCACCAAGCGTTGTAGTTTATGTGTCAATTAAGGGGTAGGTATACCCTTCTGATTACAAACAGTTGACGCACAAATATGTACGTATTGTATCCATATTTGAATTCTTCCTGATATCCTTTTCATGTTAACAGCTTCTAATAATACTCATCCAGTACAGTCATTTGCCTACCTGATGTAGGGCTTATAGGGACATAAAACAACATTCATTCAGTCATTTTAACTTCAGTTTACAGCTCATGCAACGTTGGGCCACAGGGGATGGTAGTCCTTACCACCCCCACAAAACCCCAAACCCCCACCCCAGCCCACCCCGTAGTTAAAGCGTTGAGTGGGGTAACGCTGAAGAAGATATATATTCGATTCTAACCATGCACAACTATCCAGTGATAGAGACATTGCACCCTTCCTGTCAACACACTGAGTGGACGATTTGTCCACTTAAAGACACATTGCATCTTTCCTGTCAACAATATTTGTGGGCGATTTGTCCAGTGCTACATTGTACATTGTATCCTTCCTGTCAGCACTATGTGTGGACGATTTTTCGAGTGAGTGACACATTGTGTCGTCCCTGTCAACATTATCAGTGATACATTGCTTCTTTCCTGTCAACAATACGAATAGTCAATGTGCCCAGTGATACATTTCTCCAAGGATACATTGCATCCGTCCTACCATCACATTTGTGGACGATATGTCCAGTGATACAATGCATCTTTCCCGTCAACAATGTGAGTGGACGATATGTCCAGTGATACATTGCATCTTTCCTGTCAACAATATGAGTGGACGATTTGTCCAGGGATACATTCCATCTTTCCTATCAACAATATGAGTGGACGATTTGTCCAGTGATACATTCCATCTTTCCTGTCAACAATATGAGTGGACAATTTGTCCAGTGATACATTGCATCTTCCTATCAACAATATCAGTGGAAAATTTGTCCAGTGATACATTTGTCCAGTAATACATTGCAACTTTCCTGTCATAATATGAGTGGACAATTTGTCCAGTGATACATTTGTCCAGTGATACATAGTATCCTTCCTATCATTATTATTTGTGGATGATTTTTCCAGTGATACATTGCATATTTCCTGTCAACAACATCAGTGGACAAGTTGTCCAGTAATACATTTGTCCAGTGATACTTACCTCTTCTGACAGACACCTTCACTGAACTCTGTAGTATATCGAGTTCTGTATCTGCCACAGACCTGCAAGTGACGCAAAACAAATGGAATAACTGAGTTGGACTTACTTCGTGTAAAAGGCAATCACAAGGTTAAATATGCTCAAGTTAAGCATGTTCAAAATTTTATAGATTTGAAAATGGTGCATGTCTAAGGCTTATATTCTGTAAAGTTACTAACGTAAACGTAACAGTGACTTTAACCAAAAGCTTACTGGGACACACTTTGATGACTTTTTCTCGTTTATAATTACTTTTACCTTTTTGAACGTTACTAAAGATTATACTCTCTCCTTCGACAATTTTCCTGTAAATTCAACCGTTTCCTTGTCATCTTAAGTGTCTTGCGGGAACACGAAATGTCGTAGCCTTTGTAACTTTACACCTAACTAACACACCAAGTTATTAGAAAATCTACTCGCGAGGTAACCAACCATGTATTGCTTTAAAAATACATACAAACCAAGAATGTTTCTCTCTGTGGTATTAAGTGGAGCGTCAATTCGGTTTATACTATATGTATGTGACCATGTATCACACGTTAACTGTTCGATTTTGGACTTCCTACAGAAGTAGCTGAATGCATTGTTCTCATTTGTGAAATAACACCACTCGTTCGTCTGTAAGGAATTTTCTTGTCTAACTGAGCACTTTGTTGCATCTTTAAGATAGTTTGCACGTAATACAGCAAAAATTGGTCAGATACTGCTTGGCTTTTGGAATATCATATCGTCGGGAACAATCTCCTCTCTTCCCGCAGCAATGAATGCCTTAATTGTAGCATTTCCTGGCCATACAGCTTAAAGAAGAGCAGTATAACTTTCATTATTGAGGTCCACAACCCGACCGGAAACCGAAGCTGCTATCTCTGGGTTCTCCATCCAAACTCTCAAGAAATCACCTCCCGTCATCTTGCGGTTACCATACATATCATACAGATCTATTTGCACTTCAATCTGATCTCCTAAATTGTAAAATTTGTGGGCATGCTTGAGATATATGCGTAATTTCTTTGGATGAGCAAACAACGAAGGCATGAAGATTGTTCCATAACGCATAACCTCCTCCGTGAGATATGTCAGTCCTCTTTCGGGAAGGTAGACCCTGAAACCATCCCAAATTACTTACAGTTAGATCGGCCATAGTGTAAAGTCAAGAATTAACATACCAATAGCTATAGAAACATATGTTGTACATAAAAGACATCAATTCCAGGGAATTATAGGATTCAAAACAGTTTGGAAAGCTTTACTGAAGCATGAAATGTTTTAACCTTGATTAACATATACTGAAAAACAAAAGTTGTTGTGACACTCAAACAACAGCAGATTCTGAATTGAACTTTTACTGTCTCAAATGGAATGTTATGAGACGGAAAGACAAGTGTTCAAGTGGTATATGCAAACGAGCCACAACACAAGGGGCTTCACGAGCATATTTACAGGTGTAACATGCGCTTATTGAAGACACAAACGTCGATGATTGATTGTTGCTGTCGCCGCACTCAGCAATATTTCTTATATCTGGCGGCGTTCTGAAAGTAATCGAGTCTGGACCAGACAATCCAGTGATCAATATCATGAGCATCGATCTACTCAGTTGGGATACGATGACATGTGTCGACCAAGTCAGGGAATCTGACCACCCGATCCCGTTAGTTGTCTCTTACGACAAGCATGAGTTGCTGAAGATCAATTATAACTTGGATCTTCACGTATGAAAAACGTCAATGAAAACGTCCCATAAAAGACCCTTCCATATCGGTAGAAGGATTTGGCGTTCCGACGACATAAATGTCGCTCCATTTTACCCCACACGTGTTCAGTCGGTGACAACTTAGGGAATCTTTCATGCCAGGGTAACACGTTGCCCTGATTAAAATATTCTAGCACGACTTTGTGTGATACTCGATTCTGATTGGCTGAGAGCTCATCAAAACCGTACTGTGACCGATTCACCACGTATGAATACAATGAACTCGTTGACCCTTTTGTTTGTAAACAAACATGTCAGACATCGTCTAATCCCAGTGAAGAAACTACGAAGCTGGAAATTCCGTCAGCAGCACAAAAGCGGCAGTATTCCGCCATACTTCAATCCGGCTCTACATCTAGCGGGCATGACGTTGACAACACACGTCGGCCCACACGTCCTAACCTTGACCGCTTCCGTCCCGGCCGTTATGCCCAGTCCTTTCACTTCCACTGTCCATGTTTTCGACATAAAAGCTGGCATGTCAGGTCTTTTCCAAATAGGGAATAGTAAGGAGGTTATCATCAATTATTTCCGTGAATAACGTTCGCGGCGACTAAACTTAGCGAGTTCACGGCTTGAATTTGGGTGAGTCGATTGTCATACAGTAGGTGAAATCAATAATTCGCGTGAGAAAATCAAATAATTGTACTTGCTCACAGTATAGATTGTACTTTTTTTCTCTATGTTATGCATGCTACTTGTTATAAATACAAGCGTATTGGTTCCTGAAATAAAACATTTATGTTGTTGAAAATGTCTTATTTTGTTCATTCCACAGCCTTTCCCTCAACAGGACGATTCCAAGCAATCTCCAGGAAAAAGTCCCCTTCACGCCTAGTGTTCTTGTGACCCAAAGAGTCCGATTTTCAAACGCTTATCAGTCGTGCTAGAATGAAGATAGAATAAAGATAGAATAGAATAATACTTTGATGCCTTTTCAGGAATTTGCGTTACATCAGCAGAGCTACTGACACATCAGAGAGATACAAAACATATTTACATATATTCATTTATTGAGGTATCTTTACATTTGCTTAAGAGAGATATGGTACTTGGAATAAAGGATGTACGGGCTCTCTTCGTTTTCACAATTGGAAATTTATAGCGGCGGCCTGAAGGGAGGAGGTTGTATTCCGAATTTAAGTAGTGAGTACGGTCAGATATAATTTTGACAGCTTGATTCACGATTTGCCGATCATATATGGATGATAAACATTAAAATCTGACTCCAGCGATTTTACTTGCAGTGTTAACAATTTTGTCTATTTTAGATCTGAGATGAACTGAGAGACAATGGAAGGAAAATGTTAAAATACTCTGAATAAATGCTGCATAAAAAGATGACATCACAGATGGGTTAACATTAAAAGATCTCAGTTTACGCATGAGATGAAGACGTTGTTGACCCTTTTTTCTATAGGGCTTCAGTGTTAGAGTTCCAGTTCAGCTTAGAGTCATTGAAGGTTACCAGATACTTATACTCTGTCTCAACACATTCAACGTTGATTTTCAATGGAAGCATTTCTGTGGGCTTACTCCGAAAGTCAATTATCAGTTCCTTTGTTTTTGTGACATTTAAGAGTAAGTGGTTTTCTGCACCCCAAGTCGTGAAATGATTAATGTCCTCTTTATACATTTCTTCAGAATCAGTGTCGTTAAGTTTGCCGACAATTGCTGCATCATCTGCGAACTTTACAGTTTAACAGGTTGAATTCGAGCTTGCACAATCATTAGTGAAGAGAGTGAAAAGAACAGGAGATATTACACAGCCTTGTGGTGCACCAGTGTTGGTGGTCCGTTTACTCGATACAGCCCCTTTAACTTTCACGTACTGCTGTCTGTCCACAAGAAAGTTTCCGATCCACTTGATGAGGTATGAGTTAACGCCCATGTCTAACAGTTTCTGTATCATGATATGTGGCTGGATGGTGTTGAACGCAGATGAAAAGTCAACGAAGAGAATCCTGATGTATGACTTTGGTGTCTCTAGATGTTTATAGACATTATTAAGGAGTGACAATGTGGCATCAACAACTCCTCTCCTAGACATGTGGGCGAACTGAAGCGGGTCCAGTATGTCGGCAACTTCCTGTCGGAGATATCTCAACAAGATGCGTTCTAGCGACTTCATTGCTATAGATGTGAGAGCAACTGGCCTGTATTCGTTGAGTTCTTTAGGTTGCGTCTTTTTAGGAACTGGTACAATCTCTGATGTTTTCCAGACTGAAGGAATAACGTGTGTATTCACTGAGAATTGAAACAATCTAGTGAAAACTGTACACAGTTGAAGTCTGCACTCTTTCAACACAATGCCGTCAAGGTTGTCAGGTCCTTTTGCTTTTTTGATGTTTATTCTGGAGAAGCTTTGAATGACGTCAGCTTCTGATATATGAATACGACTTTCACTATCCTGTACGGCATTACTAACTTGAGCTCTCTCATTGGTAAAATCGTGACAATCAAAGCGGCTGTAGAAAGTGTTGAGGTCCTCAGCAAAGGTTTTATTATCCCCGGCGTTGGTTGTCTGTCGTCGCCTGCTCTTGCCAATCATCGTGTTCACGCCTTGCCAGGCTTGTTGCAGATTGCTTTGCTGGAACTGTCTCTCAACTGCTCTGTTTAACTAACGCGTTCGGCATATAAATTACATTTAGCGGTCTTAAATCAAGTATATAGGACCGCAAAGTTGAAAACAGAGTAGCTTTATCTTCTAATTGATGTACAACTCGAGCAAAAGGTGTTCTGGCGTTATCACCCCAGGACGCAAAAAGGGTAAAGCGGCCATTTCCAATATCTCGTCTCGGGTTCTCACAGCATTCACTTTCCCCTCAGTCTTAATTATTGACGTCCTTTCTGCTGAAGCACCTCTCCATCTGTCATTTTCCCCGAGGCGTGGCATGCCGCAAATGTCAACTGATGAACAGGGGGTGTATGTATGACGTGTGCAGCTCTAAGGCAACATTAACTGAATATGACAAGCGTCATGGTTGTCTCTCCTTTTACTGTGATATTGATAGCTTTTTGCCGATTTTGTGCATTAGCAACACTAACAACTGCTTGGTAGCGTTTCGTCAACCATTGTAAGATGACCTGGTTTAAATCCAAAACATTCGCAAGATAACTACTGAAAACATTACATGCGTTCCCATATTGCATGAAGGAAAGTTGACTGAAAATTGTAAGTCATCCCCATTGTCTCCAAACCTTATGTCGAGTCTTTGGGGAGTTTCGGGAAAGTTTCTAAAACATCAAAGCAAATCGTCGCCTGAAAACCAGAGCGTTTTAAGTCCACTTTTGACAAAATTAGAGTTAGTATGCTCAGGGTAGGTTTTAGAGCATAATCAATTACTCTAGCACCTTTTTACAGTGCTATCTAGCTTTGAAAGTGGTTTTTAAAACACAAACTTTGTTCTATCTCCATGAAAATCACATGCTGTTAATTGTCGAGTGTTCTAAGTTGTCAACTGACCAATGGGCAAGCACAATTTGATCACGTGACATTGAGATTTACCAATTTGGAAGTGATTGTCATCATGGAAATGGAACATTTTAACTCTGTTCTTATTTCTGCTTTATCTAATTAAATATAGTCCTTATGAAAGAAAAACAGGTTTAAACGACAAAACTACAACCTGGTAAAAAGGAACACTTAGAACACTTTGGTTTTGAGAAATATCACGATTTTCTTTGGTCAAGTGTTCTATCTCCAATAATTTTTCGTGAATGTCTTATTTATTTCAATAGATTGAGCATATAATTTGATATTTTCTGATCCTGTTTAACATGTCACATGCATGTGCAAAATTTGAAAGAATTCGATTGAAAAGTGAAGAAGATATTGTTGTCCTAAACTTCAAGATCGAATTTCTCGAAAATAGGTTTTTGTGACTTAGTACACTCTGGTTTTCAGGCGACGAAATGTCATCTTATGTTCACTTAGACAACAAGCTTTATGTCTTTACAACCAAGTGGATAATGTTAGATAACGGAGACGCTGAGCGCGATGGTGACGACATAACACGGTCCCGACTTCGGGTCTCCTGGCTCTCAGTCCAATCTCTCTCAACCTGTTCCGTACAGTTTGACCGTATATCCTACGAAGTCAAGGCACCCTGGCTGCTGTGCTCTCACACGTGGCAGTAGGATCACGCAAATGTAGTACCCGGATGTACCGATCTTGGACTGCAGTGGTGACTCGAGGTCTGCCTGTACGGGGACGGTCATTTGTTATACCTGTTTGGTTGTAACGGGCTGCAAACAGTAATATCGTGTTCAGACTAACATTCAGACGCCTGGCAACAGAAAACAGGTTATCTCCAGCGTGCATTCTTTCAATGGCGATGTTCCGTGTCGCAGCGTCAAAACTTGGCGTAGTGATTTGCCCTACAAACTCCTTCAAAACGAATGCCGATTTCCGAAAGTAAATTGGATTTTTATAGCCACACAGTGCATGCTCGTTGTGTTGCGTTGTGCGTTAATTCTTGTACGAAATCTCATCAAATTCAACATTTTCAGGTAAAGTCGACTTTTCACTCGTGCAATTGTGTAAAATCAAATTATCAACACTTTTGTTACATATTTTGACGATTGTTTGAACACAATAGGTAATTAATAGATTTTTAAAAATACAAACCGCCTATGCGTTTCTTTTTTGGGATTGTATCGTATTTGGGAATATCGTCCACTTTCGCCTCGCACAATCTGGGCTGAAACAGAGGATTTAATCCCTGGAAATCGTTTACAAGCTGTTACATGTATGTATTTCTTAGTTTTCCCGCCGTGGGAGCCGTGCCAATTAACACTTATCAGAGGGGTACACAAAGTCCGTAGTCTAGAGTACCATTTGTCCGACTTCCATTTTTGTGGAAGCCGCGGTGGTTGAGCGGTCTAGGCGTCTGACTTTGTGTGATGGCGATTAGGTGCCTCACTCTGAGGGTGTGGGTTCGAATCCCGGATGGACAAAAGTACTAGAATCTGTACAAAGAAAGTCTAATCCCAAATATAACAAATTACAAGCGATATTTTGTTCTAGCGATATACATGTACAACTTCTATTTCGTTAACTCTTTGCCGATGGTATTGTATTATTGTTCAGTACAGTTAGTGGTTTACAGAAACGAAAGGATTAATTTTACAAATTTTCTGACCGATATAAATTGTGTGTAAACAGAGACAAAACGAAAACTATCATTTTTAAGAAAGTTTGAAACTTTTTAATCTAGGAAAGTGGTATTCAAAAGGGAATCTACACCAAACTACCAGTGTTTGTAAGACATACAGACATACAGACAGCCAGTTTTGTTCGTTATGTGGGCCAAGTGGCCTATCATACAGTTTACAATTCCTTTGAATAGATTCACAGTGGTCAGAATCGGTATTCAAAGGTTGATGTAAGTTTGAAGATATCGTGTAGTAATAACGCGGTTTTATGGATTACGCGGGGGGGAAGGGGTGTTAAATGAACAATCGCTGGAATAGTTAGTTGTCCATTGTAAGCATTTTGTAGCTGTGAGAAGTATTCATCTCGTATATACTGGTATTTGTGACATATGAAAAAAACACATGATTTTCATTTTAAATTTCCCAAGCATCACAGTATGAACAGTAGAAATCTGTTATTGACGTCTAATTAGATTGCAGAAATGTGTTACCATGTTTCAATTTCAGTTTGTTTTTCTTGAAATCAGAGTAAAACGTGTTACATTTACCATTGTATTTCGTGTAATTTTGGTTTTCAAAGCATATTCAGCAATATGTGTTTTCGTACTCATCATAAATAACTGGGTTGTTGCGTGATTAATGCTCATGGATATATTTCATTGTGGCCTTGAGCATGAAGTCCAAATTCAATATTGTACCTTGTCATTTCTGCCACGGGGCTTGTAAGTGAAGACGATTAATGTGTCACCATAAGTTTTCAATTTCTTGTAAAATATTTTATGAACATACTTTGTATATTATCATCATTCATCCTGGAAACCAAAACATCACAACTTAAATATGCTGAAATGGTATTTTCTAAAGAAAACGTATAGAACATATTTTATCTGACATTTGTAAATCGCAATAGGCAAAATTGCCGCTGAATTGCAATAATTTAACTGGTTTAATAAATATTTAACAATAAAAGTGCGGTTTAGCGATGTTTACTGGAATGAACTAATGATAAGATAATGACTGCTCCCTTGGGTAAGACAACTCTGGAATATCTGTCAGACTTGCCCTTCAGTCTAATAACGTAAAGATTTTATTTTTATATTATGGAGGGAGCATAGATTTTGGGAATGTTTTAAATTAATGTACATTAACTATTTCTTCTCTTTTCCTGTACCTGTAAAACATTAATTGTGTTATTATTGGTTTGTAATTATCGGTTACGCTGACTTTGTAAGAGGAAACATTGAAAATAGCACATCATTTTTTGTTTACTGCACGGACAAAAAATGTCTCATATCTGAAATTATTCCATTTCAGACATGTTCTTGAAAATGATAACCAACGTTCTGCTTTTAACATTTAAATGCAGATTTTTAATCGAAACTTGATCTTACATGCTCCACTATGTCATCGAATGTTTTAAGCATTTTGTGACATTGTCGGGGTAACGATGTTCATTCATTGACAGCAACCTGAACCAGATCTTAATTACTTTTATACGTCCTAGTTCACCGAGGATGGCTTTGTTTGTTGCAAACCTCCCAATTTTTAGAAATCTTTTGAACTACATTGTTTGGATCCTCTCTATTTCCTTTAATTAAGTATGTCCCCAAGTTTCGGTTCCATAAGGCAATATAGGTGTTATTTGTTTGTCGAATATTGTGCGAGCGGTTGTGTAAGCAGAGTTCCCGGTTCTTGTTGAAAAGTCTAAATACAGACATATGAAAAAATTTTGCATAGGACTGAGGATTCATCCTTGTCTCACTCCGCGGGAAATATCAAACGTCTTTGTACGCTGATTGTTTAGTTGAACACATGCTTTTACACATGCATACCTGTTTCTTAGTAAAATGATACACTTTCAATGGATGCCATGGACGTGTTTAATCAATATGTAAAGCAATTTGTCCCTGTCCACAAAATCGAAGCTTTTTTTACATCTCTGAATCCACAGTAAAAGCGAAACTTTGTCTTACTTGGAACATAAGCATTGTAATGTGACTATGTGGTCGATAGTAGAGTAGTGTGGGCGGAAACCTGCTTGACTCTCTGATAGTATTTCGTTCATATCAACCGCTTTTCTCAGTCGTCTTTCTATAAGGGTAGTGAAGACTTTACCCATAATGCTTAACAGAGAGATCCCGGGTAATTGCCCGGGTACATCTTGTCACCTGTTTTCCAATATTCCATTGAATAGGAAACACGCCTTCATCTAGGATTATATTAGATAGCATTTTGAGATATGATGTTAAATAGTTCGTTGACTGTTTGAGAAGTTCTGGTGGAAGATCCATATATACCTTGGGCCTCTCCGCTTTTAAGAATCCAGAAATTGCTTGCTTTATTCGTTGGCGGGAATATTTGAAATGTTGTTACTTTCTAAAATGATTTTTTATCGATCTCACGAAATCTTTACAATTTCCATTGGATGCTGCAGTGTTAATGCAATCAATCAATTTTCCTTCATGTTTAATTTTTGTATCTTTACAACACTGTTTAAATGACAGTAACTTGTTTCTATCTAATCATTTCAGTTTTTCTCACTGGTAAAAATTCTAACTTTGTGGAGATATCTGTATTTGGCAATCTTTATTTGTTGGCAATAACTGAGATGAATTTGACGATCTAAGAAGTCTCCCGGTAGTTGTTGCAATATCCGACAGTTTGGTGACAGCACGGTTCATGTCAGTGTCTAAATAAAGAATGAATTCACGCAATCAACGCCATTTAGCTTATCACTCGCATATTCTTTTGAGAGATGAAGTTTGTCGTCGTTGTTATGTGCATATATAGGTACTTTGACGAGGGAAACATTGTTCACAGATCTCTGCTTTTTGTCTTCTTGATGACATCTAGCTCACACAATATAGGTACATGATTGGATTCAGTTCTTTGGAGTTCTTTCATATCGACATTTATATTAAAGAACAGGTCGCTGGAAACAAGAATATGTTCAACCACACTGGCCCCCTGTTTTGAGACAAATGTGAAGTTATCAAGCATGTCTCCGGGCTTCCTTCCATTTACAATATGTAGATTGAAGATTTTTACAAAAGTTTAGAAGGTTCCTTCCAAAATTGCTTGCTTGTTTATCCTTGATATTCTTTTTTCATGCCAAATACATTTCTCAGGTACTCGTCATGAAGAGGCAAATAGCGGGTGTTATCATTTATTATAAAATCACTTTCCTCCGAGGTCCTTGCGTTGAAATGGCCTATTAAAATGAATTACCCATCTTCTCCAACATCTGCCATGATATGGAAACTCTTTTTTTTTCTAGTAACGAAATGCCATCGTCTTCGCTGTTTGCCTTACTCACTGAGTATACTGGGGATGGATATACAGGAATAATGAATATAACTTCTCAATATATATTTTGATTCATTTTGAACACAATAACATTTGTCCATGACTCATATAGTCTCTGAAAATAGCAGGAGATAATGTCTTTAATACAAACCCTTATACCACCAGAAGATCTTATAAGTACGTTGGCGTATATTTCTCTAATAGCCTTTCCTGGTCCAAACACACAAAACAAGCGTCAGTACAAGCCTTGAAATAAAGTTTTAATCGGTGAGATCTATGAGCGCTTTAGGGGTAATGTACTTGAACACATTCTTTAACATATTTCATATAAAGATAAGCCCACTGCTTCTATATGACTATGTAATATGGTGGTGACAACAATACGATAGCATTGAAAGAGTTCATTTATATGCACGCAAAGGGTTTCTTGGTGTAAAAACCGACACACATGTAATATTATGGTTTACTTTGAGAATTAGGCAGATTCCCATTGTTTGTATATTCCTCCATTAAAGAAACAATAAAATAAATTGGGTAAAGATTACTGCATATGGAATGTCATAAGATTCAAGAAAAAATGTTATGATATGATGAAATTGTATTACGATAATGGGGGAAATAAATTGAGTGCCTGATATTAGAGAGTTGTCGTACCAAACTGGTTATGGTTATGTGATCACAATGTTCAGTCACAAACTCAATTTTATCATATCATTTACACAAGAATGAAAGATACGTATTTCCAATTTTGGTTGGAAACATAACTTCTATCATCAAAATGTTTATATAATCAATGGAAATCTGATATACAATTTTGAAGACTGTTTAGCAAAAAATCGAAGTAAAAAGGTTTCGTATTATATCTTTCTCTCGTTTTCGTTGCTCTTCCATGAACTATTTATTGAAACTTGCAGAAAGCTGGCATGCCAAGAGAAAACTGAATATGTTAAATATGTAAATTGAATACTGTAGAAGGGATGAATTACATTTCCTTCTAATCTGCACTGTTTATACGACTCTACGTTATGAAACACCTAAGGAAAGCCACACTCATTATATTCATCCAAGTGTAAGAAATTAATTTAATTGTCAACAGATACTCACACAGTATTATTACAGAATATGGCAATGTAAACCTATGCACCGCTATGAGGAGTTTAAAGAAAAGATTGTTATAGGAAAGAATTTGTTAATGACCACAAACTACTCATGTAAGCTTAATGTACTACAGGACTGTGGCCTTTTGAAGTAGTGAATAACGCTTGTTACCTCAGCAGACTGCGTAGTTCTTTGTTTATAATAGATGGCCAGGTACTGCCGGGGTTGTAAATATAGTAAATATATTTTAATAAATCACTTACAGGACCACGGCTGCTTCGAAACAGAAACCAGAAACAACGCCACACTAAAATATCCCCAGTGAGGTGAAATGTTGAGTGTTAAGAGTGTTTGTTGCAGTTAACATTTGTCGATAGAGGGGCGAGTATTAGGGAAAAAAGCGAGTTGTTACGAATGAAGAAAGCCCAGCAACAGTCTGAAGTCACGGAGCAGTTTTTCGCCAGTTTTGGGTTACAAAATGTCATTATTCATCAACTTCCTAAAATGCCAATCAAACAGAAAGGTTTACAAATTACGTCATAAGGTATTGTGTGGTGCAGGGTCCCGATCCACAAAGCATTGGTAAAGGATTATATGTTCGTCACTCTTTAGTTTACCATAAGCTAACGAACGTCGTAGCACTAGGAACGCTTTGTGGGTTGAGACACTGTATCACAAGGTAGCCAGGAGCTACCTAGACATGGACCACAGCATTATAGCCTCCACATCTGAGCGACAACAAAAATAAGCAACAAGTATTTTCAGTGTAACATCTTTACTAATCCTCGATAGCGATGTTTGCCGACATGTTACTGAAAGGTGAATTTTCAAAGGAATACATAACCTTTAGTGACTGTCAAATTGATTTATCTGATAACACTGACAACATCACCCGAACACAACCACACAACAGCAAAATGTGTAGCATGAATGTCTTCCACTCTTCACACATGCACCCTGATCGGTGTAAACCTACCCTTAATCATTCCACTGGCACAACAAGCGGGTCCTAACTTCATTTTTATGGATGATAATGCCCGTCCATGAATGATAATGCCGAGACTGAGTTGTTAACGATGTTGTTTAGATCCACATCAAACATATGGACTGGCCTGCAAGGTCACTTCTGATCTTCATCCCATTGAACATGCTTGGGACATTATTGGAAGTCGTGTTTACGGTCTCCATGTTCACCCCCAGACTCTGGATGACCTTGACCTGGCAGCTTTTAAAGGCTCATTTGGTCAACGCAAAGACATGTAGAAGCTTGCATTTGTGCTCATGGTGGTCATTATGCGTTACTGAGAACTGCTTCACTGTCAAAAATTGTTAATTAACATTTTGCTCCATCAATGCAGCACATTTTGCACGACTGTTTTGTGGGTAGATCATTTTGATGATTTGTAAGTCTATTATTGCTCAATACCATTTCATTTTCATTTTGTTAATCGTGTTTACAAATGTTTCACCTTTCTATTGCATCATTCGATGATTTTTTGCAATAAATGAAAATGTAAAGCTTTATTTTCATCGATACTGTAACAAACTATTTGTCAGAAGAATAACAGCCACTTTCACGAAGTGCTTATTTGTTTGTTATTTAACGGGCACTCGCCAATATTCCAGTTATATGGCAGCAGTCTGTAAATAATCGAGTCTGGACCGGACAATCCAGAGATCAACACCATGAGCACCGATCTACACAATTGGGATACACTGACACGTGTATACATAATAGGAGTCCAGGTTCACAGACCATACTGGGCAGCGACAACCGCCGGTTTCGCTGAACGGTGATGAAAACAATAAAGTTCGATGGAACGGTGTCGTCACCTGACCGTGTCTGGGGTGGCAATGACCCGGTGTCGCCTTAGGTGATGCCATGATCGTAATTAATACATGCAGTGATACTTACTGTGATAGGTTGAATGTATTCCAATTCAAATGTAGATAAACAAAGGGTAAAACCACACACTGAGACAAAGAATGGCAAAAAAGTCGTTTCTTCCAAGGCAGTTGTTGGCTAAAGGGAGAAACAACTGGTATCGTCTCTACTTCCTTGAGGCTTTGGACCACATTGACAAGCAATCGATGTGACCACAGTTATGAACTGTAATGGCGCGTTTGGTGAATGTTCACAGTGTTCTACATGAACTATACCGGTGTTCTCAGGAAATGTACATAGATCTGAGCATATCTCCCCCATTTCCCCCATTCGCCACATGTTGTCGGGCGTATTGGTAGCCTTGTGGTTAAAGCGGTTGGTCAAGTGCTAGAGACAATCCAGCGAAATCAGTTATGAATGTATTCTTATATTCCAGTGTTCTACCTGAACTACATGTACCAATACTGGTAGTGTGACCACCACACCACCCCCACACCGATTCTACCAATAACTCAGTGTGACAGTAAGGTAGTGACACCCCAGTAAGTTAGTGTTACATCCCAGTAAGGTAGTGTGACACCACAGTAAGCAAGGTAGTGTGACACCCCCAGTAAGGTAGTGTGACACCCGAGTAAGGTAGTGTGACACCACAGTAAGGTAGTGTGACTCTCCAGTAAAAGGTAGTGTGCTGACACCCAAGTAAGGTAGTGTGACACCCCAGTAAGGTAGTGTGACACCCTCAGTGGGTAGGTGGTGACACCTAGTAACTCAGTGTAACACCCCAGTTCAGCAGTTTGAATCCTCCGTTATCAAAGAAGTTATACAAAGAGTTGAAACAAGGATATATATATATATATATATATATATATATATATATATATATATATATATATATATATATATATATATATATAGTATATATATATATATACATAGCTGCAACGTGAGTATATACAGCCGACAAGGCTGACTTTCTTCTTGATAACGGTGTTGGGTACCTACACCGAGCACGGCCGTAATGGGTTGCTGCACAAAGAAGTTCACTATCCATAGAACTTTGTTTTCTTTCCACCTATACAACTTGTAAAATACCTACCTCTGAAGAAGGCTATTTGTCGGCACGGATAATATAAGATAGTACATGCAGTATAGTAGTGACCACTTGTACTCAGGCGAAATGATCATTGCCATTAAGATTCTGTCCAACATACATGTTTGTTACGGTTAATAATATAATATATATATATAGTATATACAGATATCTAGTACAGTACAACTAAGTCACAAATCTATAATATTGGGTAACAATATAAAAATTTTAACTCACCAGAGTCTTGACATTTACAGTGTGAGCAGATATACTGATTGAAGGTTGTTTACAATGACAGGAGGCAATGGGCAATGTTGATCAACTTGACGAAGGCAGACAGTTGTACACAAATCCAGTCATGTAATAAAGTCCTGCGCACAACACAACAACCAACCTTTGTATAGCCTTTACACAGTTCTCGAGCATTCTAGCAATGCTAGGCTGTATCATTATCCACTCAGAACTTTAAAGAAATCCGTCGAAATCGGTGGAAAACTCCACGGCATGATGAAAGCGGTAAATAAACAAGATTACCAAGGGAGGCAACTCTGAAGCGCTATCAAAAAGGCGTACCACTAAAAACAGAAATTGTCATTGACTGACTGACTGAGATTTGGTTTTATGCCGCTTTTAGCAATATTCCAGCAATATCACGGCGGGGGACGCCAGAAATGGGCTTCACTCATTGTACACATGTGGAAATTCGAACCCTGGTCTTCGGCGTGACGAGCCAACGCTTTAACCACTAGACTACCCCACCGCCCGAAATTGTCATTGAACATATATGATGCGAGGTGTGAGCAAAAACCCACACTCAAAATTTTAAGGATTGTGACCCAAAATAAGTATCAATTAATCAATGATATTACAAATTTAAATAAACTTACTCTCATAACAATATACTTAAATGTTTTAAGATAGTGAGCGAGTGAATATTGTTTTACGCCGCTTTTAGCAATATTCCAGCATGGCGGGGGACCCAGAAATGGGCTTCACACATTGTACCCATGTGGTCTTTTAAGATAATTGTGGAATGTCTTGTTTTCACATCTTCACAAGAGGGTCATCAGGCAAGTAGATGTAGGCAAAAGTTTGCAATACCAATATGTCATGAAAATCCCCCACTTTCATCAAACCAAGCCATCCCATTAATATTGATGAATAAACTTACGGAAAAAAGTAACTACACATAAAACATTAAATTGCATAAAATATAGGTTATTTGGGAAATAAATAAACATGTAGCAAAGCACTTTCACGGTTGATTATTCTCTTGCCTCTGAATATTGTGAAAAACCTAACCTGCGCGTTCGTCATGCCACGGGTTGCAGAAAATCGGCGTCTCCGGGCCGTATGCAGGAGACTGGAATTGCCGAAAATGAGGTGGCCAGACATTTTGGTGTGCATCGAAACACAATCTCATCTGTATGGAGACGTTTTCAACATCTGACCAATCTAAAGGAATCGTTTCCGGACTGCCTGGCCAATCAGTTCCAGGACTGCACGGAACCGACTGGGGGAGCACAACATTCAGCCTCGACGGCCTGCAATACGTCCAATTTTGCTCCTATGTCACCGACAGGACACCGACATAGGAGCAAAATTGGACATGTGGCACGCCGAAAAACCGGGTTTGATTCCCCATATGGGTGCTATGTGTGAAGCTCGTTTCGGATGGCGAAGCAGTAATATTGCCAGAAAAGAGCTAACATTCGCGTTAAGCCTTACTCACTCCTAAAGCCGGACCCAGCTGTAATACTGCTAGAATAGTGCTCTAAAACCGTGGAAAGTGTTCCCACTTCTTAAGTTGAGCAATGTTCTTAAACGTTTGGTCCAGATGACTCCCCAAAATGGTGAAAATGTGGTGATGTTCTGGCGACCGAATGAGATGTGATTTTTCACAATTAGGAATGATTTAGCTTTGATTTTAAGGTGGGTGTCATCAGTAGCTAACTTGCGTGACTACATCAGGGCCCTTTTAAGGTGCAACATGTCATGTAAGTTATGACAATATTTTAACCAATAGCTGAATGGTTTAATTTAATAACTCTGGTTTGGACTGACCGATTTTCATCAAAAAGTAGTTTTGGAATGCTCAGATCACGACTTAAAATTGTACACAATAATATCACATTTCTGATCATCGCAACAATGTTTTGGTTAAGCCAAAGGTCAACTTTAATAGAAAGGGCATTTGATGAGTAAATTTAGTTTAACGTTACAAGTTAAAGGTAGTTTGGTCTCGGCCTTGAAGATTGAACTATTGTCTGGGATTGTTTAGAGAGTTCTGGATCCAGTGGCAGAGACACTGACAACTTAGCCACCAC